>NC_089270.1:22713266-23018875 GCF_963930625.1 Muntiacus reevesi
AGAGTTTGCTTTCACTGGCGATTCTCCCAATCTTCACATATTAATGCTGTGCCAACGGCTATTGTCCTCGACAAACGACTGTGCTGGCAACGTGGGGCTCCCTTAAACAAAGTCCTTCACATGGATAGCCAGCAAGGAGTTCCATTTCTAGCTTTGCCTGACGCCCTCAGCCAGCCAGACTCTTTGTTTCACTTGGGAAAATGTTCCAGGAGGCTTTGTGTTGTGGTGGTGGTTGTGGTTTAACTTGAAGGTTTAAAGATTTGAATGAGAAACACAAGAGCCACAAGGACTTGATCATTTGGAACATTTTCTTTTTTGCTGAAAGGACTGAGAAATGAATAAGAGCCAGAAAGACCGAGGTCATCACTCTGATTCACTCTACGGTATGTGTCTAAAGTGAATGTACGTTGTTTTGCAAATAACCAAGACAGAAATATTCAATGATTTCTCCTAAGTCATCTAATTAGTTGAAATATTAGTGACAGATTCTGAGCTCTATATTGGGGAGCTAGTGAGAAGAATTCTAAGTATTCCACTGACTATCTGTGTGGGTTTGAAGAAATTATTCTCTTAACCTCAATTTTAATATAGTTATAATAGGAATACTATTCCTTGACTATATTGTAAGATGCTTAGCAATTTAGAAGCCACTCAATTCCATGTTATTTTCAGTCCTTCCTCCTTTTATACTGGTTTCATTTTCAGAAACCCTTGCCGCATTCTGTGATAAAGTAGAAATGCTGAGGAAACCCCCCAAAATTTTTTTCAAAACGTTCTGATTTGCTTTAATGTACAGAAGTTTTAAAAATTCCTGTCATGTGTGAAATTCACAAAAAAATCTAAGAATTAACTAGAAGACATTAGGCCTGGCTTACCTGACCTGCAATAATTCTGGTTATTGTGTGAAGTTTTGGCCGTGATTCTGTAATAGGAGTCAGAAATATTGAATGGGGACATGTTGGTGCCTATTGCTTTCTTGCGATCAAGATCCAGAAGTCCTTACCAATACTTTTTCATAGTTTGCCTTTACTTTATTCAGCAAGTATATTAGATGCTTCAAACTCCTTGCCAGGCACTAACTGAGGCCACTAAGGATATAGTAATAAACATGCAATGGATAACTGATACAGTGACTATGTAATTTATCAACCAATGGAGACATAAGTTTGAGTAAGCTCTGGGAGTTGGTGATGGATAGGAAAGCCTGGCGTTCTGCAGCCCATGGGGTCGCAAAGAGTCAGACACAACTGAGCGACTGAACTGAACTGGGGACACTTCTGAGAATAACAGGGAGCACTAAAAATAATTGCCCTGGCCAACAGGACAAACCAGAATGTATGATTGCCCTAGCTGGCTTTCATTGAAACAGACAGCTTGTGAAGCCACCCTGGGGCTGGGCTGGGTGTGTGGCTTTCTGGGATCATACGTGCCTCACGGTGGAGGGTGGGAGGGTGGCTCCCCTCTGTCCTCATCCCAGGTGCATATCCAGGCCTCAGGACCAGTGCTCCCCTGTCCTGACTCATCTTCTGTTGCAAAGGGCTGAGCTTGCCCTTGGTGGGGAGACAGGCAATAAACCAAATGAATACAGCCTATTGTTGAGTGGTTAAGTGTGATGGAGATAAATAAGGTAGAAAAGGAGATCTGGAGTGCTGGAACAGGAGTTTCATATTTAACATTGAATGATTAGGAAAGGTCAAATAAGATAAACCAGTAAAGACTTGAAGGAAGTAGGGAGTAAGTGGGGCAGAAATCTGAGAGGAGCATGAAAGTCATGGGAAGTGTTTAAACCCAGAAGAAGGAAAGCGCCTGTTCTTAGAAGAGCAAGAAGGCCAGTGTGGCTACAGCAAAGACAATAGAAGAGATGAGAGTAAAATATACAGTGAAATGGTTATGAAGGGAGGGAGGGGAAGATTGTGTCTGGCCATTATAAGGACTTTGTTTTTTCACTCTAAGTGAAACGGAAGTCTTTGGTGGAGTTGAGCATAGACGTCACATAATTTGGTGTATGTTTTAATAGGACCATTCTGACTATTGTATTGAGAGGCTGAAAAGCAGTGAAACCAGTAAGGAGATTATTGCAATAATTCAGTGAGAAATGATACTGATATTTGCTGATGAATTGGATGTGGGGTGTGAGAGTCAAAGAGGCATGAAGATGACCTGCAAGGTTTTCAGCATGAAAAGGAAAAAGGTGGTTTTGCCACTAACTTACATGCAGAAGACTACAGGAAGAACTGGTTTGGGAAAGGTCAGCAGTTTGGTATTAGACATACTAAGTTTGAGATAATTATTAGACATCTGAATAATGATGCCATGTAGGCAACTCAATAGGGGAGAAATTTGGGCTGGAGAGGGAAGCTTGGGTGTTGACAACCCGTATATGATATTTACAGAAGAGAAGACTTATATGTGTGTGTGTGTGTAGAGGTAGGCAGATGGGTAAAACAGGTGAATAGAGAATTTAGTCTCACAACTCAGAGAACCTGCTCCTTCAAATCATTTGGATGTAAAATGCCTGGGAAGAAGGAACCATTGAGTTCAACAGTTTTCAAATCAAAGATCATCTGCTATGAGACAGCACTGGTTAGATTGGGGCTGGGGGCAGGGTGTGAGGAAGTTCAAGGGACTGCAGGTGAAATGCCCAAAATAAGGCTACTGAGTGTGGCTTTGGACAACCTGACTCACCCACAGTGATTCAAAGACCTTGGTTGCATGTTCAGACACTGTAATAAATTTGCTCATATAGCATGGTTTGGCTATTTATACCTTGAAAAGAAATTGAGAGTACTATTTGATTCAATAATTCTACTTGGCTCAAATCCTTAGAAAATAAATTTGATTGTAGTAAAATACATGTACAAATATTCATCACAGCATTACTTCAAAAAAAAAAAAGGAAAAGAAACCAAAAACAAAACTTCCACAAAAACAAATGAAAAGATAACCAGAAACAATCTAAGTGCTCCAATAAGAGGAATGTTTAAATAGATTGTCATTTACCTGTAGGATGGAGTATTATACAGCCATTAAATTCAATGCTTAATAACATGCTTATAACATAACTTTGTAGTATAAAGTTAGCTATAAAGTTAGCTAAAATTAACTTAAAATCATGTATATATAACATGATCTCAATTTTATATATTCAGGTGAGCAGAGAATGAAAATACACCCAATATGTGTCAGTGGTGGGCTTGTATTTTTCCCATATTTTACATTTCTGTTTTTCCAAATTTTCCATCAGGAGTAGATATTATTTTTATATTCATGTTTTGTACTTTTGATTGAAAATTGTAAGGAAAGGTTAAATTAAGAAATTCCTGAGTTGGCCCCAGTCTTGCTTGGGTTGCTCTGTCTGACTGCTGATTACTCTGTTCATTTCAATTATAAACTATGAAGTCACCCCTATATGTGTTCCTAGAACATGTGATTGGTCAGACATACAAGATTGGACAAAAGCCCTCAGGATGTTGAATAAGAGTTGAGCTGGTGGAAAACCTGTGACATGGGTGTGATGAATTCAGGAGTGACCTCCTTGGAGTTCTGAAACATTTCATCAGCCTGGGATTCCACCCATTTGAGCTGGCAGTGGGCTCTGTTGTCACTTGTTGTTCAGTTGCCAAGTCATATCCAACTCTTTGCGACCCCATGGACTGCAGCACACCAGGCTTCCCATCCCTCACCATCTCCTGGAGTTTGCTCAAGTTCACGTCCATTGAATCAATGATGCCATCCATCTCATCCTCTGTCACCCCCTTCTCCTCCTGCCCTCAATCTTTCCCAGCATCAGCGTCTTTTCCAATGAGTCGGCTGTTTATATCAAGTGGCCAAAGTATTAGAGCTTCAGCATCAGTATTTCCAGTGAGTATTCGGAGTTGATTTCCTTTAGGACTGACTGGTTTGGTCTCCTTGCTGTTGAAGTGACTCTCAAGAGTCTACTCCAGTGTTTTTTCTGGTGTTACTAAGACACCTAGGACTCATCATTTGTGCCTGGCTTGTTTCATTCACTTATACATTTGAATTATTTGTTGAGTCATTTCCTGTTTAAATTTCTTCAACTTTTTCTCTTTGACCCTGAACTGACTGAACAATATCTATGTTCTGCAATGCATGACAGATTCTTCACAAAAGTAAGCCATTCATGGGATGTTGGTCTGTCATGGGAAAAAAGGCAAAGTAATTGAAAGCTTCAGTTAGCCCATCTGATCTGGGAGTGACCCGTAGTGATCGCAGGGGGTGTACCTACCCAAACTGCATAACATTTACTGTGTTGGTAAATCCACCCAGATTTTCCTCCGGGAGGCTTGCTTTAGCACCCTTCTATCTCTTTAAGATCGGGAAACCATCCAGGCCTCCCAGCTCTTGGCAAGCAATGGATTGACTTCACGTTATTACTCAGCATTTTGCTTCTTATTGAAATGCCAGGCTCTGCATGGCTGGTTTATAAAGTCTGAAGATCCTTTGGGGGTGCCCAGAAACGTAGCAAGAAGAGAGAATTGAAAAGTACAGAGTGAGAACCTGAGAGGGACTCTACAGCTGGGAGCAGCTTGAATCAAGCCCGTGTCAACAACTCATGCCTTCTCGCTTCTCCTGCAAGCTCACCGACTTTTAAAAAAATTGTATTGGTGTATAATTGCGCTGTTGTGCTAGTTTCTCTACTGTACAGTAAAATGAATCAGATGTACGTATACGTGTAGCCCCTTTATTTTGGATTTCCTCCCCATTTAGGTTGCCACAGAGCACTGAGTGGAGTTCCCTCTGCTGTAAGTAGGTTCTCCTTGGCTGTGTGTTCTATACATAATAGCAATAGTGTGTATATGTCAATCCCACCCACTGACTCATATAAAAGCAACTCCAATGCTACCTTTCCCAGCCAATTTAACCCGCTCTTCTGTGTTTCTTCAGTTCAGTTCAGTCACTCAGTCGTGTCTGACTCTTTGCGACCTTATGGACTGCACCACGCCAGGTCTACCTGTCCATCACCAACTCCTAGAGCTTGTTCAAACTCACGTCCATTGAGTCGGTAATGCCATCCAACCAACTCATCCTCTGTCGTCTCCTTCTCCTCCTGCCTTCAATCTTTCCCAGCATCAGGGTCTTTTCCCCTGAGTCAGATCTTCACATTGGGTGGCCAAAGTATTGGAGTTTCAGCTTCAGCATCAGTCCTTCCAATGAATATTCAGAACTGATTTCCTTGAAGATTGACTTGTTTGATCTCCTTGCAGTCCAAGGGACTCTCAAGAGTCTTCTCCAACACCACAGTTCAATAGAATCATTTCTTTGGTGCTCAACTTTCTTTATGGTCCAACTCTAACATCCATACATGACTACTGGAAAAACCATAGCTTTGACTAGACAGACCCTGGTCAACAAAGTAATGTTTCTGCTTTTTAATATGCTGTCTATGTTTCTTAGAACACTTTTATTTTGTCTTACATAGAAGTCTTCTTTGCATCATACTTATTTAAGTATGTCTTATGTCTATATATTTCCCTGCTGGATTGCTAGTGTCCTGAGCAATTAGAGCAACTCAGTTTAGTTTGCATCCCTCTTTCTTAACACTCTGCCTTTGCGCTTTACTGAGAAAAAAAAAAAGAAAAAAAGCTTGAATAGAGTAGAATGAAATCCCCATCCGAGGAAATGATTAGATTTCTAGCAGATCTGAGAATGCCAACTCATACACAAATTCTCCCTTCAGTGGGTAGATTTGAAACCTTGTGTGACCTTCAGTTACTTTTGGGTTTGTTATAGCCTCAGTAAGGCTGTACCTCCTAGGGTTGCTTTGGCCTACAGAAATCTCAGCCTTCACTGATCTTCATGTCTGTCTTTAAATGATAACAGAATCACACTCATTTTAATAGTTTATATGCTAACATTGTAAAGATACTGAAAATACTAGCATGACCTTTTTTAATAAAGAAAAGCAAATTCTTAAAGTGTTCATTTGTTCAAAGACCATCAATATCTAAGGGTTTCATTAAACTTTTATTGTAGATAAAGTAGAATATGATGAATTAAAATGATAAGGGAGACCTATGTTGCTTAGCATCAAAGAGTTTAGAATGTATCATTCAGTTTAAAAAATGTCTGAAAGTGTTAGTCACTCAGTCATGTCTGAGTCTTTGTGACCCCATGGATCTAGGCTCCTTTATCTGTGGAATTTTCCAGGCAAAAGTACTGGAATGGATAGCCATCCCCTTCTCCAGGGGATCTTCTGGACCCAGGGATTGAGCCCAAGTCTCCCACATTGCAGGCAGATTCTTTACCATCTGAGGCACCAGGGGAAGCACACTGCCCCCCCGCCAAATGTCTAAAGTAGTGTGTTTATTACGATCTCATTTTTTTCCTGGTAAAAACAAAACATAACTTCTATGTAAAATCTGTGTACACATACTTGAAAAAAGTTTTAAGAAATAATATGGAAAATGAGTTCTCCTATAGTTAGAGCATTCATAACAAGAATTAAATAAAGCAGTTAGCTAATAAGGAAACATAATTTATATGAGCAAGTGTCAGTGATAACTAGAACTGATTGGGAATTAGCATCATCAGAATAGAAATAAAATGAAAAAAGCTGTATATAACCTAGCTTCTATAGATTGGGCTGTAAGCAGAACTGCATAGTAGCAGTGATAGGGAAACAGAGGGTACTGAATACACGAAGTAATGGCAAGGAAGGAAAAGTCTGTTTTTGTACTTTTTGATTCTCCCCTCTTTTTTTTAAGCTGGCAATACCCAGATACATTTATGGTTACAAAAACACATTTATTATTGTAAATACTGTGGAAAAAACCCCTACTTTACTATGAATCTAAAACTACTCTGTTCCTATTTTAATATTTTTAAAATCTTGATTTTAAATTTAAATTTGATATATTTTTGATAAGAAATACATTCAAAAAAGACAATCTCTAAAAGATGCATAACAGTGTTTATACAATGAAAAATTTCTCTCCCACTTCTACTCCCTAGCCATCCCTCCCCAGGTCCCTTGTTACCTCTTTATATTTTTTTAATAATTTGAGATTACTTAAGAATGTACCTATTTTGCTAACTTTGAATAATTGTGTACTAAAACCTTAGCTGCAGTTATTTTCAAATGACAGGAAATATTGATCTTTTTATAGCTTTCTGTATAAATTTCTCCCATTAAGTAAAAGAATTAATGATAATTTCCCAAACCGCTTTATTGGGCTCTTTGACAGCATGCCTAAATCTGCCTTGTCATCCTTTTCTCTTACTCCAGTCCTCTGCATCAGGCCTTTAGTCTTAACATACATACAGCTAATGCAAAGAAATCTCCTCTCATGATACTTTTCTTCCCTAATCTTCATCAATCAATACCTCGTGGGAAAAAAATGCACATCTAAGTCATAATCTGAAAAAAATTTTCTCACTGGAATTTCTCTTAATTGATCCATACTGATTAAATTAAAATAAATGATATTGAATATGCTTGCATGACTTAAGCTATTTAAAGCAACAGCAGCCAAAACAATTCCTAATTCTTAGGGGACATCTACTTTGCTGGGATAATTAGGAAAATATTTTATTTATCTTTTTTTTGGCTGTGCTGGGCCTTCTTTGTAGTATACAGACTTCTCTTGTGGCAAAGCATGGGCTCTATAGCACCCAGGCTCTCTAGGTGCTTGAGTGAGAGTGTGGGCTCAGTTGCCCCATGGCATATGGGATCTTAGTTCCCTGACCAGGGATTGAACTCATATCCCCTGCATTGGAATGCAGATTCTCAACCACTGGACCACCAAGGAAGTCCCCTTATTTATCTTTTAAGTGAGATTTAAAACAAAAACAAAACTTGATAATTGGAGGTGGGGTACATGATTGTTGTTGTTTAGTTGCTAAGTCATGTCAACTCTTTTCGACCCCATGGACTGTAGCCTGCCAGACTCCTTTGTCCGTGGGATTTCCCAGGCAAGAATACTGGAATGGGTTGCCATTTTCTCCTCCAGGGGAATCATGCCGACCAAGGGATCCAGCTCAGGTCTCCTGCATTGCAGATTTTTTAAATAGCCACATTTCAATCTCATAAATATGTATCCTGAGCCACTTTCATTATGCCTGGAGTCACATGCTTTTCCAGACCTGTTTCAGATGTAAGTATGTGGGCAACAGTACCATTTAACCATTAATACAATGTATCTGCCTTGGAGCAGACCACCTATGACCCAAGAAAATGTCAGTTCTAGTCTTGCTGTTCTGCCACCTATAAATTCACCCCCAGATTTTATTTCTTAAGTTTCCTCTTTTATAGCCTTTCCTCCTTCCCTTGCTGTCATTCATTTTATTTTTCTTTTTTGTAGGAGGCTCATGTAATAGAGCCTGAGGTGATAGAGATGAATGAGTATGATATTGGACTTGGGGAGCCAGGGTTCTTGTCTAGTTCTCTCCTAAACTTGATATATTGTCACCTTGTTATTTAACTTATTTGCAGAGTACCTCTGCAAATGCCAGGCTGGATGAAGCACATACTGAAATCAAGATTGCCAGGAGAAATATCAGGAATCTCAGATATGCAGATGATACCACCCTTATGGCACAAAGTGAAGAGGAATTAAGGAGCCTCTTGATGAGGTGAAAGAGGAGAATAAAAAAGCTGGCTTAAAACTCAGCATTCAAAAAACGAAGATCATGGCATCTGGTCCCATCATTTCATGGTAAATAGATGGGGAAACAATGGAAACAGTGACAGACTTTATTTTCCTGGGCTCCAAAATCACTTCGGATGGTGACTGCAGTCGTGAAATTAAAAGATGCTTGCTCCTTGGAAGAAAAGTTAGGACACATCTAGACAGCGTATTAAAAAGCAGAGACATTTGCCAACAAAGGTCCATATAGTCAAAGTTATGGTTTTACCTGTAGTCATGTATGAATGTGAGAGTTGGACCATAAAGAAGGCTGAGCACTGAAGAATTGATGCTTTTGAATTGTGGTGTTGGAGAAGACTCTTGAGAGTCTGTTGGTTTGCAAGGAGATCCAACCAGTCCATCCTAAAGGAAATCAACCCTGAATATTCATTGGAAGGTCTGATGCTGAAACTGAAGCTCCAATACTTTGGCCACTTGATGTGAAGAACTGACTCATTGGAAAAGACCCTGATGCTGGGAAAGATTGAGGGAAGAGGAGAAGAGGGCGGCAGAGGATGAGATGGTTGGATGGCATCACCAACTCAATGGACATGAGTTTGAGCAAGCTCCTGGAGATGGTGAAGGACAGGGAAGCCTAGTGTGCTGCAGTCCATGGGGTCGCAAAAAGTCGGACATGAGTAAGCAGCTGAACAACAACAATGAAAATGGATATCGTATTCGAGTTACTTCAGGATTCTGGCCCTTCACTTCCTCATTCGGCAAATACTTGCTGAGCTCCTACTAGGTGGTAGAGACTGTTCTAGGCGCCAGGACACAAAGATGAATAAGGTACACTTTGAGACCAGGTACCTGTGTCTGGAATGTCAGGCAGCTGGGTCTCAGGACAGCTGCTGAAGCAGTGAGCATGGCTCTGCTGAGTGTGAGCATCATAACAGAGGCACCCGGAAGCAGGAGGCATGGGGTGTGGAAGTGAAATAGCGAATGCTCTGTCGGATGGTGTCAGGGAGCCAAAGGTGGCAGTCTTGATTTGACTCTGTGCCCTTGGACAATGCAGGCTGTTCCCCGGGCCGCTGTGTGCAAAGCTGGTGTGTGTGGATCTGGGTGGGGTTTCAGGTGAAGCCAGCTCACCCACGAAGCACCATGTTTTATGACCAACGACCAACTGTCTAAGAATTGCAAGTATGCGGGCTCACTTTAAGCCTTGGAAGTTCGGAAGTCAAGGAGAGTCCAGTAAATTGGAAGCAAATCTTTTCATAAAATCAAATCCCTGTTTCTATGGAGTAGAGGGCTCTTCTTTTTCTCCCAAGGACCTGACATGCTTTTGGCTCCAGCACTTACTGAACAAATGTATGTGTCAAAAAGCTTTATGGAACTTGGGTGTGTATCCTAGGGAGCATCTCCTAGGTGGGAAATTGGGAAAGACTGGTGAGCGAGAGCTGAACATTTTATCTCATAAAATAATAATGACACATAGAGTGTTGCAATGGAGTGAGTAGTCTCATCAACACTTTTAGTCATGGAGAGGACTCACAGAGCCTGGTTGGAGTCCAGCTTTGGAGGGGAAGAAGGAAGGGAGCGCTGTCCCAGCCCCCACTCCAGGGCACTCTGAAGAAATGATTCTCCTACAAGCACGGAGACAGGGGAGGAAGAACTTTAGGGCCCTTGGTGGCTGATGGAGATGGGCACCAGGGTGGGGGGCAGAGAGAAGGGAGTTCAGAGTCAGTGATTAGAAGGAAGAGCCTCATTTTCATATTTTGCGGCTGACTCTCAGCCAAGCCAAAGATTTTCTGAGGCTCAACTGCCTTGTTTGTAAAACAGGGATTCACAGATGCCCCCCTCCCCTTGCTCTGAATTTCTTCCTGCTGGAGAATGTACTGGTATAAGAGATTTACTTAAATAGATACATTCTTCTTTTAAAAGTGCAAAAGTGCAAATACATCCTGGTAGGGCCAAGTCTCTGCAGTCTCTCAATCAAGAGAAACACAAAGTATCTTCTCACTTAAACTTGAAGGGGACCTGATGCTCCTGGTCCCTGGAGACAGGAAGAAGGGTCTTCTAATTGGGCTGCATTTGATTGACAGGTGCTGAAAGTAACGATTCAGGAAGAGACTAGTGGGCAGGTCTAATCATACAGATATCTGTGCAGCTAATGCTGTGAGGAAACTGGTAAGGGCTTGCTTGAGCTCTGTTAGGAGAGAAAGCAGGTCATCTGTGGTGGTAGCAATCCAACCCTCCGCAGAGAACAGTCAGGGGCTCCTCTTGGCCAAAGAAAAGCTGACAGGAGAAGGATCCCAGCTTGGGAGAAAAACAGATGCATCTTTCAATACTGGCTGTGCTCTGATTGGTGACGCTTGCTAGTTTCGTCAGTAAAATAGTGATTATATTTAACTCAGTGTATGGTTGGAAGGCCTGAAATAGAGGATATATGTCATTTCCTGGCATGAAGTAAACACTCAGGGGACTTCCCTGGTGGTCTGGTGACTAAGAATCTTCCTTGCAATGCAGGGGACGCAGGTTCCATCCCTGTTTGGGGAACTAAGATTTCACATGCCATGGAGCAACTAAACCTGCTCGCAGCTGCTGAGCTCAGGCACTTTAGAGCCCTTGTGCCTCAAGGAGAAGATGCAGCATGATGCAACTAAGACCCACTGCAACCAAATTAAAAAAATAATTAAAAAACTGTAAATTACAGACAGTATTCCCTGGTAGCTCAGCTGGTAAATAACCCACTTGCAATGCGGGAGACCTGGGTTCGATTCCTGGGTTGGGAAGATCCCCTGGAAAAGGGAGCAGCTACCCACTCCAGTATCTAGCCTGGGGAATCCCATGGACTGTATAGTCCATGGAGTCGCAAAGAATCAGACATGACTGAGCGACTGTCATTTTCACAGGCAGTATTACGGGCTGAAGACTCCCAGAGGTAGGAGAGTTTAAATTCATGGCTGCAAGTGAAGAAGTCAGGAGAGGACTTGAAGAAGAAAGGGCAAGGGTAACAGATGAGATTTCTGACCAGAACTGTTGCAACAACAAGTAACATGGTTATCTTAGAGGCTGGCACTTGTGGCCAAAAAGGAGCCCAGCCTGGTTGGGATCTGGGTAGGAAAGGTAACATTGCTGCTACCCCAAGAAGTCTCATTCGTAGGGCTCTACTATATTTGGGACAAAAAGTGGGGTTGGGGAGAACAGGGGAAGAGCAAGATATGTAAGATCCTGATGACGGAGTTGGGACCTGACTAACTGACAGAGGAAGCACAGTGTCAGAAAATTGAGGGTATTTTTTACAAAACTGAGTGAATGATAAATGGTTTCTTTAAAATATAGCTCTTTGCCCTGAAACTGGTTAACTCCAACCTTTAGACTCCAGCAAGCTTCAGATTCTGATATTGCCTCACAAAGTGTGTGACATAGTGCCATATATTCTTTTGTTTTCCCAAGATAGAAATGACTTTCTTTTAAAAAGGATAAAACTAACACATACTCCTTGTAGGTAAATACATAAATAACATAGAATATAAAGGAAGTGAAAAATCATTTTAATTTTCATTCATTTGATTACCACTGAAGTAGAACTTGTTGTAAATTAGTCATTTCTGCTAGTGTGAATTGCTCACATTACTTCTATGTCACTCTCTAAAAAAAACTATTTAACGAATCAGTGGCTTGTTGTCTTACTTTTGGATTTGTAAAAGGGTCCTCTATAGTAAAGACATTAAATTTTTGTCATCCATTTCACTTTTCTTCCAGTTTGTCACCTGTCTTTTTACTTTCTGGGGTTTTTTCTCATGTATAAGTTTTAAGTTTTTACTTTTGGTCAATATTTAAATGCCTTACAAAATCAGACAGGAAATCTGAAAGACTCAACATCATGGTGATGGAAGTAAAAGGATGACCAATAATATAAGGGTCAAAACACAACTGCAAGATGAGTGAAACACACAACAGGTGCTGTTGAGTTTAGCCAAGTTAACCAAAGTCTTAAGAGCACGTGCTCTGGGGTTAGTAGTCCTGAATATGCATCCTGGCTCTGTCCATCACTAGTGATTTGAGCTGGAGAAATTTGCTTAAGCTGCCTGCACCTCAGTTTCCTCATCTGTATGGTGCAGAATTTTTGTGGAGGGTGTAGGAGTATTGTGACATCTCTGGTGCACAGTAAAGAAAGAGAAAGTGTTAGTTGCTCAGTCCTGTCTGACTCTTTGCAACCCCAGCAGGGGTCCCCACCCCACTCTTCAGCCCACCAGGCTCCTCGGTCCTTGGGATTCTCCAGGCAAGAATACTGGAGTGGGTTGCCATTTCCTTCTCCAGGGGATCATTCCCAACCCAGGGATCAAACCTAGGCCTCCTGTGCTGCAGGCAGATTTTTTTACTGACTGAGCTACGGGGAGGAGATATAGTAAATCCTCAATAACTTTAAACTACAGTCATTTCTTGGTACCCATGGAGGACTGGTTCCAGGACCTACATGGACACCAAAATCCATGGATACTCAAATCCTAAATTCTTGATATCTAAGAGTTTTTAGGGCCTGACTTGCTGAAAGGTGGAGGGTGGACTGGAACTAGTCTCAGGATGAGTGTGAATGAGACTAGAGAGGGGAAAGAATTTGAATTGAGGGACCCTGAGAACCCACGTGGCTAAGAGCTCTGGTGGATGTTGCAGGAGGCCTTGCTCTGAAGGGTGGCTGTGAAGTATGTGTAACAGTGACAAAAAGCAACAATCAGAGAAAGAAAATGAAAGAAGAACTGAAGAGACAAGGAAGAACTCAACAATCTCATATAGGATGAGCGATTTCAAGGAAAGCAAAGAAACTGGAAAGAAAGTATCTCAGCCACCATGTGAAAGGAAATGAAATAATTAAAACCACAGTTTAAAAAAACAGGTGTCAGCAGTTGATACTGAAATCAAATGAAGAGAAACAAAGTGCCCCAGCCCCACTAGAGTGGCTTAGATGAAAAAGACTGGTGGTGACAATACTGGAACACAAGAAATTGCTGCTGGTAGTTGTGCAAATTGGTACAAATATTTTGGAAAACTCATGGGAAATATGCACGACCAACAACTCAGCCACTCTACCCCTCATACTTAGTTGCAACAAACATGTCTGACTTTGTGACCCCATGGACTGCAGCCTGCTAGGCTCCTCTCTCCATGGAATTTTCCAGGCAAGAATACTGGAGTCGGTTGCTCTGCCCTCCTCCAGGGATTTTCCCAACCCAGGGATCAAACTCACATCTCTTTTATGTCTCCTGCATTGGCAGGTGAATTCTTTACCACTGCACCACCTGGAAAGCCCCAACTCAACCCTTAAGTGTTTACCTAACAGAAATGCCCAAAAACCATTCATGCTAAATAGCAGTGCTAATCATAAAAGCCCCTAACTGGGAACAACCTAAATGCCCATCCACTGACAATGGATGGACACAATGAGGTTTGTCTTCGCAGTGGAAGACTATGCAGCAACAAAATGAGAGACTGACAACAATGTGGATGAATCTTACAAACTGAGCAAAAGCAGTGGACACAAAGGGGTACCTACTGTGTAATTGTGTAGGATTCCATTCATTCAGAAACAGGCAGCACTAACTTTGATGCTATGAGTACTAGTCTGTTCCAGTTGCTCTAATAGAACAGCATAGACTGGGTGGCTTAGAAGCAACAAACATGTATTTCTCACATTTCTCGCGGCTGGGAAGTCCAACAGCAAGGCAGCGGCAGATTCAGTGTCTGGTGAGAGCCCGCCTCCTGGTTCATGGACAGCTGTCTTCTTGCTGTGTCATCGCGTGGCAAAGGGAACACGGGAGCTCTCCAGGGTCTGTTCCATAAGGGCATTAATCTCAATCACCTCCAAAGGGCCCACTTGCAAATTCCATCACATCAGGGACTAGATTTCAAGCTCTGAACTTGGAAGAAGTGAAGTGAAGTCGCTCAGTCGTGTCTGATTCTTTGCGACCCCATGGACTGTAGCCTACCAGGATCCTCAGTCCATGGGATTTTCCAGGCAAGAATAACTTGGAGGGGGACACAAACTTTCAGTCTAAAACAGAAGTTAAGATACAGTTATTCCTGAGGGTGGGCTAGTCATCTCTGAGGGTCACAGGCTGCGAGAGGGGCTGGTCTTTGGAGGAGCATATGAAAAGTGAAAGACATTCCGTTGTGTCCGACTCTTTGTGACCCCATGGACTATGCAGACCATAGAATTCTCACCAGGCCATAATACTGGAGTGGGTAGCTATTCCATTCTCCAGGGAATCTTCCCAACTCAGGGATTGAACCCAGGTCTCCCACATTGTGGGTGGATTCTTCACCAGCTGAGCCACAAGGGAGGAGCATAGAGTGTTTGATTTCTTACTTTGGGCCATGACTACATGAGTATGTTCAATTTGTAAACATATATCAATGTATATACGTATTACTTAAGCATTTTGCTTTATGTACTTAATTCTTCAATAAAAATATAAAATATTTGCCCTAATTAGACATTAATAAAAAATCTTGAAAACCCTTTGTCTATTTACAGATGTAGCTGCTATTGTCAGCTTTGTGTTGGTACAGACAATGATTTTGAACCTCATTTTCCATATTTATAAGGTGTGGGTAATAGTACCTGCTGCCCAGTAGGTAATACTGGTGAAAGAGCTTTGACAATGGTGAGATCGCATACAAATTGCTAGGGGGAGAATGCTTTGTCCCCACTTCCAATGTTTGCTTTCTGTTAGCACAACAGTCTGGTCTTCCTTGCCCACCTATCACTCCCTCCAGGAGGGTGAAACTGATTGTTAAGTGGCAGTGTGATACCTCCTTCTTCAATCTTTCCATCTTGGAAAAACCCCTGTCTTGTGTAAATGGTTGTTGAAGGTTAGGGAGATTGAGTGCAGTCTCCAAATTTAGGCAAAAAATAATGACAGAGATAGAATTTGAACTGAGGTCTCTGATTACAAAGACCATGCTTTTAAACATTCTACTGTATTTCCTGCCTTCTGTAGTCTATCAAGTATAAAATAGATGCTGAGCTGTATGGTATAGTTAAGAATACAACCATAATTCAGGGAGGCGAGTGTTCTCTATAGGGATCAGTTAGGATGACTACACAGAAGATCATAGAGGTTAACTCCTGCTAAATTCTGTCTGTGTAAACTTCAGCTGGAATAGCACTAACCTCCTTCCAGGGCACATGAGAAGAGTGGTCTCTAGTTGGCAAAAAATGGCCAGGAGAGTTTAACCACAGAGCCACTTGGCTGGGTCCCAGAATCTGTCCAGATTCTCACTTGGCTTAGCAACAGTCTGTCATTTATCTCTGTTGGTGCTTGCCTTCGAATTTTTCTGAGACTTACTTCATAAGACATTCTAAGGTATGAAATGAGATAGAAAGCTTATTTTCAAGCACCTGAAGTCTGAGAATATGCAGAGGACATGTTAATAACACTTCATAGAGACAGATTATTTCTTTTTATTGAGGCACTAATTATATTCAATAAAAAACACTGATTTTAGATGTTTAGCTAGATGAGTTTTGATAACTTTGTATCTATGCAACCACTACTTGAAACGAGATAGAAAACATTTTTGTCACCCTAGAATCATATTGTATGATAGTATATGTGTGTCTGGCTTTTTCAGTCAACAATGTTTTTGAGATTCATCCATGTCAATGCATCGATCAGTCATCTATTTTTTTTTTTACTGCCAAATAGTATTCCGTCATATAGATATACCACAATTGTTATGATGAGAGTCATCGTGTGAACATATATTTTCACTGTGTGTTCAGTTGCTCTTTGTGACCCCATGAACTCCAGCATGCCATGTCCTTCCCTCTCTCTCAAGAGTTTGCTCAAATTCATGTCCATTGAGTCAGTGATGGACTATCTAACTATCTCATCCACGGCCCACTTCTTTTGTTTTCAATCTTTCCCAGATCAGGGTCTTTTCCAATGTCGGTTCTTTATATCAGATGGCCAAAGTATTGGAGTTTCAACTTCAGCATCAGTCCTTCCAGTGAATGTTCAGGGTTGATTTTCTTTGGGATTGACTGTTTGATCTCCTTGCTGCCCCAAGGACTCTCAAGAGTCTTCTTCAGCACCATAATTCAAAAGCCTCAATTCTTCAACACTCAGCCTTCTTTATAGTCCAATTCTCAAATCCATACATGACTACTGGAAAAACCATAGCTTTGACTATATGGGCCTTTGTTGGCAAAGGGATGTCTTTGTGTTTTAATACACCATCTAGGTTTGTCAAGCTTTCCTTTTAAGGAGCAAGCATTTTTTAATATCGTGACCACAGACACCATCCGAAGTGATTCTGGACCCCAAGAAAATAAAGTCTGTCACTGCTTCCACTTTATCCCCTTCTATTTGCCATGAAGTGATGGTACATACTTCAGAATGGAATTGTTGGGTTATGGGTTAGATGTACATTTATCATTATAAGAAACTGCCACATAGTCCTTCAAAGGGTTGAACCATTTTATATTCATACCATCAGTGTTGCTCTGCATGCTAAAGAAACAGTTTTTTATAAAACTGTGATGGCATTTTAGTAAAGCATATTTATCACAGTGTCTAGGGTGGGAAAGATTTCTGTGGGAATCATTTGGAGGGAGGAAAAAACAGCAAACAGAGGGGAGTGGATTGGCACTCACCAAATAGCATTCACCAGGAAGCCAGCCCGAGGGGACCACGTGGGCAGCAGGCGCCATGGCTACCAATCAAGGCTGTGTTCTCAGCTGATGACATTCACTCCACATGCCAGGCTGTCTGTCCACGATCCAAGTAATCTGGGCAACTTATTGTTTTGACTCAAGTTGTGCTTCATTGAAATTCTTTTTGGAGTGTCCCTTTTGGTCACAAGTTCTCTTTCTTGTCTGGGAGCCAAGATTGTGCAGCTTATTTAGTACAGCAAGGCCTTTTGAATTTGTGCTGCTGGCTCCATCTCCAGTGGTGGGATCGACACGGACTTGCCTGCCCCAGCTCCTGATCAGGTTTCTCTTGGCTTCTACAAGGTTGAGAGCAAGATATTGTTCATCCTTCGGCCTCGTCCCCTCAGGTTACTTTTAGCAAGGTTTCAGTTTGTTTTTTAAGCTATTATTTTCAAGGGAGGGCAAAGCCTTTGGCTCTGCTTTAAGATGATTTCATTTTAAGACAAAACTCACTCTCTATGAGTATTTCTTTTAAGTTATCATGGCAGAGGACAGGAATAGTACAGAGTAGCTCCCTAAGAATTGCGCTTAACTTTCTGTAGATGGGACTGATCCTGGCTGTATTGAGTCTGTTGATTCTATCCTATTAGTAAAAACTCTTGCTAAAGTAGGTGACCAGCCATTCCTGATTCCTGATTCCTTAGTCAAATTCTGGGCGATAGGCTGGGACTTCAATTTGGGCACAGCCAAGTTTCAACTCCTCTTACATTATTCTTTTCCTTCAATTGATACTCCCTGTAAGTGCTTTGTGATAAAAACACAAACGCTCATTTTCTCCTTCTTCCTTCCCCACAAAACACAGAGTTTGTCCCTTTGCCTATGAAATTCTTCATGTGTCTTCTGGAACCCATTCCACCCTGCTTTCTCAAGGAATATGTTCAACTGGTTATTTTCTTTAAAAAAAAAAAATTTTTTTTTTTTTTTTTTTTAAATTTTTGACTGAGCTGAGTGTTCATTTGGCTTCTCTGGTGGCTCAAACGGTAA
Organism: Muntiacus reevesi; assembly: GCF_963930625.1. Taxonomy (NCBI): domain Eukaryota; kingdom Metazoa; phylum Chordata; class Mammalia; order Artiodactyla; family Cervidae; genus Muntiacus; species Muntiacus reevesi. Next base: position 22,731,552 of record NC_089270.1, read on the forward strand.
CAAACCTGCCTGCAGTACAGGAGACTGGAATTTGATCCCTGGGTAGGGAAGATCCCCTGGAGAAGGGAATGGCTACCCACTTGAGTATTCATGCCGGGAGAATTCCATGGACAGAGGAGAACAGTCCATGGGGTGGCAAAGAGTCAAACATGACTGAATGACTAATACTGAGTCATCACTGCTATTCAGGCTTTTTCTCTAGCTCTGGTGAGCGGGGGCTACTCTCTAGTTGTGGTGTTCAGGCTTCTCACTGCAGTGGCTTCTCTTGCTGCTAAGCATGGGCTCCAGGGCACTCAAGCTCAGTGGTTGCGGGGCTCCCAGGCTCTAGAACACAGACTCAATAGTTGAGATGCATGGGCTTAGTTGCTCTGTGGCATGTGGGACCTTCCCAGATAGAGGTCAAACCGCTGTCTCCTGCATTGGCAGGCGGATTCTTTACCACTAACCCACCGGGGAAGTCCCTCAGTTGGTTATTTTCTGCAACAGAAGTAACTGTCCTCCTAACTTCAGGCTTCTGTCTTGCGATATGTGCAGTTGTTGCTAGAAAGTTGCTGTCCAGATGCAGACGACATCCCCCAACCTCTCTTACCTTTCAGGTGAGGCAATGTGACTAGTTCTTATCAATATAATGTGACAAGTGGTATGCGTCACTTCTTGACCAAGTAGCTTAAAAAGCAGGAATGCTCAAGAGGGAGAAGATATATAATTATGGTTGACTTGCATTGTTGTATGGCAGAAACCAACAAAACACTATAAAGCAATTATCCTCCAATTAAAAAAAAATAAAGTAGAAATGCTTCTTTCCCCTTCTGCTCACTTGGTGCAGAGAGGCACAGCAAAGTTAAAACTCATATACTAAAGATAAGGGATCCACAGACATATGGAGGCTCCATCTTGAATCATCGTTTGGGGAGACCCACCTGCCATTAAGAACGTCTGTGTTAAGAATGGTATGTAAATGGGAAAAAAATCCTTTTAAAAAAAAAAATTATTTCTACTGGAGTATAGCTGCTTTACGATGTTGTGCTAGTTTCTGAAAGTGAAGGTGAAGTCACTCAGTCATGTCAGAGTTTTTGCCACCTTATGGACTGTAGCCGGCCAGGCTCCTCTGTCCATGGGATTTTTCCAGGCAAGAATACTGGTGTGGGTTGCCATTTGTGAAGTGATGCATGTTAGCTAAGTTTTTTGTAGCAATCATTTCAAGATATATGTTAATACATACATCAAATCATGTTGTATACCTTAAGCTAATACCACTGTATAGTCCCTGGAATTCTCCAGGCCAGAATACTGGAGTGGGTAGACTTTCCCATCTCCAGGGGATCTTCCCAACCTAGGGATTGAACCCAGGTCTCCCGCATTGCAGGTGGATTCTTTACTAGCTGAGCCACAGGGCAAGCCCGTGCTAGTTTCTACTATACAGCAGAGTGAGTCAGCTATTATTATTGCTTAGTCTCTAAGTTGTGGCCAACTCTGTTGCAACCCCAAGGACTGTAGCCCACCAGGCTCCTTTGTCCATGAGATTTCCAATGCAAGAACCCTGGAGTGGTAACCGTTTCCTTTTCCAGGGGATCTTTCTGACCCAGGGATTGAACCTGCGTCTCCTGTTACCAGGCCAATTCTTTACCACTGAGCCACCAGGAATCAGCTATCAGTTCAGTTCAGCCACTCATACATGTCTGACTCTTTGTGACCCCATGAACTGCAGCACACCAGGCTTCCCTGCCCATCACCAACTCCCAGAGCTTGCTCAAACTCATGTCCCTCGACACAGTTATGCCACCCAATCATCTCATCCTCCATCATCCCCTTCTCCTCCTGCCTTCAATCTTTTCCAGCATCAGGGTCTTTTCCAATGAGTCAGTTCTTCACAACAGGTGGCCAAAGTATTGGAGTTTCTGCTTTAGCATCAGTCCTTTCAATGAATATTCAGGACTGATTTCCTTTAGGATGGACTGGTTGGATCTCCTTGCAGTTCAAGAGACTCTCAAGAGTGTTCTCCAACACCACAATTCAAAAGCATCAATTCTTCGGCGCTCAGCCTTCTTTATAGTTCAACTCTCACATCCATACATGACCACTGGAAAAACCATAGCTTTGACTAGATGGACCTTTGTCGGCAAAGTAATGTCTCTGCTATTTAACATGCTGTCTAGGTTGGTCATAGCTTTTCTTCCAAGGAGCAAGCATCTTTTAATTTCATGGAATCAGCTACATGTTTACATACATCCTCTCTTTTTCTGAATTTCCTTCCCATTAAGGTCACCACAGAGCCTTGAGTAGAGTTCCCTGAGCCATACCGTACATAGGGTCTCTTGTCTATTAGCACATACATGTCAATCTCAATTCATCCCACCCCTTCCCTTTTCCCCCTTGGTGTCCATGCATTTGTTCTCCACTGCTGTGTCTGTATTTCCGCTTTCCCAGTGAGATCATCTATACCATTTTTTCTGGATTCCATACTTATGTATTAATATATGGTACTGTTTTTCTCTGACTTACTTCACTCTGTATGATAGTCTCTAGGTCCATCCATGTCTCTACATAAATAACCCAATTGTGGTCCTTTAATGGCTGAGTAATATTCCAGTGTATATACCACAGGAAAAAATTTCTATTATGTTTAACCTACTGTATATTGCTGAGTCACTTGGTTATAGCAGGTATCATGACTCTAACTAGCACTTTATTTTTCTTTCCTCTACATCTTTCTCTCTACTAGAATCTATCTATATCTGAATTCAGACATGACCAAGCATCTTCCATCTTAAAACAAAACAAAACCAAAAAGTATACTTCCTCTGACGCCACATTCTTGCCCAGTTTTGTCTTGACTTCCTTCCACAGACAATCTGATTAGGAAAGTTCTCTATGCAGTCTTAATTGCTTGCTTCCCATTCAGTTGCAGCCCAACTCATACAGTTTCTTGCCACCACTCCGTTAAGACTGCTCTTGCTGAAGCACTCTATAAATGCCATATTTCCAAATCCAGCAGACACTTGTTGGTCCTCATTGTAGCTCTCAGGATTTAATACTATCAGTCACCCTCTCCTTCATGACATATTTTCTTCTCTTGGTTCCTTGAAATAATCTCTTATGTGAATGACAGGCATTTTAAATGTATAATATCTAAAACTCATCTCCAACTTCTACCCCTCCATTCTCTCATCTCAGTAAGTGGTAATTCCACTCATCTTAGTGGCTGTTGCCAAGAAATCTGAGGGTCATTTTGAACACATCCTTCTTTCTCACTATCCGTAGCCAATCAATCATCACATCCTGCCAGTTTTATCTCCTAATTTTTCTCAAAAGTAGATACTCTTCTTCATCTGCATTCTCCCTCACCCCTTCCCACTTTATGATTAAATTTGTGATTTATGATTAAAATTGTAAATCAGATGTCACTTCCCTTTTAAAGTTCTTTAGAAAATTTCCACTGTCTTAGAATAAATTCCCTGAAATTTTTCTTAATAAATACAGCACTCTTAAATGTTCTTGTCCTTCCTATGTCTTTAGTGTTATCTAGCAATCACTCCCCTTTGCTCATTACATTCTGGCTTTTCTTTTAGACCTTTGAAATGAATGAGTTCTTTCCCACCTTGTATGTGTTTAGTCACTCTGTCATACTGAACTGTTTGCAGCCCCATGGACTTGTAAGCCCCTAGGCTGCTCTGTCCATGGAATTTCCCAGGCAAGAATACTGGAATGGGTTGCCATTTCCTACTCCAGGGGATCTTCCCAATCCAGGGATTGAACCTGCCTGAGAACCTCTCTAATGGCAAGAACAAAAATCAACTCAAACAAACTTAAGCAAAAACAGTAAGTCACGTACTAAGTGGCTGACTTCAGATGTGGCTAAGATGCTTGCTCCTTGGAAGAAAAGCTATGACCAACCTAGACAGCATATTAAAAAGCAGAGATATTATTTCGCCGACATAGGTCCGTATAGTCAAAGTTCTGATTTTTCCAGTAGTCGTGTATGGATGTGAGAGTTGGACTATAAAGAAAGCTGAGCACCGAAGAATTGATGCTTTTGAACTGTGGTGTTGGAGAAGACTCTTGAGAGTCCCTTGGACTGCAAGGAGATCCAACCAGTCCATCCTAAAGGAAATCAGCCCTGAATGTTCATTGGAAGGACTGGTGTTGAAGCTGAAACTCCAATACTTTGGCCACCTGATGTGAAGAAATGACTCACTGGAAAAGACCCTGATGCTGGGAAACATTGAAGGCAGGAGTAGAAAGGGATGACAGAGGATGAGATGGTTGGATGGCATCACTGACTCGATAGACATGAGTTTGAGCAAGCTCTGGGAGTTGGTGATGGACAGGGAAGCCTGGCATGCTGCAGTCTATGGGTCACAAAATGTTGGACACGACTGAGCAACTGAACTGAACTCAAGCGTGGCTAATTCCAGAAACTCAAATTATGACCTTATTGCTCTGTTGTTTTATCTTATGACTCTGCTTATCTTTGGTTTGATTCTTCTTGATTTGTCATGATCTGTCCTCACAGACTCAAGATATCCACTCTCTAAGACGCTGATATATGAAATGAAGAATTAATCTTACCCAGAGAGAGGTCTGGCCTTTGTCCTAGGCTTCTGGGAAGTAATCTTTAGGCACTTTGAATGTCATGCTTGATAAGAGTGTCTCTACTTGCCCGGGGGCTGTATACCAGCCAGATAACACTGTGAGCGAAGGCAAGGGCTTTGATCCACATCAGCAATGTGCATCTTACGGTGACGTTGAGTCAGTGGTATCAGTGACCTCTGGAGCGGCTGGGGACTGAGACCACCCCCATCACATTTAGGGGATGAAGCCCTCGTGCAAGTTCTGCACACTGATCGTCAAATGAATTTCCTGATTGGCAACATTTGTGCATATTGTCACACATAGTATTAAGAGAGTAATGCAATCCTGACTCCACTGGGAGAGGCCAGCTCAATACTCCAGGTTGGGTACCCTCCCGGCCAGTGAATCTTTGCCTTTGGCTGATTTTAGTCTGTATCCTTTGCCTGAAATAAACTGTAACCTTTAATTCTGCAGCTTTAAGTGAACTGTTATTCTCAAACCTGAAGGTAGCTGTGGGAACTACCAAAGGTGCGCTTGGTGTTAGAAGTGGGGATGGTCTTGTGCGAACATGCCCCCCTAACCATTGGCTAGTTCTCTTACACATTTTCTTACACATTACACATTCTTCGCTTAATGACTATAGCCACATGATTCTGTTATTCTGATGCTCTAAAAGAAAGGTTGCAGGTGACACCTTGGCTGGCTAGCTTGATATAAGTGCCCAAAAGTAGGAGAAAGAGCGTTGTGGTGAGTATCAGCCAGATATCTACCTAAACTGTGGCAGGCTGGGTTCCTCATAGGACAGAAGGTTTAGGTTACCAAAAGAAAAGAAAAAGAAAAAAAAGGGGGGGTGGGGTGGGTAGGGATGCTGGGTAGACAAAAATAGCAGACACTCAATATGGCTCATTCGTACAGCCTTTCCCTCTCTGAGAACACTCCTGATTCTTACTCACCACCTGCACCATCACCACAGTTTTCTAATGACTAAGTATACTTGTCATTTGAGTTTCAGATTAAATGTCATTTCACCAGAGAGGCTTCCTTCAGTCAAATTACAAGTTCTCATCAGATGGTCCTGTAGCTCTTGACAGTTTTTGGTTATATATTCACTGGCATGTTGTTTTTTAGTCACTGACTCATGTCCAACTCTTTTGCAACCCGTGGACTGTAGCCCACCAGGCTCCTCTGTCCATAGGATTTTCTAGTCAAGAATACTGGAGCAGGTTGCCATTTCCTTCTCCAGGGGAACTTCCCAACCCAGGAATTGAAACCACATCTTCTGCATTGGCAGGCAGATTCTTTACTAGTTAGCCACCAGGGAAGCCTGTTCATTGGCATGATTATTAGTTTAAAATCTTAATGCCCCCTTGATTCTAAGTGCTATGGATTCAGGACCTGGTTTATATTATTTATCATGTAATAGCTACTTAAAACTATCTGTGAAAGAAATGAATGAATGAGAATTAAAAACATCTGTCAATGGATTACCTTCATCTCAGACCTTAGGCTAACTCTTCAAATGTTCTTAATGAGAGGTCAGCCAGTGAATACCTGGTTAAACTTTGGACTCAGATGTTGGAACCAACAAAAGAAAATTGTTTCAATTTTGCAGTCAGAAATTCAATGGTATAACACTTAGAACTAAAAGTCACTGGGTAGATTAGCCTCATCGTCCTTTATTGAAACAAAATATGTGATATTTGCGTAGAAAATCTCTCATGATAAGCTAATAAAACTATGTGCCTCACCTTGCATAATGCTTTTATCTGATTTCAGGCACATGGTAACCAGTGAGCTAGGTAATGCAAGTTGATGTTTCTTTCATCTGTTTAACAGATTAAAAAAAAAAAAAAAAAGCTGGAGAACCAGAAAGGTAAGGTGAATTACTCAGGATCACATGGAAAAGTCTGAGGTCAAAACAAGATTCAAGATTATTATTCATCCATGCTGAAGCCCAGTTCTATACTCTTGTCTGTGAACTCAAAGTTGCTCATCCTCTCAATCTTACAGTCAATACACTCTTCTGTCTCCCGCAGTTGTGAGATGTGTCAAAAGTCACACAGTATTAATGTAGTAAATTTGAATATGAACAAACTTTAGATTTTCCATGTCTTGTGGACATTTTTAACTATTTGGATTTTTAGCATTCTTTATAGCACTCCCTGATCAGGGACTTACTTTCAATCAGGGACTTACTTCTTCCCCACTCTCAATTCCAGTGGTACTGGTGATTTTTCCATCCCCAACCCAAAAATATTCTGGCCAATGAGAGTCTAGCCTACTCTAGACTGTAGGTTTAATTAAGGGATGACACATGGCCCATAACAGCCATCAAAATTCAACAGAAGCTTTGGTAAGGCTTTGGAGCGAGAACAGACATTCCCTCTCAATTGGTGTGAACCATCATGGAGCTGTCACAAGGCCAGAACTCCTGCAGACATTCGTTCCCATGTGGAGACTGAGGCTGAAATTCATCAGTGGGAGGCAGAGCTGAGAGATGAGGAAAAACCATGTCTTTATGATAGATTTTGAAACCTAAATCCAACTGTGCCTGAAGTCTACTCTATCTCTGGGTTTTTAGTACAAAATCCAATAAATTCCTTCTCTTGGGTAAGTCAGTTTGAGAAGGATTTTGTCTTTGTCATTCAGAAAGATCTTAAGTAATGTGGTGGTTTAGTCGCTAAGTCGTGTCTGACTCTTGCAACCCCATGGACAGAGGAGCCTGGCAGGCTACAGCCCATGGGATTCTCCAGGCAAGAATACTGGAGTGGGTTGCCATTTCCTTCTCCAGGGGATCTTCCCAACCCAGGAATTGAACCTGGGTGTCTTGTTTTGTAGGCAGATTCTTTACCAACTGAGCTACAAGGGAAGCCCCTTAACTAATATATCCTATGATAATGTATTCTCACTCAATTGTATTCCATACTTTTTCTTGAAAGAGAAAGAGTAGAATTAGAGTTATTTTCTGGAGAATAGCCCATGTTAGATCTTTCCTGATGGCTCAGCAGAGAAAGAATTTGCCTGCAGTGCAGGAGAGACAGGAAACACGGGTTTGATCCCTGGGTCGGGAGGATCTCCCGTAGGAGGAAATGGCTACTGACTCTAGTATTCTTGCCTGGGAAATGCCATGGACAGAGGAGTCTGGTGGGCTACAGTCCATGGGGTCCCAAAGAGTTGGACACGACTGAGCAATAATATTTGAATTTGGATTTGCCCATGTTAGCTATCTTTCCCCTCAATTATTCCTAGAGTGTACATGAAAATAAGGATGTTAAAAGAATAAAAATCATGATGGTTTAGAGCAGAAAATACTCCGAATTCAGAATCACAGGACCTAAACTTTGTTCTGGGTTTCCCTTGTGGCTCAGCTGGTAAAGAATCCGCCTGCTATGCAGGAGACCTGGGTTCAATCCCTGGGTTGGGAAGATCCCCTGGAGAAGGAAAAGGCTACCCACTTGGTATTCTGGCCTGGAGAATTTCATGGACTGTGTAGTCCATGAAAAGAATCGGACACAACTGACTGACTTTCACCCCTTTGCGGTCACTCCTCTTTGGATCTCTGCTCACACATAACATGAGGGAGCATAGAGCTATAAATCTGGATGACTAAAACAGAGCATTTGGAGATGTTATTCTTCTCAGTTTCAATTCTGTGCATGAATCTAAACACAAACTGTATACGTCAGAGAACTTTGAAGATGACCACATTAGCCAAAATGAATTAGCTCGGAGAGAAGTAGACTCTAAGGGTGAATATTCTTCATTCACTCATCCACTCACTCACTCATAAATATTTTTGAGTACTTCAAAAGCACCAGACACTACTGCAGGTGCTGAGGAGAGAGGCGAACAGGCTCGTTCTTCATAGAATTTATTTTCTAGAGGTGAAGATGCATCCTAATCAAATATATTAAATCGAGTGTGTTTGCTTTCTGTGTCTGTTTCTATTTTGTAAATAAGTCCATTTGTGTTATCTTTTAGACTCCATACATAGTGATATGATATTTTTCTTTGTCTAATTTACTTCACTTAGTATGATAATCTCTAAGTTCACCCATGTTGCTGCAAATGGCATTATCTCATTCTTTTTATGGCCAAGTAATATTCATCACATATTCTTTTTTTTTTTTTTTTTTTTAGTTGGAGGCTAATTACTTTACAATATTGTCGTGGTTTTTGTCATACATTGAGATGAATCAGCCACGGATTTATATGTGTTCCCCATCCCGATCCCCCCTCCCGTCTCCCTCCCCATCCCATCCCTCTGGGTCTTCCCAGTGCACCAGCCCTGAGCACTTGTCTCATGCATCCAACCTGGGCTGGTGATCTGTTTCACCCTAGATAATATACATGTTTTGATGCTGTTCTCTCAGAACATCCCACCCTCGCCTTCTCCCATAGAGTCTAAAAGTCTGTTCCATACATCTGTGTCTGTTTTTCTGTTTTGCATATTGGGTTATCGTTACTATCTTTTTAAATTCCATATATATGCGTTAGTATACTGTATTGGTCTTTATCTTTCTGACTTACTTCACTCTGTATAATGGGCTCCAGTTTTATCCATCTCATTAGAACTGATTCAAATGAATTCTTCTTAATGGCTGAGTAATTTTCCATGGTGTATATGTGCCACAGCTTCCTTATCCAATTCTCTGCTGATGGGCATCTAGGTTGCTTCCATGTCCTGGCTATTATAAACAGTGCTGCGATGAACATTGGGGTGCACGTGTCTCTTTCAGATCTAGTTTCCTCGGTGTGTATGCCCAGGAGTGGGATTGCTGGGTCATATGGTAGTTCTAATTCCAGTTTTTTAAGGCATCTCCACACTGTTCTCCATAGTGGCTGTACTAGTTTGCATTCCCACCGACAGTGTAAGAGGGTTCCCTTTTCTCCACACCGTCTCCAGCATTTATTGCTTGTAGACTTTTGGATAGCAGCCATCCTGACTGGCGTGTAATGGTACCTCATTGTGGTTTTGATCTGCATTTCTCTGATAATGAGTGATGTTGAGCATCTTTTCATGTGTTTGTTAGCCATCTGTATGTCTTCTTTGGAGAAATGTCTGTTTAGTTCTTTGGCCCATTCTTTTTATGGCCAAGTAATATTCCATTTTATATATGCATCACATATTCTTTTAAAAATATATTTATTTATTTATTTGTCTGTGTTGTGTCTTCATTGCAGCATGCTTGATCTTTGTTGGGATATGTGGGATTCAGTTCTCCGACCAGGGATTGGTCAGAGGCCTCTGACTAGGCCCCCTGCATTGGGAGTGTGGAGTCCTAGCCACTGGACCACCAGGGAAATTCCTGTATCACATATTCTTTATCTAGTCATCTGTTGGTTCCATGTCTTGGCTTCCATACCTTGGTTATTGTAAATAGTGCAGCTATGAACATTGGGATGCATGTATCTTTTTGAATTAGAGTTTTCTTTAATGTCTAGGAATAGGATTGTTGGATCAAATGGTAGTTCTGGTAGTTCTATTTTTAGTTTATTAAGGAAACTTCATACTGTTTTCCATAGTGGCTGTTCCAATTTATGAAAGGAGAGAGTGGGTAGGGATAAAGTAGGAGTTTGTGATTAGCAGATACAAATTGCTATATACAAAACAGATAAACAACAGTTATTTTATATATATATATATATATATATATATATATATACACACACACACACACATACATACATACTTTTCATATTCTTTTCTATTATGGCTTATTAAAAAATATTGAATATAGTTCCCTGTCCTTCATATATATATATATATGTGTGTATATATATATATCTGAACACTGTGCTATACACCAGAAGCCAACACAATACTGTAAGTCAATTATACTCCAGAAAAAAAATGGCATGTGTTAGAAGATGATAAGTGCTTAGCAGGAAACTAGGGCAGAGGGAAAGAAAGGATGTGCTTGAGTTTGCCGTTCGCCCTTTGACATAAAGGGCCACAGATAAGATGGCATTTGAAGAGGTACCTAAAGGAGGCGAGAGAGTAAGTCTGGGTATTTCCTACTAAAGAATAGCAAGTGCAAAGCCCCTAAGGTGAGTGTGTTTTGTCGTGTTTTAGGAGCATTTGTTATTGGAACACAGTGAGAAAAGGGAAGAGCGGTAAAGATGAGATCAGAGGGGAGGAAAAATACCAAGAGAAGCTGGAAGCTGCTGTTGATTTGAAGATAAATTGTCCCCATCCTCTTATGCGTGGATCTTTGCTAGGAAAATTGGGGAGAGGGAGTAGACTGGTTCAGTCCAGTTGTAATAGATGTTTGGACTAGAGTGGGACCAGAACCTGAGACTCACTGTCAGAAACATGTGCTGTTCCTTGGAGAGTAAAGAGGCATTTCTTTCATTTTCAGCAAAGTCTAACTTATCTAACACCAGGGCCCTCTGTCCTTCCTTTCCCTCTATCGTGAGGCCCTGTGCTCCCTAATGCAAGTGTGCTGGATGTGGCAAGACAAGCTCTCAGCATCTGAGCTGACTTCCTTTGTGTGTGTCTTCTGGTACCATGGAGACTAGAAATCTAAAACTGTATGTTCCAGATTCCTCTGGAGCTAAGAGTTTGGACACAAATCATTCCCATTGATTAGATGCATTTGCCTCAGCTAAGAAGGTGGAAGCAAGGTTTTCTTCTTTTTTCTTCACTATCTTTTTGTTTACTGTGCTGTTTTCTGCAGCACATTACAGGGTCCAGCCACTAGTTTCACAGGAGTCACAAGGCAATTGCAAAGGTGGCAGCAGCGGTGGCTTTCGGGGCCACGTTGTGACTTTCACTGGCTCTAGGCACTCCTACCGTCATGAACCCCTTCCTTCATTAAAAAATTATACTGCATTGGGATAAAGATTAATGTTATTATTAAATACTTAAACATTAATTTAGCCTAAAATTTCATTTTTAATCTAATTTTTAAAGAAATTAATTTTTAAGAAATTAATTTTAAAAAATCTAATTTTAAAGAAATTAAAGAAATGAGGGTGTGGGAGAGAAGATCAAGAGGGAGGGGATATATGTACGCTTATGGCTGATTCACTTTGTGACTCAGCAGAAACGAACACAACACTGTAAAGCAACTATAATCCAATAAAATAAAATAATTAAAAAAGCAAAAAATAAATTTGTTGGTAAGAAGTTTTACAGGCCCCGAGATGTACTGCTGGCACTAGACATTGTATCTACCATCTCCATGGTGTTAGGTTCCCAGGAATTCAGCCTAAAGCCGTGTATTTGTGAGGTCAAGGTCAATCTTTGCTGTCTTCCTGTGGCAGCTCTGAGTGCCCATCTCCCTGTTCGTGGCCAGAGAGCAGCTCCCAGGAGGCCCACTGGCTGTGTTGTTCTAGGAATCTTTTCCAGAAAGTCAGTTTTTCCTAAAGTTTTGTAAGCACTCAATTCCCTGCATTTACAAACTTTAGGAAAAACTGGCTTTTTGGAAAAGATTCCTAGAACAACACAGCCAGTGGGGCTTCTGGGGGAAGTCAGTTTTTCCTAAAGTTTTGCAAACACCCAATTCCCTGTGTTACTCTTCACCTGGTGACTCAGATAGTAAAGAGTCGGCCTACAATGCGGGAGACCCGGGTTCGATCCCTGGGTCAGGAAGATCCTCTGGAGAAGGAAATGGCAACCCACTCCAGTACACTTGCCTGGAAAATCCCATGGATGGATGGAGGAGTGTAGTAGGCTACAGTCCACGGGGTCACAAAGAGTCAGACACAAATGAGCAACTTCACTTTCACTTTTCAATTCCCTGTGTTAAATCCAAACTCGATTAAAATAACCAGAATGGTCTTCTTTCTGCACTTAAACTCAATTGATGGGCTTTATGCCTTTATCCCCACGAATCCCTCAAATTTGTTCCTTATTCTCAAATTCCCCATTGGGTCATTCTCAACCCTCTCGCCCATTTTCTGCTCTCCCTCACTCTATTACCATTTTGGCTTTTGCTGTAATCTTTGGAATCCCCACTCTATTGTGGGAAAGTCCCGGGGTCCTTGTATTAGTCAGGTTTCTCCAGAAAAACAGAACAAATAGGGTGTGTGTATCTAGAAGTAGACGTGTAGATGTAAAGTTGTGTGTTTATGTCTACATCTCTACATCCCTCTGCTCTCCGCACTGGTAAGTTGCTCAGTCATGTCCAACTCTTTGTGACCCTACAGGCTGTAACGTGAAAGGCACCTCTGTCCATGGGGATTCTCCAGGCAAGAGTACTGGAGTAGGTTGCCATGCCCTCCTCCAGGGGATCTTACCGTCCCAGGGATCGAACCCAGGTATCCTACATTGCAGGCAGATTCTTTACCATCTGAGCCATTTGGGAAGCCCATTTGTTTATGATGTAATATCAAATAGAGGCAACAGATTATGTTTTTTTTCCACTACATCCCTATCATCTGTCATCTACTGAGAGAGACAGAGAGAGACAGAAAGAGAGGGGTTAGAGAGGTAACCAAGAGATTAATTTAAGGAACTGGTTCATGCCATTGTGGTGGCAGGCAAATCCAAATCCGCAGGGTTGGGTCAGGAAGCAGAAGACCCAGGAGAGAGCTGAAGTCGCAGTTCAAGTCTAAAGGCAACCTTCTGGTGGAATTCCCCCTTCTTTGGAGAGGAAAGTGTTTTTCCCTGAGGGCCTTCAGCTGATTGGATGAGGCCCCCCATGTTATCCGCCTGCCAATACAGGAGACCTAAGAGACACAGGTTTGATCCCTGGGTTGAGAAGATCTCCTGAAGTAGGAAACGGCAACCCTCTCCAGTATTCTTGCCTGGAGAATCCCACGGACAGAGGAGCCTGGTGGGTTACAGTCCATGGGGTTGCGAAGAGCCCAACACAACTGAAGCAACTTAGCACACGTGCATGCACGCGTGTTATGGAGGGCAATCAGCTTTACTCAAAGTGTACTGATTTAAATTTAAATCGCATCTAGGACTTCCCTGGTAGTATAGTGGATAAGAATCCGCTTGCCAATGCAGGGGGCATGGGTTCGATCCCTGGTCCAGGAAGATTCCACAGGCCTCGGGGCAACAAAGCTCATGTGCCGCAACTACTGAGCCTGCCCACCTAGAGCCTGTGTTCTACAAGAGAAGCCGTCACAATGAGAAGACATGGCAACAAAGAGTACCCCCCGCTTGCTGCAACTAGAGAAAGCCCTCGTGCAGCAACAAAGACCCAGAACAACCAAAAATAAAATAAATCTTGCAAATTCACATCTACAAAATGCTTTCATAGAAACATATAGAATGGTGTTTGATCGAATATCTGAGTGCCGTGGCCTAGTAAATTTGACACATAAAAATAACTGCTACATTTTCATTTATATAAATCCATGTTTTTGAACCCTTTTTTCCTTCTCCTTTTAAAAAATATTTATTATTTATTTATTTGGCTGTGCCAGGTCTTAGCTGTGGCATGAAGAATCTAGTTCCCCGACCAGGAATTGAACTTGGGCTCCCTGCACTGGAGGGCAGAGCTTTGACCACTGGACCACCAGGAAAGTCTCTTTCTTCTTCTTGCCTAAAATTGCTTTTCTCCTAATAGTTCTCCTCATTGTGCCTCACCCGCTTGAGTCAGAGGCGGGATGGAGCACCAGCTCTTTGCTCCTGGCTGTGTACCTGCTCACACTCTCCCTACTCTCACGGAGTCTCACCTGTTCAGGTGAAGCCTGCACCATCTCAGTACTCTGACTCACAGGATCTGTTCTCACTTCCTGAGACTCTTTGAGCTGACTGCAGTCCCTTCCCCTCTGCCTTGTCCCTTGCCCTCATCTTTAGTGACTTCAAATCTAAGTTAACCCTTCACATCCCTTGGCCCCATGCACATTGCCTGGGCCAACGACCTCCATCTCTGGCCCACCAGCCCATGGAGTCACACTCAGGGCTTTCCCCAGTCTGTTTCTGAGCGTTGTTTTCCCACTTGCAGCCACAGCCTGTCATTCCCTCCACCCCACTCAGTAACCCCCTCTCCTGCTCCATACAATCCATCCTCCTTTATTTGGTTACTCTGTTTGCCTTCACTGCTTCCTGCCTTGCCTGCTGGAATCATTGATTCTTCATGTGCCCCCACACCCTAGACTTGACATTCAAAGACCCCGTGAAAATAAACATAAAGCACTAGGAGGTAGTACTAGTAACTTGGTGGTGCTGGTGGTGGTGGTTTAGTTGCTGAGTCATGTCAGACTCTTTGTGACCCCATGGACTATAGCCCGCCAGGTTCCTCCGTCCTTGGGATTCTCCAGGCAAGAATACTGAAGTGGGTAGCCATTTCCTACTCCAGAGGATCTTCCCCACCCAGGGATCGAACTTGGGTCTCCTGCTTTGCAGGCAGAGTCTTTACCAACTGAGCCACCAGGGAAGCCCGCTAGTAACTTGGTAGATAGTGATTAAATGTGAGCCCTTCCTCTTCTTCATTTTGCTCCTATCCCTTGCCTTCTGCTCACTCCTCAACTTGTGTTTCCAAGTTACTCTGTGCTTTTGGAGGAAAAGGCCGCTCTCTGAAGACAGGCTCACTTCCTGCCCTGCGCTCTCTAACTTTAGCTGCACCCTGACCCCACCTCTCCATTTCCCTTTAGGTCTCTTGGTAACTTCCTAGCACACTGACAAAGAGAACTGACCTTTCTAAATTATTTCTAGCCCAAAGCCTCCATAGACTTTCTTCAACTTCTCTACCCTTGTAACCTTACAAAGTTATACACACAGTTATGCCTCCTGCTTAACAAAATCTGACACTTTTAGGGTAAGTCACCCCAGAAAGAGACTCTGAGATAAGGATCCAGGGATTTCAGGAGGCACTGGAAAGTGAGAGCAGATGTGACATAGAATCAGGAAGGGAGTCAATACAGATATGTTACAAGCTGGTTATCACTGTGGGGAATTGGGGCTTGTTCTCCCTGTAGGGTGTTCTCTGGAAAGCAGTTCGGAGTAGAGATAGAGGGGTTATTCTTGAGTTGTGGGGGACACTCCTCATCCAAGACTAGTCTCCACTACTCTTCCTTCCCTTCATTTGTATTGACACAGATTTTCTAAAGCTTATTGGGCCAGAATTTCATGTTTTTATCCACAGGCTTAACATAATTTCCAGGAACAAAGATGAGATACAATGCCAATTTCCAGAATAAGTAATGCCTGGTAATAATGTAATAAGTGGTCGATTTTATTAAACAATTATGTATTAATCACCTAATATGTACCAGACACTGGGCCAGATGCTAAGAATACAATGGACCACAAATGTTCACTGAAACTAGGCATGAATCAATAAAACATAAGGTCTATTTTTCAATGTGAAATATACCACATTCTCAAACTTACTTTAATTATATGAAATGATTAGCTAATGATGGCCACTTAACTTTTGCAATTAAGATGAATCTAGTACTTGGTATTTTTTTTCAGTCTGGATCTGCCTAAGTTTATTTTCAACATTTAACAATAGTAGATAACACCGATGTGAAAACAGCATACTTTTCATAGGATGACTGTGAAGATTAAATGAAACAATGACCAAATCCCAAATATTTTATATAATTTACCACACTTGCCTGTATCTGTAAATCATAAGTTCCAAAAAATAGATAATGAACTATTTTATTTTGTTAAAATTTTTCCATCTTTCTTGAGATAAGTTGAGATTTTTGAGATAATTGACATATAATACATAAGTTTAAGATAAACAACATTATGGTTTGATATTTATATATGTATACATATATGTGATTTGATATACATATGTATGTATATATCAGTCAGTTCAGTTCAGTTCAGTTCAGTCGCTCAGTTGTGTCTGACTCTTTGTGACCCCATGGACTGCAGCACGCCAGGCCTCCAAGTTCACCACCAACTCCAGGAGTTTACTCAAACTCATGTCCATTGAGTCGGTGAAGCCAGCTGACTGTCTCATCCTCTGTCATCCACTTCTCCTCCTGCTTTCAATCTTTCCCAGCATCAGGGTCTTTTTCAATGAGTCAGTTCTTCACATCAGGTGGCCAAAGTGTTGGAGTTTCAGCTTCAGCATCAGTCCTTCCAATGACTGATTTCCTTTAGGATGGACTGGTTGGATCTTCTTGCAGTCCAAGGGACCCTCAAGAGTGTTCTCTAATACCACAGTTCAAAACCATCAATTCTTCAGCACTCAGCATTCTTTATATGTATGTATATATATATATTGCAAAATAATCACCACAACAAGTTTAGTTAATATTCATCACACACATATAGTTACAATTCTTTTCTTGTATGAGAACTTCTAAGATTTACTCTCAGCAAATAAACAAATACAGTATTGTTCACTTTAATCATCATGCTGGACAACTGCAGTCCCCAAACTTACTTATAAGACAATGGTTTACTTTAATTTACCACCATGTGTATACAGTTTTTGTAATGCTTAGCACATAGTAGGCCTTCAATTAATATTGATAGGCTCAGTGATTAATATAGATATTATTAGTTCAATTTTAAAGATAAAATAAACATTCAGAGAGACTGAACGATTCTCCCAGTTTCTCCAAACTAGTTGGTAGCAGAGTTGGGACGAATGAAGTCTTTTTAACTGCATTGTTAAGGGTCTGTTAAAGGACCTCTAGAGAGCATGTGGCATAGTGCTGAGCACACAGTCAGCCTTCAGTATGCAGTATTCCTTCACTTATTGTTCAGTCGCCAAGTCATGCCCGACTCTTTGTGACCCCATGGACTGCAGCACACCAGGTCTCCCTGTCCCTCACCATCTCCCGGAGTTTGCCCGAGTTCAGGTCCATTGAGTCGGTGATGCTATCTACCCATCTCATTCTCTGTGCCCCCCTTCTCCTCCTGCCTTCAATCTTTCCCAGCATCAGGGTCTTTTCCAATGTGTCAGCTCTTCACATCAAGTGGCCAAAGTATTGGAGCTTCAGCATCAGTCCTCCCAATGAATATTCAGCGTTAATTTCCTTTAGGATCGACAGCTTTGATCTCCTTGCTATCTGTGGTCACCTCAGCTCAGACTGCACCCGCCGGCGACGTGGCCTTTAGACGTTGCCCAGTTCACACTGCTGAATGGTTTCAGTACTGCTGCTCCGGGCAGTATGGGGAAATGAAGACAGCAAAAGAGCCTACTTCCCCCTTGGAAAGTATGGGAAACACAGAACCAAGAATGTTCTGTAAGTCATGAGGGTCCAACTTGGCATATTCTAGAGTTCTCAAGCCTTTTTTTCAAATGTCAGAAAAATTCTTTTTATTTAAAAAATATTTATTGGAGTGTAATGGCTTGACAATGCTGCATTAGTTTCTGTTATACAGCACACTGAGTCAGTTACATATTTACAAACATCCCCTCTTTGGGGATTTCCTTCCCATTTAGTGCCCCACAGAGCATTGAGTAGAGTTTCCTGTGCTGCACTGTAGGTTCTCATTAGTTATCTTTTTTTTTTTTTTTTTTTTTAGTTTTTTTTTAGTTATCTATTTTATACATAGAAGTATACATATGTCAATCCTAATTTCCCAGTTCATCCCATCTGCCCCATTTACCTCCCCTTGATACCCATATGTTGGTTCTCTATGTCTGTGTCTCTATTTCTGCTTGGCAGATAGGTTCATCTGGACCATTTTTCTAGATTCCACATATGTGCATATTTGTTTTTCTCTTTCTTACTTCACTCTGCTTGACGGTCTCTAGGTCCATCCACATCTCTGAGAGTTCTCGTCTTAAATAGCACAGTGTTCAGGGAGCAGAAGACATACAGCCAACCAATTCTGTTCGAGTCTGAGAGCCTCCTGACACAGAGTTGAAGATAACAGTCACTGCTTTCTTTATCGTGGTGGTTTTTGTCTTGTACTAGATGACGGTGTCAGACTTCATTTTTTCGGGCTCCAAAATCACTGCAGATGTGTAGCCATGAAATTAAAAGACTCCTTGGGAGGAAAGTTATGACCAACCTAGATAGCATATTAAAAAGCAGAGACATTACTTTGCCAACAAAGGTCCATCCGGTCAAGGTTATGGTTTTTCCAGTGGTCATGTATGGATTTGAGAGTTGGACTGTGAAGAAAGCAGAGTGCCGAAAAATTGATGCTTTTGAACTGTGGTGTTGGAGAAGACTCTTGAGAGTCCCTTGGACTGCAAGGAGATCCAACCAGTCCATCCTAAATGAGATCAGTCCTGGATATTCATTGGAAGGACTGATGCTGAAGCTGAAACTCCAATACTTTGGCCACCTGCTGCGAAGATCTGACTCATTGGAAAAGACCCTGATGCTGGGAGGGACTGGGGGCAGGAGGAGAAGGGGATGACAGAGAATGAGATGGCTGGATGGCATCACCGACTTGATGGACATGAGTTTGAGTAAACTCCGGGAGTTGGTGATGGACAGGGGGGCCTGGCGTGCTGTGATTCATGGGGTCACAAAGAGTCAGACACGACTGAGCGACTGAACTGAACTGAACTGAGATGTCCTTAGTTTATTGATCTTTATAGAACTTCTGAGAGGCTAATTTTGATTTCGGTCCTTATGACTGTGGGAGGGCAGTCATACTGGCAACCCACTCCAGTATTCTTGCCTGGAGAATTCCATGGACAGAGGAGCCTGGCAGGCTACGCCCACGGAGTCGCAAAGAACCAGACCTGACTGAAGTGAGTTAGCACGCGCACACTTGTGATTGTTACAAGCCAGTGATAGGTTGTGAAGTTGCTTGGGGTGAGAAACCAGGGGTTTCATGAGATATGCAAGTTTCCAGACCTTTCTCCCCTTGGAAAAAGTCCTCTAAAGTAAAGAGCTTTGCAACCGCTGCTGCTATTGCCTCAAGACACCTTGGACAGAGTGCCAAGAGCATGGATTTTGGAGTTTTAGATGTCTTGGTTTGTCTTGTGGTTTCAGAATGATCTAGGTATGTAATGTATGGTGGTGTTTAGCTTTTCTGAGCCTCAGTTTCCTAACTATAAATGGGGATGATGTCACCTGCCTCATGGAGCTGAGGTTAAATGAAACAGCATCTATAATTTGCTCATAATCAGTGTTAAGAAACTGGTGTCTATTATTACTGAAACAAAGACACCTGGAAGGGTCAGAGCACAGTTAACACCTACTGGGTCTTCAGGTCTGTTTTCTGAGAAAAGAATGTGAGATCTTGAAGCCAAAGTCCAAGAGAAACTGAGCTCTCCTCTCAGCAAGGGAGTCAAGGATGTTTGTTAAGCTGCCAAACTTCCCCGTGGTTATTAAACAGAATATGCAGTCCTGAGTCAGTTGCCCTACAATTATTAACAGTAAAACATTGGAAACAAACAGGATCATATACATGTACTAGTAGTAAAAGAGAACAGAAAACAGAGGAAGGGATAAATAATGTCCAGTTATTACACTATTTCAGATGCTGTGTTGGTGCTTTTAGTTAGATAATTTTTGTTACCTCATTAAACTCTTCATAACTTCTCTAACTGTGGTGGTGGTGATGGTGGTCATTAAGTTATGTCCAACTCTTGTGACCCCATGGACTGTAACCCATCAACCTCCTCTGTCGATGGGATTTCCCAGCCAAGAATACTGAAGTGCGTTTCCATTTCCTGCTCCAATCTTCCATAATAGATCTAATTATTCCCTCCTTGGGCCTTCTGGCACTGTGAGTTACAGAGATTATTCCCATCTTTTATTCAAATTGAGATATAGTTTACATTAATGTTGTACTAGTTCCAGGTGTACAACATAATGATTTGATACATATATCTAATGTAAAATGATCACCACAACAAGGCTAGTTAACATCCATCACCACACAGTTACAATTTTTTTTTCTCGCAATGAGAAGTTTAAGGTTTACTGTCTTGGTAACTTTCAAAAATACAACACAGTATTACTAACTATAATCACTATAATATTTCCCCATAACTTCTTTATCTTATGACAGGAAATCTGTACTTTTTGACTGCCTTCACCCATTCCACCCACCTCTCAAATCCCACCACTGATAACCACCAATCTGTTCTCTCTATATATGAGATTTTTTTTTTTTTAGGTTCCATATATGAGATCACACAATATTTATCTTTCTCTGTCTGACTTATTTCACTCCTCCCATCTTATAAACAAAAGGAAATGGTGGATCAGAATCACGAAGTAATTTGCCCAAAGTTACATAGCAAGTAGGTGGTTTTTGAAGTCCGAGGTTAGCTCCAGAGCTTAGAGTCTTTCCTTTATACCTAGGAAAGGAGGAGGGGGGTCAAGGAGACTGTTTTTCCTGAAGAAAGAAGACAGAAGCATCACACTGAGGAAGCCAAGGCAGCCCAGGAGAAAGAGGACAACCACAGTGCCCCCAGAGTGGGTAACCGGAGAAGGAGCAGTGGAGTTTCCCCACAGGGGCTTTCTCTGGGCAGATCATAAATTCTGGGAAACCTTGGACCTCCCAAGAAGTTTCTGGCTGCACCTGGTCCAACCAAACTACACCCCCAATACCCAGAAGTAAGAATGAGGAGAAACTCAAAAACGGACAGCTCGTTGCCTGGTGGCCAGGGAAGGACCCCATCTTGAAATAATTAAAAGTAGACTAAACAGTGGAAAGACTTCTCTTTGTCTTGCCAACATTGCTCAAGTCAGCCAGAAAAATTAAGGCAGAGGGCTTAAGAAGAGGCAGGAGGTAGAAAGAGGAAGGAAGCTGCTTTTTTCCCTTTCTCATTAAGTCTCTCCAGAAACATAAAGGAATAAGTTGAAGGTTCCCTGGTGGCTCAGTTGGTAAAGAATTGCCTGCAACGCAGGAGACGCAGGTTCAATCCCTGGGTGGGGAAGATAGGAAATGGCAACACACTCCAGTACTCTTGTCTGGGAAGTCCCATGGATACAAGAGCCTGGTGGGCTACAATCCATGGGGTCACAAAAAATCAGACACGACTGAGCATCTGAGCATATTCTCCAATCATTGCTGTCAAACTTAGCCCTCCCGTGACAGAAGGCTAAGGTGTGCCTTGGTACCCAAAAGATCTGAAATAACTGCCAGGAGCCTGGGGCCGATGGGCCCTGCCTGCAACACAGTTTGGTACTCCCTTTAGAGTCCCAGGGTCTGTGATGAAGCCGAGCAAGAGCTGGAAAAGCAGGACCATTCCCAGTTGAATGTCGTTCTGTTTCACCCACTTCCTAGGAAAGATTCAGCTTGGCGTGTTCTTCCACAAGATAGATCTTACACTGGTTCTCCACCACGATATGGAGATCTACGCGGCTCTCAGATTACTTGTCAGCATCTGGAAAAGAGGCAATGTAATTAGCGTCTATTCTGCATGTTCCATCACAAAGAAGACTTAACCTGGTCTCTAGGTATCTTCACGTTTCCACAATAAGGTTTTTGAAATCAGAGACATTGAGAGAAAGTCTCAGAGAGATTCTGAGAGTGAAATAGGAGCAAACCTTCCATCACATTCTGTAGAAGTAGGAACACAAGTGAGCTTTGAGGATGGACTCGACATTCAGGCCAAGAGAAAGCTCTTTACTGAGGGTTGATGGCCCAGTGATCCCATGCACTATTTGCCACATGCCTTTCCCTTTACAATCAGCTAATACATAATTAGGCAGTTCTTGGGAACTTGTCATCTCTGTACTAATCTTTATGTCTTCAAAGCCCCTACCAATTAATTCCTTTAATACTTGGCTCAGTTTTTCCAGTTCCAGTGAATCCTTCCCTGACAGATCTTATCAGTCCTTCATTGGAGCTCTAAGCATCTTTTCATATCATTTTAAGTTTCATTTTAAAATGTTTTAAAATGAGTAAACAAATAATTGTTAAAAATTTTCCCTGGTGGCTGAGTGGTAAAGAATCAGCTTGCCAAAGCAGGAGACATGTGTGTTCAATCCCTGGATCCGGAAGATATCTGGAGGCAGAAATGACAACTTACTCCAGTATGCTCACCTGAAAAATCCCATGGACAGAGGAGCCTGGTGGGCTACAGTCCACGGGGTCGCAAGAGTAGGACATGACCTAACAACTGAGCACACAAACCAATGACTGTTAAAATTTCATAAAGTATAACTTAGAAAAAAGAAGAAAATGAGTTATCTGAACCACCCAGAGATGAACAATGTCCACCGGCATGTGTGTTTTTCCAGTCTCTCTGGTTTTCTATTTCCCACTGCTTTGCTAACATGTTTTTTTTTTTTTTTTTATTTCCTATGTGGCAAAATATCAGGTATCACTTTTACAAGTGTATCTATCTACCTATCTCTATCTATATATTTTAATGGTGAGTGGTAGTTTCAGCATTTTTACTAGGATCATTACAGAGCATATCACATTTCCACTACAGTTCAAGATAAATAGCTAGCACTCACATAGTACATAATATTCCCTGGGTTGTTCTAATTGCTTACATGATTGATCTATTTAATCTGTATAATCTGAGATGGTTGGTTTAATTTTTACTATCAAATTTCATAGATAAGGAAATGGAGTCAACAAGTGTTTAAATAATTTTTCTATGACTAGTATGTTTAGTGGAGAAGGCAATGGCACCCCACTCCAGTACTCTTGCCTGGAAAATCCCATGGACAGAGGAGCCTGGTGGGCTGCAGTCCATGGGCTCGCTGAGAGTCGGACACGACTGAGCGGCTTCACTTTCACTTTTCACTTTCATGCATTGGAGAAGGAAATGGCAACCCACTCCAGTGTTTTTGCCTTGAGAATCCCAGGGACGGGGGAGCCTGGTGGGCTGCCATCTATGGGGTCGCACAGAGTCGGACACGACTGAAGCGACTTAGCAGCAGCAGCAGCAGCAGCAGCAGTATGTTTAGAGCTAAATTTTGAACCTGAATCTGACTGGCTTTAGACTCTTAACCACTGCCCTTCATGAATTTAACAGCAAATAATTGAGCATCTAATAATCAGCTCAGGTTTGATCCCTGGGTTGGGAAGATCCCCTGGAGAAGGGAAAGGTTACCCACTCCAGTGTTCTGACCTGGAGAATTTCATAGCCTATACATTCATGGGTTTACTAAGAGTCAGACACCACTGAGCGACTTTCACTTTCACTTTAGGACTTCCCTGATAGCTCAGGTGGTAAAGAATCTGCCTGCAATGTGGGAGACCTGGGTTCGATCCCTGGATTGGGAAGATCCCCTGGAGAAGAGAAAGGCTACCCACTCCAGTATTCTGGGCTGGAGAATTCCATGGACTGTATAGTCCATGGGGCTGCAAAGAGTCGGACATGACTGAGCAAATTTCACTTCAGTTCAGTGATCAGCAGTTTCTTCAAATATTTTATTTGTTGACTCTGGAAGTTAGAAACAACCATGAGAATCTTGTCTGATGATAAACAGCTTCAAAATAGGGCAGCCAGGTCTGTCTGCTCTCTCAACCAGCTACCACTACCAACAACCCTCAATCCTACCACCACCCATCACCCACCCAAAACTACCACAGTCACCACCACCATCACCACCATCACGTCATCCCCACATACTATCACGATCAGCACCAGCACCATCACCTCCCATGACTACCACAATCACCACCACATCACCCACCCAAAACTACCACAATCACCACCACCATCACCACCATCACGTCATCCCCACATACTATCACGATCAGCACCACCACCATCACCTCCCAGGACTACCACAATCACCAACAACATCACTTCTACCACCATCACCACCATGTTATCTTTGCTAATTAGCCAGGTATCTGTCTTTACTTTCTCTTCCTCATTCCCCCTAGAATATTAAGTCTTCGAGGTCGAAGTCGGAAAGCTTTGTTCATCCTTATAACCCCAGCACCGAGCACCGTTCCTGGGCTATGGTTACCGTAGAGTAAATACTTGAAGGAATAAAGGACTCATGGAGTTGATGTGACTGACAGCAACCAAGAAAGATATTATGACTGAAGAGATCAGTCAATACCTGTTTAAAGAGAATACTCACTACATGATCTGAATTTGTCTTTGTAAACTTGGCTCCCTAATACAAAACAAAAGTTTAAGTTTTCCCCACTGAAAATCTCGAATCTTGGCATGACGGATGTGGCCAGGAGCACTGGTAGAGGCCAGTTATGCCCTGGCTGCATTTCTCTAAGGGGAGGTGTGAATTTGGCTCCTTCTCCCTCACTTCCCACCAGGGCCCTTTGTTCTCCACACTTCCTCCCACTGTGGCATGCTGGTGTGTGTAGGAGCTGATTTGATATCAGTGTCCTTTGTCAAAGTTCTCTTTTGTCTGATGGTTGTTACTGTTATCAGTTACTTCAGGGCAAGCCCCGAACTCTGCAAGTCACCCTGGGCCATTATTTACTGCTATATCCAGTTTCACGAAAGCTGGTGAAGGAAGAGGACTCTGGTAGGTTTTGAGGACCTGTTTTCTCATGTGGGTTTGAAAACTCATGCAGTAGAATGGGCTGTTTTGGTGTCCTGGGTTTAAGAGTTTGGGATTTCTTTTTACTGTTTACTGCACCAGCCCTTCAATGCCACTCCTACTCTGTAACTCTCCTCCTCGCTTGAAATTCTCCTCTCTCCCACTTTTGACTTTGCAAAATCCACAGTAACAGGCAAACTCTGGTGTTGGAGCAGGGCTGATCCTCTGATAGATGAAACTGTCAAAGAGCTGAGTTTGTCGAAACTCAGAAGAAATAGACACTAAGAAAACAGCTTACGCACAAAGCAACAAATACTTTCTTTATTTTCACAGTCCCTGGGAGACGTACAGAGAGTGGGTGAAAAAGACCTGAATTTGTCAGTTTGCTGCGGTGGGTTGAAAAGAAATTTGTGGTACTTTCCGTGGTTCATAAAACATGAGGTTTCAAAGGCAGGAAATGGCGAAGAGATCTGGTTTATCTTCTTTTCTAGTTACAAACTAGAAGAGTTCACTTCGCAACATCTGAAAATCCCCCAAGTGAATCACGAAGAAGTAACTATAGGTCTTCCAAAGTGAGCCAGAGAATAACAGCTAACATTTATTGAGCATTTAAGGTATGGCAAGCTCTGTGCTGAGTACTGTCTGACTCTTTGTGACCCCGTGGACTGTAGCCCACCAGGCTCCTCTGTCCATGGGATTCTCCAGGCAAGAATACTGGAGTGGGTTACCATTTCCTACTCTAGAGGATCTTCCCCATTCAGGGATTGAAACCGGCTCTTGAGTCTCCTGCATTCTTTACCATGACACCACCTGGGAAGCCCACAGCAGGTTCTGGGCTGAGTACTTTACCTAAACTGACTTACTGAAACCTCATACTCACCTGAACCTGAGCCATTAAATGCTATTGCCATTCTGTTTTTACAGATAAGGAATCTAAGGCACAGAGAAGTTAAGTAAATTGATTGCTCACATGTCACATAGTTTATCAAGTGATGAGCGGAAAATAAACCAGAGAAGCTTTACATCTTTGACTCGGTCATCAGAGGACACAGTTGACAAAATCACACTGATTCCAGTAAGTGTTCTCCTTGGACACTTCCTAGGCCAGTCTTAGAGTTACTATAACTGTGTGGTACTAAAATAAGCATCATTTATTAATATTTCTTCTACACATGCTTATTGAGCTTCTTCTAGCTGCCATTTTCCGGGCAAGGCTATGTTAGTCTAATTACTAGTAACTATTTCTGATTGAATTAAATTCTTCGCATGCTTTATTTCATTTAATCCTCACAATTCTTTCAGGTAGGTTTTGTTATTTTCAGGTAAAGAATTGATGCAGTAGGGTATACAGAAATAGAGATATACATGTGGAACTTAGGTAGTGTTATGAATCAATGCCACCTCAATTAAAAACTTAAGAATTGAGAGAGAGTTCCCTGGTGGTCCAGTGGGTAGGAATCTGCCTGCCAGTACAGGGGACACAGGTTTGATTCCTGGTCTGGAAATTAAGATCCTGCACGCTGCGGGGCACCTAAGCCCAAGCAGACATTCTACTGAAGTCTGAGCGCCTAGAGCCCACGCACAAGAGAAGCCGCTGCAATGAGGGGCCCAAACACCACTGCAACCTGCAACCACACACCACTGCAACCTGAGGCACAGGGCAACCTAGAGGGCAGCGCTGCAACTAGAGAACTCCCGCACGTAGCAACAAAGAGCCTGTGCGCAGCTACAAAGACCCAGAGCAGCCAAAGGTGGGGGGGAAGAAAAAAGAATTGAGGTGTAAAGAAGCTAAGTGTTTGTCAAATCCTTACTGCTGTAAACACTGCTATAATGAGTAGCAGAGACAGGATTTGGACCCAGTTTGACCTGACCCCAAAACCAATGTGTCAAAGATGAAGTCAAATTGTAGAAATTGGAGCCTGTCAATATGACATGAAATTAGGAGAAAGGAAAAAGGAGAGGATACACAGAAGAAAAGTCTGAAATTGTGTGAGCTCTCAATATGCTCTTACAAATAGGTTAGACACGCCCCTATTCAAAATCTCCATTTGTCATTTTATGGTAGCTCCTCACAAATAGACCAAGCACCCTCTCACTCCAGGACGAGATGCACAAATCTCCTGCCTTCTGCAGTTCACCAAGACCAGGACTCGTTCCAGCTTGCTAGCTTTTTCCTTTTCACAGCCTTTCAGGGACTAAACAGAGTGCAATGAGATGACTTGAACGTACTCACTTAGCCGAGAGACCCCTGGAAGAGTTAATATGCATTTCATGTAAATACAAATGGTCCTGGGAATCTTGAGAAACAACAGGATGAAATTAAATGAAACATATGTTCCATTAAGATGGGTTTTACAGCAACAATAAGATGTCTGGATGGTAACAAACATTCTACAGACAATGAACATATTTTCGAACAATTCATTTTGGGCCCCGTTATTGTGGAGCAATTAAAATAGGTTTTGCCTTTGGGACTCAGAGCCACGGGGTCCACTTTGAACTCGACCTGCCACCTTGTGGAAATTGGAGGCAATAAAAAAACATGGCCCTTGGATGATAATAACATGACCTGGGCTAACGTTTATTGAGGGCTTACCACATGCCAGGCACTATGCAAAATAGCTTTTAAATGTTTTCTCACTTAATTATTAGAATAACTTTACGAGGTAGGAACTATTATTGCCCCCATTTTAAGGGTGAGGAATGTGTGACTCAGCAAGGTAATCAGCCTACAGTCACAGATGGGGGCATCGTGACCCCAGGGCTCATGCACTAAACCAGGCACTGCCCTGGGCCATATACAGCCCTTCTCATTTTCACGTATTCAAACATGTATTAAATATTTAAAAATAAATATCACAGTTCTTTGGAAGGGTCACTAACAATAATCCTGGATCTTGAGATAACCATGTTCCATCAGAATCATCAGAATCCATCAGCTACCAGCTGGCCCAATGCACAGGAGGTCAGAGGATGAGAGGAGAGCTTTCCCTGGAATTTTTCCTTATCTCAGTGTTCCCTTCTCTTTGCAGTGTTCTGTCCAGTGATCACCACTCCCTTCATGTTCTTATCTTTCTTCATACGCACTCATGCACAAATACCATCTGTATTGGGAAACCAAGGGAAACCTTGTAACTTTGGGCTAGTAGTCCCCCGGACAGAGGAGCCTGACAGGCTATAGTCCATAGGGTCGCAGAGCTGGACAGGACTGAAGCAACTTAGCATGCAGCATGCATGCAAGTAAATACTTTCCAAGTCTCATCTTCTTCATCTGTAAATGGGGATAATGACCCATATGACCTTGCTCCAAGAATAAATGAGATCTAAAAGATCTAGCACTGTACTCAGTACCTAGTAAGTCCTTGATCCATATACACAACAAAAATTGATTCTTTTAATAGTAAGTCTACAATTTCACATCACATTTGAATCACATGTAATACTTTTTCATGGTGGCTCCAATCATTGTTTCATGTGCTCCTTATATCAACCCGGTACAAATGACAGGAAAGATCTACTATCCCACTTTACAAATCATTGTCATTAAAATTGGTCACATGCTTACTATGACTAGGGAACTGGGCTAGAAATTTAGAGAGGGATAACATTTACATTGACATTCACAGTGGTTTATGAAGGAGTATACAGGGAATCCCTGGTGAGATAACATTATATATTGGTCTCTGCCCCCTCATTCCTGGCACAGGGCTCTTAAAACCCTTGTAATTTTCTAAGTGATAAGAACACTTGGAGTATCTTTTGTCCTAATATTTCGTCTTTGCTAAAGAGGCAGCTCTGGTTGGACTCCTGGATGAGGGCTGGTCATTGGAAAGAACAAGCCACGATTAGAGGTTTGGAATTTTCAGCCCGGTCCTTCAAATTCCTAAGAAGGGAAAAGGGCTGAAAATGGACTTAATGAATGATCAAGCCTATCTGATGAAACTTCTATAAACACCCAATAGTATGTGTGTATGTTCTAAACACTAGAGATACAGCAGAGAAGGCAGCAGACAAAAATCCCTTCATTCAAACAGCTAAGTTCTAAGGTTGAAAAGGACAGTGGCCTTAGAATGGGATAAATACTAAGGGAAAATAGTGGTTAATGGCCTGGACACGGTTGAGTTGGACTGCTTGGGTTTAAGTCTTGTCTCTTCCAATGGGCAGCGTACTTGATTTCTCTCAGCTTCTGTTCCTGTGTCTTTGAGTTAATGCCTACATTGGAAAGTTCCTTGAGGATGAATGATTTAATATATACTACACTGTTTAATACAGCTATACAATAAGCACTCGATGCATATTAGCAATGATTTATTGCTCAGTGATACACTTACTCACTTAAGCCAAAATTGTGAGGGCATACATGACACCTGACTCTTTTGATTACTGTGTTCTATCAATTTTTAGAAGTATTTATCTTCTAAATATTTAAATGAGTGTATTTTTTCTTCCTTTTCTCCCTTGTCATTATCTTAGCTCAGGCTAACACTTCTATATTGATTAAAGAGCTCATTTGCCAAGTGGGCTCCCTGCCTTTAGCTTTCTTCTCCCACATATTCTTCCTCCTTGATCAAAAATTTGACATCATTTCCCTGATTGAAATCCTCCTGGAATGCTCCTTCCATGACTCTCCCTTGCCAGTAAATTCTTTAATTCTGTGAGACCTTCAGAGTCTAGCCCTTGTCACTGGTCACCTCCTCCTGTTTGCTAAGGCCCACCCACATCGGTCTCTCTCCCTAAGCAGATTTTAAAGCTCTCTGGCCAAAGTAAACGAGTCTTAGCTCTTCTGGAGTATCCAACACTTACTTAGCACAGGGCATGGCACGTGACAGATGAACTGAAATCTGTTGAAGAATAGCTGCAATGCTTGTCATGATCATTTTGATTTTGCTTGCTGATAGTAAATGATAGCACAGTCACTGAACACGTGTGAGGTTCAGGCATAGGGCTAAGTGCCTCACAGGCATTATTTTACTGAAACCTAGGAAAGAAGTAAGTGCTATAATCATCACCATTTTATTTTTTTAATATTTATTTATTTGGCTGTATGGTAAGGCAGGAAGCTCAGTTGGTAAAGAATCCGCTTGCAATGCAGGAGACCCCGGTTCGATTCCTGGGTCGTGAAGATCCGCTGGAGAAGGGCTAGGCTACCCACTCCAGTATTCTTGGGCTTCCCTGTTGGGTCAGTTGGAAAAGAATCCACCTGCAATGTGGGAGATCTGGGTTTGATTCCTGGGTTGGGAAGATCCCCTAGAGAAGGGAAAGGCTACCCATTCCAGTATTCCGGCCTGGAGAATTCTTGGACTGTATAGTCCATGGGATTGCAAAGAGTCGGATATGACTGAGTGGCTTTCACTTTCACTTTCTAAGGCAGGATGTCAAAACCTGGCACGTAGATTCTTAATTCCCGTGCTTTATTCCCATATGCATTTTTTGAAATCTCAGGACAAGAAATAACTTCTTCGTCATCTTTTTGAAAGGTCTCAGAAATGCTGAAGTGTGGAATCCACTGATTAAAAGTTCTGAACTCACACATCACTCTTTCTATTTTTCACACATCTATCATTTCTATTTCTGCTCAGGCTCATAACTCTAACTAGAAATTTATACCTTATATATTTCCTTTCAGTATTTCATCTTAGGTCCCTTTCAGAAATAACATAAAAGATTTCTAAAAGTGTGTAGTCTTGCAAACTTATTTTAGAGGAAAAAGGTACCTAAAAAACTTGATTCTAAATACCCATTCTGGGAAAGTAGTATTTGGCATGAAACAACCACACGTCATGTTTGTTATTCAGATGGGCAGTGGTTAGATCAATAGTTTAGTGGGTGTTTTCTGAGGGCTAAAATAAATTTTCATGCATTGCCATTCCTCTAGCTTGATCAAACAAGAAAAGGGAGGCCAGGATTACATAGATCTTCATTTTTATTTCTTTCTTAAAGATGAATATGATCAATAAGACAATAGATAAATTGAAGCAACCACAACTTTTACAACAAAAACACATTTTAAAATATCTTTAGTCATTGGCGCCAGGTACCAAACAATGCTGGCAGATGATAAAAATTAACAGACAAATCACCTTTTACATAGGCAACAACTTTTATTACACTGTTTGGCATTGAGTGCTTTAGAACTATACATAGATTCTCACTTCCAAAGTAGAAATGCAATTTGGATAGTATTAGCAGATCTTTAATTTCATTTAAAAATTTCATTTATAAGTGGCTACATTATGATGAGTGAGACGTTCTATGACAATAATCACTTTTTGTGCTTGTTATTATTATGGAACAATGAGAATTTCTGTTAAAAACAGGTTATTGTGGACACTTGCTTGTACTTGTAAATACCGTGAAAAAGGAGTGAGCAGAGCTGAGGAAAATGCCCATCATGGGAGCAGGCAGCCTTTGGAAAGGATGTTCTTGACTCAGTCATCTCCTCCACAGATCTTTAAGAGTGTGCTCTCATAGTCTCCAGAAGTATCCGACTGCAAAGAACAGGACAGGCAGAGAGAAGGAGAGACACAGCGTAAATAATGAGGGATCCATGGATGAATCGAATCCCACAGCACTAGGGGAGTCACCGGCGTGGGAAGCTCATGACCTGTACCATTGAGTAACATGCACCTGCAACTCCACCATCCAGCCGTATCTGTGGGAAATCACGTTCCAGCCTACCATCTTCTTTACAATATATAATACTTAAATTCTGCAGGATATATTGCGGTTAAATGTCAACTTGGGTTTTTTAAAAAAAGAAGAGTACATCAATTGCATAATATTACGTAAGCTTAATTTTCTTTTAAGTTTTTAACCACACTTTTAAAAAATATGATTTTATTATATTTATATTAATACTTACGAAACACTTGCTCTTCTAAAGGTTAACTACTTTAACCCTTACAACAACTGTGTGGTAGGTATCGTAACTATCTCCATTTAACCAAGAAGTAAAATGAGAGAGACAGAGGTTAGGATATTTATCCCATATTATACAGAGAACGAGTGCAGAATCAGAATTCAGAGCCAGTTAACCTGGCTGCTTAACCCCATTCTATACTTTCTGACTTAAGAAAGTGAAATGAACTACTTTCCTATAAAGTATGTTTCCCAGTTCCTCTCTCCTAGGATAGACAGAAAAGATCTTGGTTCAGAAAAGATACCATGTGTGTGCTGTGTTCAGTTGCCCATTCGTGTCCAACTCTTTGTGACCCCATGGACTATAGCCCACCAGACTTCTCTGCCCATGGAATTCTCCATGCAAGAATACTGGAGTGGGTTGCCATTTCCTATTCCAGGGGATCTTCCCGGCCCAGGGATCAAACCTGTGCCTCCTGTGTCTCCTGCATTGGCAAGCAGATTCTTTATCACTGAGCCATCAGGGAGACTGAGGCTTAAAGTACAAGTTGGCATGTTTGTTATGTAACAGAGGCAAAATGTTTGCATAGCATCTGTGGTAAAACTTGGCTTTTGACCAAGATTGCTTAAAATCCTCACATTATTTGATGCAAGGCAACTTCTTATCACTTAAAATTTATATTGTAGTTAGTGTAAGGTAGAGGAAGCAATGAAGAAGGGTCATTTAGAGAAGAGATTAAGCATTGTTTTCATAATAAGACACAACAGGCCTTAATACACGTTCTTCTGTTTTATATAAATTTTAGTTTTTAAGTCTTGCTTTGCCCTATATAATGATCTCTTGAATCACTGACAAGTCATCAGTGCTCTGGCTTTGTATTAAAAAAACAGCTCCCTCTAGCCATCTCTGATCAAAGTTGTAAACAAGTATTAGGGGTTCTATTAGTTAGCTGAGAAAATATATTCAAGTAGTTTAACACAGAACTAAACATACAATTTTGATCCACTGTAGACAATAAATGTTCATCCTTTTCTCCTACCTTTATTCCTTTATGTCTTGCAGGAAAATGTCTATTCTTTCAAAAAAGATTTTTCTTGATGTGGACCACTTTTAAAGTCTTTATTGAATCTGTTACAATATTGTTTCTATCTTTTGCTTTGTTTTTTTGGCCACCAGGCATGTGAGATCTTAGCTCCCTCATCAGGGATCAAACTCAAATCCTCAATATTAGAAGGCGAAGTCCTTTTTATGAATAAACAATTCTATTTTAAGGAGTTTTAAAAATTTTTACCCCAAAATACCAATGTATTTTCAAAACCTTTAAACATAATTTACAGTTTCCTAATTGGCCATATTAATTGTTCTTAAGAAACTAAATGTTTCTGTTGGCCTATTTTTTTTTTTTTTTTCTGTTGGCCTATTTTTAACAGTGATTCTCTCCTCTCCTAATCTTTTTCCATTCTAACCACAACAAATCTATTCTAGGCCCTCATCTCTTGTCATTAGTTTCCTTGGATTCTCAATGCATATTTTCCAAGGTGTTAATGCTCCTTGTTTTGGGAAATGGGTTCAATGATCATCATACCCATTAAGCAAGTAGCCCTCTCTTATCCTATAAGTAGTTCTGACTTTTCTTCTTTCCTCTCTGCCATCTCCACTTCTGTCTTCTTCGTAGACTCATCCTCCACTCTTTAGCCAGTCACTGTTAGTAATGCTTAAATCCCAATTTATCACTTAAAATTCGTATTACATTTTCTCTTAATCTATATTTTCTCCTTAGAGAATTTGCATGCATGTCCAAAGATTCAGTGACATAATTATTTCTGAAAATATATCCCATACCACTAGCTACAACTCGTCATCTCTATTTGCATGTTTTGAAGTGTTAATTACAAATTGTAACGTGCCATGGGCATTTGCCATCTACCTCTACAAGGGTTAAAAATAAATCATGTGCTGCTGCAGCTGCTGTCCTTCAACATCCCCTGGAAGAAGTTCAGGGCAGGAATGAGCCACTGTGCTCTGGGAAAACTAGCAGAACAGGTTTTTGAACAGACATTTTTAAGAACTGATTTTACGAACCCAATCCTTGTATTTCCTCATATCTAGAAAATCACTAAATCCCTTCATGGTGACATCAGTTCCTCATGACTAGCAGAAAACCTTTTGTAAAATAAGCACTTGATTCCATGAACTTCCCCTTAACCAAAATCACATAGATATTGACCTTCCCCACCTC
This sequence comes from Muntiacus reevesi, assembly GCF_963930625.1. NCBI lineage: Eukaryota > Metazoa > Chordata > Mammalia > Artiodactyla > Cervidae > Muntiacus > Muntiacus reevesi. Next base: position 22,765,499 of record NC_089270.1, read on the forward strand.
CACCTCTTTGGAGTAGTTCCTCAGAGCTATCTGAGGTGAGATTCCCTGGGCTGCGGTCTTCACTTTGCCCCAAATAAAACAACTCGAAACTCTCACGTTGCGCCTTTGTTTTTAAGTGGACAAAAGACATCTCGAACTTAACATGTGGAATTTTCTCCCTGACTCCCCCCAAAGGGAAAAAAAAAAACACTGAAAACCTGATCTACTTGTAAGGAAAGGAACGTGTGTGCTAAATCACTTCAGTTGTGTCTGACTCTTTGTGATCCAATGGACTGTACCCCTGCCAGGCTCCTCTGTCCATGGGATTCTCCAGGCAAGAATACTTGAGTGGGTTGTCATGCCCTCCTCCAGGGGATCTTCCCAACCCAGGCATCGAACCCCAGTCTCCTGCAGCTCCTGCACTACAGGTGGGTTCCTTACCGCTGAGCCACGCCGGAAGCCCCAGACACCTGGGAGTCATCCTCAACTCCTTCTCCTTTCTTTTCACAACAAGATGTCATATGGAGTCATTTGAAGTTTTAACTCCTAAGTATCTTTTGAGTCTTTGCTTTTTCCTCTGTTTGTATTAGCAGTAGCTCTGCATCACTATTTTGAATCAGAGCTACTCTAATATGACTAATACAGTAACCCCTCACCCCACATCCCTTCTATCTTATGTCCAATTCATTCTCCAAAGTCACGAGATCTTTTCTAAACGTACTTCTGGTCATGACACCATGTGCTTAAAATTTAAACACTTCAATGGCTTCCCATACTCTTAAGCAAAAGACAAATCTTTAAACGCTGTCAAAAAGGCCCTGCATGATCTGGTCCCTTCAGCCTCGTTCTTGATTACATTTCTTCCACCATGAGGTCTTTCCACTCATGACTCCTTTTGTTAGAATGCTCTGCTGAATTCTGACCCCCCACAACCTTTGCCTTGTTAAGTCTAATCATTTTCAGATCTGAATCAAAACCTTCCTGTAGGTGAAACCCTACTGTTATATGATCTTACAGCACAATCTCTCTTTGCTTTACATTGAACATGGCTGTAATTTTGCATTTATTTCTACTTCCATAAGGGCAGAAAACTTTTTTTCTTTACTTATAATTGTAACCCTGAGCCTGGCACATAATATACTTTCAGTAAGTATTGTAAATTGAATGAATGGAATACAAATTTCCTGTTCTCAAGGCTCTCTTTCAACTGAATGGATCTTGCCACTGAGATTGTATTTTTCCATATTCCCAAGGTAGGCTCCTAATCAATTAAACATCTTATTAATACTGCAGCTGCTGCTGCTGCTAAGTCACTTCAGTCGTGTCCGACTCTGTGTGACCCCGGAGACGGCAGCCCACCAGGCTCCCCCACCCCTGGGATTCTCCAGGCAAGAACCCTGGAGTGGGTACTTATCCTTCTACTTCTCATCAAACATATGTTTCTAGAGCACTCACCTTTCAGACTCTATTGACCAGCACAGCACCAGGCTCATAAGGCCCTCAACATCTGCTTATTAGCCTCAAAGGTAAGCTCCAGACTCACTTCCCTAAGAAATGTGCTGTGTGCTAAGTCGCTTCAGTTGTGTTTGATTCTTTGCGACCATACAGACTGTACCCCGCCAGGCTCCTCTGTCCATGGAATTCTCCAGGCAAGAATACTGGAGTGGGTTGCCATGCCCTCCTCCTGGGGATCTTCCCGACCCAGGGATGGAACCTGTATCTCTTATGTCTCCTGCACGTGCAGGTGGGTTCTTTACCCCTAGCGCCACCTGGAATTCGCATACCAATGGAAGAGACGTGGGTTCCATCTCTCGGTCGGGAAGATCCTCTAGAGTAGGAAATGGCAACAGACTCCAGTATTCTTGCTTGGAAAATTCCATGGACAGAGGAGCCTGGCGGGCTTCAGTCCATGGGGCTGCAAAGAACTGAACACAGTTGAGCGACTGAACACACACACAGGGCCACCTGGGAACAGTCTCTGTCTAATCCCAAACATCTCTGACTCTCAATCCCTCTATTACTCCTCTATACCCCACATCTAAGACTTCATTTTATGCTGTTTCACATTATTTTGTCAGCCTGCTTTATCCTTTTTTCAAATTTCTTTGCACTTACAATCTCACATTTTAGCAAGTAGTACCAATATGAAGTATGATTATTATCTTGAAATTGCTTTATTTATGTCCACCTCGTGGCTCAGAGGTTAAAGCATCTGCCTGAAATGCAGGAGACCTGGGTTCGATCCATGGGTCAGGAAGATCCCCTGGAGAAGGAAATGGCAACCCACTCCAGTATTCTTGCCTGGAGAATCCCATGGACGGAGGAGCCTGGTAGGCTACAGTCCACGGGGTCGCAAAGAGTCAGACATGACTGAGCAACTTCACTTCACAAGTCTACACATAAATCGGGAACTAACAGAGGGTAGCTACTACATTTTCCCTTAAAGACTCTGGAATCAAGTTATTTTTTAGATAGATTCTTAATTTGTTGATCAAGAAAATCTACCAAAAACTAACTTCATCCAATTTTTTAAAACGTCTTAGTATTAAGAGACACACATTTGTTTTTCACCTACTTTCTTCCTCTTCTCCCCTCCAATCATCACCTGAGAAACGTGTTAATGGGCAGAGAAATGTCTAAATTAAAGGCAGAAGGAAGAGAAAGACAGGAGCCAAGGCAGGGATGGTAGACAAAAAGATTCTGTTTATCAATATTGAAAATGTAATGAAATTACTTAATAATCTATGTTAGGCAACAGAAATGAAGAAACCTAAGATAATTTTAAATTACACACCGAACTCTTCAGCAATGGATTTTCCTTTTCTATCAAGATACACATTGCTTACATGTTTCCTAATACAATAAGCCTCAACTACCCAGGCCATCTGGAGAGGGAGAGCTACAAGTTAATTGAATTTTCTGGTTTGCCAAGGGTGAACCAAAGGACCTCTTCATGTTTCAATCTTGTTACTGGAAATCTTTATAAAATGTATGTGTCTCCTTTTCTGCCTTGGTAAGTACAATTTAGTTAACACTATTGTATCTGCCTCTGTTGATTGAAACTATTGTAATGTGTCAGAATCAATTCAAATTGCATTGAGTGTGAGCAGTTGATGAAATCTGTGTTAAGCCCCAGGTGCAACCGGACAGTTGCCTTTTTGAATAAATCTTCTTTTTCAACTTAAGCATGTATCTTTTCCTGCAAAGGTTTAGTACAAAAACAACAGCTCTCATTAAAAAAAAACAAATGATTTTGGTGAACAAATCTAGTTGACTAATTGAGGTGCAGTGGAAGTCAATTGGTAACATTTACCAAAATTCTCTGTCTTTGGAGCTGGTGATGGACAGGGAAGCCTGGGGTGCCGCGGTAGATGGGGTCACAGAGAGTTGGACATGGCTAGCAACTGAACAACAACAACCAAAATTACAGGTGTACTGACATCATCTCAGCACTCCTACCTACTTTTGAGCACTCATCCCTCAGATACACTTGCACCTGATGAAATCAGGTATGTATAGTACCGTGTTGTTTAGAATAGCAAGAAACTTGAAACATCTGTTTCAAGTTGTGGTAGGTACAAACATACAAATAACGGAATGAAATGCAGCTGTTAAAAAGAATGAGAAAGCTTCCTAGCAACCTAAATGTCCATCGACAAAGGAACGGATAAAGAAGATATGGTACATACAAACAATGGAATATTACCCAGCCATTAAAAAGAATGAAATAATGTCACTTGCAGCAACATGGTAGACTTAGAGAGTGTCATATTGAGTGAAGTAAGTCAGACAAAGAAAGAGAAATATTGGAAGACATCCCTTATATATGGAATCTAAAAAGAAATGATACAAGTGAACTTACTTACAAAACAGAAAGAGATTCAGACTTAGAGACTGAACTTATGACTGCTGGCAGGTGGAAGGGTGGAGGGAAGGGACAGGTAAGGAGTTGAGGATGGACATGTACACACTGCTGTATTTACAATGAATAGCCAACAAGGACCTACTGTCTGGCACATGGAACTCTGCTCAGTGCTCTGTGGCAGTCCGGACAGGAGGGAAATTCGGGGGAGAATGGATACATGTGTGTGTGTGGTTGCGTTCCTTCACTGTTCATCTGAAACTATCACAACACTGTTTATCAATCGGCTATACTCCAATGCAAAATAAAAAGTTAAAAAAAAAGAATGAGACAGCTTCCTTCCCGAAATGAAAAGAACCCCAAAGTGCAGAATCATGTTATCTTTTGTGTGAAACAAAGAGGAAATGTAAAATACATACTTTGGTTCTACTGCCAGAAAGAATACCTGAAATAAATTAAACCAGTGCAATATAAGAAAACAGATAAGCAATTTGCATATGCAATTCACAAAAGAAAAACCAGTGGCCACTAAACCTGAAAAAAATAAAATGTTGAGTGCCTTTTATGTACCTAGGATTTTAGAGCTGAAAAATAATTACTATCTTTAAGAAATATTTTGTCACTCTTTTTTTGAGGTTTCTTTCTTTCTTTTTTTTTTTTTAATCTTTAGGTTGGAATAGAATTGCTTTACAATGTTGCATTTGTTTCCGCTATACAAAACATGAATCAGTCATATGTATACACATACACCCTTTCTCTGAAAAGTCCCTCCCACCCATCCCCATGTCAACCATCTGGGTCATCACAGAGCACCGAGCTGAGCTCCATGTGCTACCCAGCAGGTTCCCACTAGCTATTTCACCCAAGAAGTGTATATATGTCAATGCTACTCTCCCAGTTTGTTCCACCCTCTCCTTCCCCCCTGGTGTCCACAAGCCCATTCTCTACCTCTCTATCTCTATTCCTGCCTGAAAAAATAGGTCCAACAGCACCATTTTTCTAGATTCCATATTTATGCATTAATACATGACACTTGTTTTTCTCTTTCTGACTTACTTCACTCTGTACGACAGACTCTAGATTCATCCACATCACCACCGACTCAAATTTTCACTCCTTTTTATGGCCGACAAATAACTCAGAAAACACATTTACACACTGACAAGGAGAGAGAAACCTAAGTCATGAATTTCCATGTTTTGAGGATTATAAGGGAAAGATGACGGGTAGAAAGAGGCAAGATATGTTTTGCTATTTTTTTTTTTTTTTTTTGCTGGATTTTTTTTGTTTGTTTGTTTTGCTATTTTTAAGAAGAGACTTACTTTAATTGCTGAATACAGGGAGTAGCCAGAAAGCTTCTTAAACTCTGCTCGAATGTCCAGAAGGTCAATTTCTGATCTGGAAACCATTATTCGGTTCACAGTAAACTCATCAGTCCCGGCACCCTGTTAAGAAACGCAAGCGTCCATGAGACCAATCTCATCGCTCACAAAACAACAAGTGGATCTCTATTCATGAGACACTGATAATGGTACACAAACTATTCAGCCACATTGACGCTCCTTCTCTCATTTTTCATCAAACATCCTCATTCATTTATTCAAGAAACGTTTTCTGCCATTGCATTGCTAAATGCTGAAAACAGATATGAGACGCCCCTGTTATGCTTTCAGTTTTGTAAAGGATGCAGGTGAGAAAATGGGCCATTACAATGAAATCTGACATATGGGAAATATTGGGCACTATGGGAACATATAGTTAGGGAGGCCTACCATATGCTAATCAAAGATTAGTAAAGGACTGTTTGAAAAAGTGGGATTTAAGCTGGGGCCTAAATAGTCAGCCAGGAGAAGAAGGAATGGAGTTCTTATGGAGAGAAAAAAAAAAAGTGTTTCAATATAAGAAACAGCATACGTGACGCTTTAGGGCAAGAAATAACACCACATTTAAGGATACATAAGGAATAAGAAGGAACAGCAAGAAATATATCTGGAAAGGCCAGACCTTATAAACCATGAAATGAAATTCTGACTTCATCCTGAGTGTGAAGAGCTATTTGCAGTCTGTTAAAAATGAGTGTGTTGAGATCAGATCAGATTTGTAGTTTCAGAAGTTTCCTTTGACAGCAGCATTATGAAGAATGGATTTCAGGAAGAGAGTAGGATGAAGATGACAGAATAAGACTGGAAGCTTTGAGATCCATCCAGAAGTGATTATATAATCGAGAAGAGAGGAGAGAGAGAAAGAGATGTTGATGGCCTGACCTACAATAATGGTAGTAGGGATGGAGAAAATTGATAAGATTTAAGATATGCTTGTAAAGGTAGACTGACAAAACTTAATAATGTTTGAGAAGAAAAAGGGAGAGAGAAGTGTAGAATTTCTAGCTGAGCAGTTAGGTGGATATTGACACTATTCATTTATTCATTCAACAAATGCTTACAGAGCACAACAAACTTACAGGACACACTCTCATGGAGTTCTCACTGATGGAGGTGGACAGTAAGGACAGTAAGTTAATGGTATGGAGAACGATGGGATGGAGTGCAAATGAAAGGAAGTCATTTGACCTGGGTAGACAGGGAAGACCTCTCTCAGGAGGACACATGAGCTGAGACCTCAGAGATCAGAAGGAGGTAGCCATAGATAGATCTGGAGGAGAGACACCCCAGGCAGAGAGCACGACAAAAACCAAGACCCTGACATGGGAAGACGCTTGGAGTAATCATGGAACAGAAAGAAGGCCGATGTGGCTGAGTTGTAGAGAACAAGGCTGGGGAGGAAAGGTATAACTTCAGTGAGTTGGGCAAGGCTAGTTCCTACTGGTGTTATCCACTGAGATGACGGAAGGCAGGATGCGGAGCAAGGCTAGGATGGGAGGTGACGAAAGTGCTGTGCTTACTGTGGACACAGCTTTGAAAAGGCACACGGACTTCTTCTGCATGCCAGGCTCACTATGAGGGTCTGAAGATATAAACGAGAAAGAACTGAAGAGATTCACAGAGCTCCCCATCTAGAAGTGACAGCAGATGAGAAAATACAGGCTTTCTACATCATGAAAGGCTGCTAGCTCAGTGTGGTTTAAGCAAGGCAGCTTGAGAGGCCACTGGATCACATTTGAGGGCTGTTGTCCTAAAACCAATCAACAGCCTACATTACTGTGAAGTGGGAGAAATAATTTAGTCAGCACTTCAGTGCACCTACCTCTGTAATGATTAGGAAACTCATTACCAACCTATGAGCCAAATTAGTAGACAGATTAGCTACAAAAGAGAACTCTATCAAAATGGAAAAGAAATAGGAAATGCCATCAATATTAAGTAATATTTTTACATTTTCCTTGAGGGAAGCTAAGAATATAAGTGAAATTTTCAGACCAACCTTCAAAGCTTGATACAGTCTTTCAGCTAAAAAGGCAGGCATGTTCCTTGCACAACGAACTGTTATAAAAAAGCAAAGTAATGTTCAGTTTCATTTAATAGAACTTGAGTTAATCTATAGTAACACAGTTTTTAAAAAGATTCTTTTTGAGTAACCATACCACTCTCCTCCTCCCCACTCCTAGCTTTTCTTTAGAATGAAAGAATGAATGAATGCTTAACCTGAATTTTGAAGCCTTTATAACATCATATTTGCATGGAACTTTAACACAGTAATTATCCTTAGCCACAGGGAAAATAAAATTACCTGCCAAAGATACTCCCACAGCAGCTGACTCATTTCCAGATCCCAGACACACCAACACCTACGCTTACATTTGATAACTCCCTAGGGTGTACCACCGCTCCATTTCTAACGTCTTTGACTACTGATGAATAGCTTGGGTCTAAAGATTGCAGAGATGTTGCTCCAAATAACTCATTAGGCAAATAGGGGCACTGGAGCTCAGCTTAAAACCAATTTTTCCAACAGAAAGATTTTTTTTCTTAAGTGACTGAATTAGAATTTATAGACTGATTAATTACATTATAACCAGTGCATGTAATCTAAATTCAGCCATTAAAAAAAAACACTAAAATCTTTCAATTCTTTATTTTGAAATAATGAGTAAAGCAGAAATTATAATAATAATAATAATAATAAAAGATAACTGGCAAAAAACATGAGCAATTAAATTATCCTTTAAAGTGAAAGTAGCCAGGACTAGAAAAGTCTGTAGGGAATAAATCTGCTTATTGCATACAATTACTTGTGTCATCTTAAATTTGATCTCTTAGGTAGAAAGCGGACCAAATGTGAATGAATTTTATAATGAATTTTGGAGATCAGAACAAGAACAGTGGCTTTCTCATAGTGCCTTTCAGACTCTTTTAAGGAAAGCGAAAAGACCTTTTGTGTCTGTGTCTTAAGGGAAACAGAGAAATGTATCAGAAACATGGAATCTGGGACAAACATGACAACAGCTACAGATTTGAAACTGTCTGAGAAGAAATCAAAGATGTCAATTGGTATTACCTATATTTTTCTCAAACTTATATTCAGCAAGCCTTAATCATTTGATTGAAAGCATTTATGCCCGCTTTTATTCTATTAAGTCTTCAGTCATCTCGCTCCCCACAAACTAAATGCAGGGAATCCTTTCTTTCCATTATCCTTTATCTTGTCCTTTGCTTTTGGTCTTAACTACCAGATTTGTTCCTCATGTCTGAATATTTGGGGAAGTGGTAGCATATACAGTATAAGGAAGCCTGCTTTAAGACTCAACCTCAGTAGGGAAACTCGGGGAAATTCCAAAAAACCAGGGAGTCTATTGAAGTTCGTTATGATGATCAAGAGCTCTTGGTTGCCTGCTTCCTACCCTCTGTATTCTTTTGATCAAACTTTCTCAGGCCTTCCCCTGACCCCTGTCACAGGCCCCTGAATCCTCGCTTGGTCCCCAGACTGAGCAAGTACCAGAATGCCAAACATGCCTCCTTTTCAGCTTGTCCTAAGAACGAGCTGACATGGAGAGACACGCTTCCTGTCAACCCCAACGAACCCACCTCCTTGCTTGTCCAATTTCTTAAAAATTTCTGCTAGGGCTTTCCTGATGGCCCAGTAGTTAAGAATCTGGCTACCAACGCAGGGGACACGGGTTCGATCCTGGGTCTGGGGAGATCCCACATGCTGTACCATGACTACTGAGCCCACGAGCTCTAACAACTGCAGCCCGCACACCCTCGAGTTCTTGCTCCAGAAGAAGCGGCACCTCAATGAGAAGCCCACACACCACAACTGAAGAATAGCCCCCCGTGCCACAAGTAGAGAAAAGCCCACGCAGCAACGAAGACCCAGCACAGCGAAAAATCAACCTTAAAAAAAATAAAAATAAAAGCTTCCGCTAAGATCTGTTTATCTCTTCCCCATTAAAAAAAAAAAAAGCTTTTTCTGTTTGATTTTCAGACTCCTGTATACATTTCTGAGATTAAACTCTTCTCCCTAATGAAACAGTCTTTTTAAAGAAAGCTTCTTCCTATCTACGTACAGATTTGACAACTAGTGATCTTCCTACCATGCATTTCTAAGATGTTAGAACTCAGATGGCTTTTCGTGGCGAAAGCTATGTGTTGACAGTGTTTTAGATTCCTTGTATATGAAATAGCCAGGACAGGCAGATCTATTGACACAGAAAGGAAATTGGTGGTGGCAAGGGGTGGGAGGAGTGGGGAGTGACTATCAACAGGCACAGGGTTTCTTTGAGGGCTGATGGGAAGATCCCAAACTTAGATTCCGGTGACAGATGCACAGCTCTGTGAAACCAGAGAGCACTGAATTGCACACTTCGGGTGAATTTTATGGTACTTGAGTTCTATCTCAATAAAGATTTTTTTAAAAATATATTCCAGTGATAGACTGAAATAGAAAACGAAAGTGAGACATATCTTGAACTTTAAATTAGTTGAATTTTAAAGTCTTTCTTTCACTTGATAAAATGACACACACTATGGCCCACATTTAGTGCATAATTCAGCATCTATTTCCAAAAATGCCTCTTAGCTCAATGAAGTGAGAATTTGTACATCTTAGTAAAGTTTTTCAAATAATGCAGCAGGCAAGGTAAAAAGCAGCAAAACTGGTGTAAAGGTTAAAATATGAAATGAAAAAAATTAACTGGCTATATCACTGACACTGGAATATTGTCAGAGCTAAGAATGGAGACTGATCTCTGATTCATTTTTTTTAAATTGAAAAAGCAGCTTTTCATTCTTTCTTGGTCTGTCTTTTAGCAAGTCACCTATACACACACACACACATGTGCTTGCTAAGATGCTTCAGTTGTGCCTGACTCTGTGCAACCCTATGGACTGTAGCCTGCTAGGCTCCTCTGTCCATGGAATTCTTCTCCAGGCAGGAATACTGGAGTGGGTTGCCTGCCCTCCTCCAGGGGATCTTCTCCACTCAGGGATTGAACTTGTGTCTCTTATGTCCCCTGCATTGGCAAGTGGGTCCTTAACCACCAGTGCCACTTGGGAAGCCCATATATATGTGTGTGTGTCTGTGTGTATACATATTTTTTTTTTAAAACAGCATTTGGATCAAGAGTCCTATTCTTGGCACTGAAGAAAGGATCAGAAGTTAATGAAATAACACATGCAGAGGAAATCTTGAGACTAGGGCCCAAACCTTAGCGAGGGCTTGCTCCCTGGTACTTTCCCTGTAATTTAGAATACTTCACTGCGGATGGGGTGATACATGCAGGTTTCAATCTCCATTTCCCCTGAAGCACATTGGAGAGGCTGGTTAACATCACAGGCTGCGGAGCCCAAATGCCTAGGTTAGAACCCCAGCTTCACCACATTTTCCCTGAGTAACTTGGGAAGGAACTTAACCTTTTGGTTCCTCAGGTCTCCTATGGGGATAATAACAGTCCCTCACCCATGGGATTGTCATGAGGCTTAAATGGGTTGATGTTTGCCAAGAGGTTAGTATAATGCCGAGAATGTTGTAAGTGCCTGACAAGTGTTTATTTAAAAAGTACAATTTGAGGCACCTTCCACCCTCCAGAGGTGGTAATTAACATCTGAAAGATGAATCAGAGCCTCACTCTGGAGGTTACCCTTAGATATCAGCTATCTTTATCTCACTGGAGAAGCTATTAATTATTGTGATTGATGTTAGATATGACATTCCATTGGTGAAATGATAAGTTGTGTGGAGGACAAGTACTCCTACCCTGGCATTAGCGGAGAAGCAAGACCAACAGTCACCAGAAATTGGAGAAGTTTAGGATTCTGAACAATCCTGCGTGCTTATGAGCATTTAGACTGAGTTGCAGGTAAAGAATCTGCCTACAATGCAGGAAACACAGGAGACATGGGTTTGATCCCTGGGTCGGGAAGATCCCCTAGAGGACGAAATGGCAACCCAGTCCAGTATTTTTGACTGAAAAATCCCATGGACAAAGGAGCCTGGAGGGCCACAGTCCATGGGGTCACAAAGAGTGGGACACAACTGAGTGATTAAGCCTGACTTGCCCACACTAGCCTGACTCGGCTAGAATGGTCACTGAATCCTGTCTTTGAAGAGTGTCTCATTCCTCTGAATGCATCTTTCTTGCAAGGTGTTCTTTGGGTGCCTAAAAGCACAGGCTGCAGAGACCTCATGGAGAAGACAGATCAGCTTACATAACCATGTTTTTGTCTGCTTGTTATCCACGTGTCTCTCCAGGAACAGATTCAGTCTGTGACTTATTCTTTCTGATTCTCCCTGTTCGCACAGCCAACAAGGAGGAGACCTGTAGTTCTGTCCTGAGTTTAACCTTGGGAGGCCACTGACATCTTCCAAAAATAACCAAATGTGATATAATTACCATATGGGCTTAGATCTATGTTTTCGACGGGCTCCATAAAAATGCCAGTAGAAGTGTAACGTTTTTCTTTCTCAAGGAGTTTATAATCCAAATGCGGTACCAAGATAAATACAAAGTTAAAAGGCAAAGGAAGCCCTAAACAGAGAACATCTTCCTGCATCCATTTCACAATATTTGAGCATATGGTGTGTACCATGGACTGTGCTGAGGGCTCTGGGGAGCATAAAGATGGATCAGTCAGGATTCTGAGATGAAAAGAGCTGATTCTGACACTGATGTAAAACAAGTGCAAAGTACCTCAGTTTATAAGCACTCATGGGCTTACCTATAGCCAGCAGTAAGTCTTCAAAATGCCCAGACAATTCTCCTTTGATGCTGTCCTCAATATCCTTCTGGCTGATGTTTCTGTATTCATCAAATGCTGAAAAGCAGCATCGCAAAAAAATTGAAAGCATCCCAGTTGACACCTGAATGTATTTTAGCTTCTGATCTGATACGCAGCAAATCATGTTATTAAGTAGCAAGCACAAACACTTCTTTAAACCATCAAAAACTCAGCATAGAACTTTTTGTTTTTAATTTCTTTTAAAAAATATCATCAACAATAAAACTTGAACTTCATAGGCCATTTTCTTCAATGATTATCTCTCTCTCTCCTTTCTTCCCTTCCCATCCCAGGCTGTAAGCATTTAAAATACCCTGAAAAGTTAAATGATAAATAATTTCTCTAGCAAGGTGGGCTAACTTTTAAAAGATAGCAGCACCTGAGAAACAAGAATGTGGTCATGTGTCAAATATATTTTAAATCTGCTACTGAAATCTTAATTGTGAAGATTTCTTTGTGCTGAATAAATCACTCCCCAAGGCAGCAGAGCCTATTTCATACTTATGAGAAGGCACTGAAAGTTCTTGGTCAATATTTCCCGAAAGTAAAACCTGTACATACATCACCCAGCATGGAGGGATACTTTGTAAGCCAAGTATATTGTTTCCAAGTAAATTTTGAAAACAGAAAATTTGGAGATCTATGATTGTTCGGTTTTTATTTTTCAAATGAAGACATTAATAAAGCAACTATAATATACTATTACTATTATTTTATAATAAGGATGAAATTTCAATGTCCAGGTCTCCTCATTTTCCCACGAACTTGGTATAAGCACAGTCAGGCACCGCGGTGGTTCTCCAGAGCAGCACAGGGAAGATACAGTTCTTGTCCACAGGCAGTGGAGTTCTGGATTTCTGGGTACTGTTGCTTCCAGAATGACCCAGGGAGATGAGTGAAGGGGTGGGTGCTTAGCAGTTCCATGGAATAGCTGGTCTGAGAAAAACAGCTTCCCCACCCCACCCATTTACCTTCATATCAGAAAAAGTTGAACGATAATCCGTATTTATGTGTTAACAGAGATCACTCGTAATGCCTGGTTTTCCTGGAAAGTGGCTAACTAGGCAAGAAAGGGGCTGGAAGCCGTGATTTAGGATCTGCCATCAGCAGGAACACTCCTCTCTGCTTTCAGCTCAGAGGGCGGCTCCCCTTTCCTCCCTGCCAACCCCACCCTGTCTATTATTTGTCACACACTCATTTCACATGCTAGAAGATAATGCTCAAAATCCTCCAAGCTAGGCTTCAACGGTACATCAACTGAGAACTTCCAGATGTACAAGCTGATTTAGAAAAGGCAGAGGAACCAGAGATCAAATGGCCAACATCTGCTGGATCATAGAAAAAGCAAGGTAATTCCAGAAAAACATCTACTTCATTGACAATGCTAAAGTCTTTGACTGTGGATCACAACAAACTGGAAAATTCTTCAAGAGATGGGACTATTAGACCACCTTACCTGTCTCCTGAGAAATCTGTATGCAGGTCAAGAAGCAACAGTTAGAACTGGACATGGAACAATGGACTGGTTCCAAATTGGGAAAGGAGTATGTCAAGGCTGTATATTGTCACCCTGCTTATTTAACTTATATGTAGGGTACATCATGAGAAACGCTGGGCTGGATGAAGCACAAGATTCCTGGGAGAAATATCAATATCCTCAGATAAGCAGATGACACCACCCTTATGGCAGAAAGCAAAGAGGAACTAAAGAGCCTCTTGATGAAGATGAAAGAGAAGGAAAAAGCTGGCTTAAAACTCAACATTCAAAAACTGAAGATCTTGGCATCCGGTCCCATTACTTCAGGGCAAATAGATGGGGAAACAATGGAAACAGTGACAGACTTTACTTTCTTGGGCTCCAAAGTCATTGCAGATGGTGACTGCAGCCATGAAATTAAAAGACTTTGCTCCTTGGAAGAAAAGCTATGACAAACCGAGAGAGCATATTAAAAAGCAGAGACATCACTTTGCTAACAAAGATCCATCTAGCCAAAGCTATGGTTTTTCCAGTAGTATGTGTGCATGTGAGAGCTGGACAATAAAAAAGGCTGAGCACTGAAGAACTGATGCTTTAGAACTGTGGTGTTGGCGAAGACTCTTGAGAGTCCCTTGGACTGCAAGGAGATCCAACCAGTCCATCCTAAAGGAAATCAGTCCTGAATATTCATTGGAAGGACTGATGCTGAAGCCGAAGCTCCAACACTTTGGCCACTTGATGCAAAGAACTGATTCATTGGGTAAGACCCTGATGCTGGGCAAGATTGAAGGCAGGAGGAGCAGGGGATGACAGAGGATGAGATGGCTGGATGGCATCACCGACTCAATGGACTGAGTTTGAGCAAGCTCCAGGAGATGGTGAAGCACAGGGAAGCCTGGCGTGCTGCAGTCCAAACAGTTGCAGAGAGTTGGACATGACTGAGTGACTAAACACACACAGGTAATCTACTGAGCTCCGAGGGTAAAACCCGAGCAGTGTTGATTCTCCCTTGAGTTGGAGCACGGCTTCCCCAGGTCGTTTCCTGAAATGTCTGTACATAAAAATGGGACCGCCTTCACCACTTTTAACTTCATTTTCAGAATTAGGTCTATTAAACCCTGATGTACGTGCAAAAACAACACAATTCAGAGAAAAAAAAAGATCGCAACGTGAGTCTGTACTTAGGTTCAGTTGAGGAAAGCTCCTCAGACACAGGATGTCAGTGAAGGCATCTTCATCCGTGCCCCATCTCTTTTCACCAGCGCTATAGAGAACCTGTTGGACAAGAGAAGACGCAAATGCTAGTGCAAACCCAATTCTGTCTTTTTTTGAGGAGGTGGGATGAGAAGAGGGGTAAGTTTATTTTACAGGTCATTGAGGTCTTCGATAAGCCGTATCTCTCACTTCTAGCAGAAAAATCTGACAGTTGAAGTGGCAGGAGCCAGGGGAATAATAACCAGCACTGGGGAAGGCAGAAAGATGGAGCTAAGGCATCGCTGGGCTTCAGGCTTCTCCTTCAGACAGAAAAGATGAGAGCACGGCCCCAGCTGATGCCGGAGATATAAGAAGGCAGTCAGGAGGGAGGAGAGTTCAAGGAGATGTTTTCTCTGCTGTTACTGACCTGAGCATCCTTTCTGGCCAGCTGCTCATCCACTTTTAGACTCTCATCTCTTCTGCCCTAATCAGAGAAGATAAAAATGAAGGCAGTCTTTTTAAAGACAAATATTCCATCATTTGGCATTTGAACCCGCGGGGCCTCTTAGAGCTGTTTCTTCCAGTGAGGACCACACGGCCCAAAGGAATTGATCACTCACAGCTCTCTTTCTGGCCCTGCCGCTGACTAGCCGTGAAATGTGCAGCAAATCCCTACAGTCTTCTGAGCACGAGTTTCCTTCTCTGGAAACTCAAGGTCTTCAGGGAATCGTAAGACAAGCCACACCTTGGGAGAAAATGTATGCAAACACATCAGATATGTATCAGATACACAGGACGTGTATCTAAAATACATAGAAGCTCTTAAAACTCGACAAAAAGAGAACAAACAACCCAATTAAAAATGGGAAAAATATCTGAATAGATATCAGATACACAGATGGCGAGAAAGTACATCAAAAGATGCTCAACAACATCTCTCTCTCTGTCGTGTCCGACTCTTTGTAACCCCGTGAGCTGGAGCCCACCAGACTCCTCTGTCCGTGCGATTTCCCAGGCAAGAATACTGGAGGGGGTTGCTACTTCCTTCTAAGGGGGATCTTTCTGACCCAGGGATTGAACACAGGTCTCTTGCATTGGTAGGTGAATTCTTTATCACTGAGCCACCTGGGAAATCCACAGTGAAATAGCACTCAGTGATGAAAAAAAAAAAAAAAGGAAATGAGTTATTGAGCCATGAAATGATGCAGTCTGAAAAGCCTATACACTGTATTATTTCAATTATAGGACCACTGGGAAAAAGCAAAACTATAGAGATAAAAAGACCACTGGTTACCAGAGGCTCAGAGGGAGAAACAGAGGGATGAAAGGCTGAAGTACAGATCTTTAGGGCAGTAAAACTATTCCATATGACTTTGTAATGGTGGACACAAGACATTAAACATTTGTCCAAACCCATAGAATGTATAACACAAAGAGTGAATCCTAATGTAAAGTACAGAATTTAGTTACTAATGTGTCAGTTCATTCATTCACCATGTAATCATCATCTAATTCATTTATCATTTAATTCATTCATCAACTATAACCAGTGTACCATGCTAATGCAAGATGTGTGGAAGGAGGAGGGGCATGTGGGAGGTTTCTGTAGCTTCTGCTGCATTTTTCTGGAAATCTAAAACTGCTCTAAAAATAAAGTATTCAAATAAACTCAAAACTCACGAATTCCCCACTAACTCTACTGTTGAAGGCTCTATGGCTAAGTGTGTGTGCTTGCACATAAATAATTCAAGACATTATAGAAGATGGAAGATGGAGAAAGAAAGAAGATTGCCTGCATTATTTTGCAAATTACAGGTGAATGAAACTTTTGGCTTTAATACTTTAAAAAATGTATTTGTTCTAAACTAGTGGTTACCCATGGGGAAAGGGAAGGGAGCAAGGGCATTATAGGGGTAGGGGAATAAGAGATATAAATTATTAGGTATAAAATCAGCTATAAGGATACACTGCACAACATAGGAAATAAAGTCAATATTTTATGATAACTATAAATGGAGTTCAGTTCAGTTCAGTTCAGTCACTCAGTCATGGCTCACTCTTTGCGACCCCATGGCATGCCAGGCCTCCCTGTCTATCACCAACTCCTGGAGCTTGCTCAAACTCATGTCCATCAAGTTGGTGATGCCATCCAACCATCCCAGCCTCTGTCATCCCCTTCTCTTCCTGCTTTCAATCTTGCCCAGAATCAGGGTCTTTTCCAATAAGTCAGTTCTTCACATCAGGTGGCCAAAGTATTGGAGTTTCAGCTTCAGCATCAGTCCTTCCAATGAATATTCAGGACTGATTTCCTTTAGGATGGACTGGTTGGATCTCCTTGCAGTCCAAGGGACTCTTAAGAGTCTTCGCCAACACCACAGTTCAAAAGCATCAATTCAGCAATTATGCCTCAGTATAATTATGCTTCAGTATAAATAAATAATAAACACAAATTTAAAAAATATATTTATGCCTATTTGCAAATATTAGGTCTTTGTATGCCTGCCTGACTTTTGCATGATTTCTTTTCTCTGTTGCTTTCAGTGCTATTGCTACTCTGCCCCAACTAGCTGTCTCTATAGTTTGCTGCTTTCTTGTTCTCCTTTCATCATTCACTCTGTTTCAATAATAAAAGTGTTGATGATCGCTGGCATTAATTCCAATAAGCCGCCACCACCATTTATCAATGACTTTGTGCTGTTGTTCATACTCTTTTTCTCTCTGTATCTTCACAGCACCCTCTGTGGTTGGTAATACTATTATTTTAATTGTACAGATGTGAAATGCAGGCTTTAAGGCTTGAGTTAAAGTAACTTGTCTAAGTACATAGAGCTGGTAGGCAGCAGAGGAGTAGGAGAGTCCAGGCCCGATTCTGAAACTGTCTAGGAGCCCTACTCACCACTGCCTCCTGTGGGCGTGTGCGCTCACCACACATACACTTAATGAATACTGACCTGTGGGATTGTCTGTTTGCAGCGATGTCTCATCAACTTGGATTTATAGGTTCAAATTTCAAAAGGCTTTCGCCATTGGAAACAACTGAAACTATAATTAGGATAAATTGTTCCCTAGTGGCATAATGACAAGTGTTGCCTCGACCCTCAGGCTGGGACAGTGATTGGAATTTTCCTACACATTAAGGGGTGTGTAAATTAGCTGAAAGAGGCTGTTGAGATAAGGCTTAAGTCATTTCCTCTCTTGCACACATGAGTATGTGCATGCTAAGCTGCTTCAGTTGTGTCCAACTCTTTGGGACCTTATGTGCTATAGCCAGCCAAACTCCTCTGTCCAAGGCATTCTCCAGGCAAGAATACTGGAGTGGGTTGCCATCTCCTCCTCCGGGGAATCTTCCCAAGCCAGGGATCAAACCTGTATCTCCTACGTCTCCTGCATTGGCATGTGGGTTCTTTATCACTAGCGGCACCTGGGAAGCCCCTCTTACACACATCTATGACTGTATCTCATCCTTGACCTTCAGTTCAGTTCAGTGCAGATGCTCAGTCATGTCCCACTCTTTGCGACCCCATGGACTGCAGCACGCAAGGCTTCCCTGTCCACCACCAACTCCCGGAGCTTACTCAAACGCATGTTCATTGAGTTGGTGACGCCATCCAACCATCTCAGCCTCTGTCATCTCCTTCTCCTCCCACCTTCAATCTTTCATGGCATCAGGGTCTTTGAACAGTGAGTCAGTTCTTCCCATCAGGCGGCCAAAGTATTGGAGTTTCAGCTTCAGCACCAGTCCTTCCAATGAATATTCAGGACTGATTTCCTTTTGGATGGACTGGTTTGATCTCCTTGCAGTCCAAGGGACTCTCGAGAGTCTTCTCCAACAACACAGTTTGAAAGCATCAGTTCTTCGGTGCTCAATCTTTTTTATTGTCCAACTATCATATCCATACATGACTACTTGGAAAAACCATAAGCTTTTGACTAGATGGACCTTTGTTAGCAAAGTAATGTCTCTGCTTTTTAATATGCCGTTTGGTTTGTCAAAGTTTTTCTTCCAAGGAGCAAGTGTCTTTTAATTTCATGGCTATAATCAGCATCTGCAGTGATTTTGGAGCCCAAGAAAATAAAGTCTCTCCTGTTTCCATTGTTTCCCCATCTACTTACCATGAAGTGATGGGACTGGATGCCAAGGTCTTAGTTTTTTGAATGTTGAGCTTTAAGCCAACTTTTTCACTCTCCTCTTTCACTTTCATCAAGAGGCTCTTTAGTTCCTTTTCACTTTCTGCCATAAGGGTGGTGTCATTTGCATATCTGAAGTTATTGATATTTCTCCTGGCAATCTTGATTCCAGCTTGTGCTTCCTCCAGCCCAGCGTTTCTCACGATGTACTCTGCATATAAGTTAAATAAGCAGGGTGACAATATAGAGCCTTGACGTACTCCTTTTCCTATTTGGAACCAGTTCATTGTTCCATGTCCAGTTCTGACTGTTGCTTCCTGACCTGCATACAGGTTTCTCAGAAGGCAAGTCAGGTGGTCTGGTATTCCCATCACTTGAAGAATTTTCCACAGTTTGTTGTGATCCACACAGTCAAAAGCTTTGGCACAGTCAATAAAACAGAAGTAGATGTTTTTCTGGAACTCTCTTGCTTTTTCAATGATCCAATGGGTGCTGGCAATTTGATCTCTGGTTCCTCTGCCTTTTCTAAATCCAGCTTGAACATGTGGAAGTTCTCAGTTCACATACTGTTGAAGCTTGAATTGGAGAATTTTGAGCATTGTTTTGTTAGCCTGTGAGATGAGTGCAATTGTGCAGTAGTTTGAACATTCTTTGGGATTGCCTTTCTTTGGGATTGGAAAGAAAACTGACCTTTTCCAGTCCTGTGGCCACTGCTCAGTTTCCCAAATTTGCTAGCATTTGAGTGCAGCACTTTCACAGCATCATCTTTTCAGACTTGAAATACGTTAGCTGGAATCCCATCACCTCCACTAGCTTTGATCATGGTAATGCTTCCTAAGGTCCACTTGACTTCACATACCAGGATGTCTGGTTCTAGGTGAGTGACCACATTATCGTGATTATCTGAGTCATTAAGACCTTTTTTGTACAGTTCTTCTATGTATTCTTGCCACCTCTTCTTAATATCTTCTGTTTCTGTTAGGTCCATACCATTTCTGTCCTTTATTGTGCCCATCTTGACCTTACCACCTTTTTTATAAAGCCATAAGCATCATAAAAAGAGACAGCAAGGTGTGGCCACATTTTGGTCACATGGTGATGAAAAGTTTAGCAGTTCTTCCAAAGAGGGCAAGGATGAAGTTGCAGAAAGTCACTTTTTAAGTCCTAAGATTGATATACCCTTCTCTGAAGGTAATGCTTCTCTATTATGCTTCCTACTTAATTTAAATGCTGCCAAAAGTTAAATAAATATTCTTTGGAGTTCAGAAGAAAATCAGCATGTTCTTAAAAATGGAGACACTTACAATGGAAATAAATGATTTTTCTTCTGATGAACTTGTGTGTTTAGTTGCTCACTTGTGTCCAACTCTTCACAGCCCCATGGACTGTAGCCCGCCAGGCTCCTCTGTCCACGGGATTCTCCAGGCAAGAATACTGGAGTGGGTTACCATGCCCTCCTTCAGGGGATCTTCCCAACTCAGGAATTGAACCTAGGTCTCCCATATTGCAGACAGATTGTTTACTATCTGAGCAACCAGGGAAGCCCAGATGAACTCACAGAGTATTTTCTAAAATATTACAAACCCTGATAAAAATACAGTTAATCCTTATACTGATCAAAACAAGTTTTTGACTACTCATTATGTTATACTTTTATGATGGTAGTTAAATATTATGCTGCATGGTTGTGATGCAAATGTAAAATGAACAATCATTCCATAAGGAAAATTGCAACCTCACTGCCTCAGTTTGGTTGTTTGAAAACTTCCTAAAAATCATTATTGAGCATGTATCTTATTGGGGAGTTGGAAAATGAAAAATAAAAACTTACATTTGCCAAAATCAACAGAGCTTTCCGGAAATCACCAGATGTTTCAGAACTAATCTCATCTCCAAGACTCTTCTTGTACACTGAAACCAGATAAGAATGAAACTAAGCCTTGATAAGCTGAAAATATTATTATAAAACAGAAAAGCTTAAATGTCAACACTGGCAAGGGATGAGTACCTGATAAAATAAATCTTGCTGCTGCTTCTTTTTTTAATCTTTCAGTGCTCTTCTGCAATAGATAAATTCTTCTTATAACTATTACTATAGTGTGTGGTGTGGTGGTAGCACAAACACAGAAAAAAAAAAAAAAGCTGCTATTCTGGATCAAATCATGGTTCATTTCATCTGACTATGGCACTAAGAAATGTATAATGAGAAAGCTAGGGTGGCCAAGCGATTAGTCTGCTTTCCAATTTCTATTACATCTTTCTTCCACAGGAACAGAAACCTGGCTTTAAGTAAGACATAGTACACACAGCTTAAAGACCACATTCTCAGCTCTCCTCTTGGCATGAAATGTAGGCCTTTAGGACACTGCTGGGAAATCTCCTTAATGATGGCTCATGTCCACCTTCGTGCCTTCCTCCTTCCTACTGCTTGCTGTGTAGATTGATTGCTGGAGCTCTGGCAGCCCTCTTGGTCTTGAAGGACTACCTCTGAGAGAAGGCATAAAAATAAGCAGGAAGGGGTCTGGGTTCCTGAAAGTTCTGAGGAGCTATCATACCAGTCCTACAACTTCTTATGTCCAGACTTCCATATATGAAAGAAATAAATATTCATCTTACTTAAGTCACTGTTATTTTTGCTGTATTACCTATCTCGAATCTTAATGCATACAGCTAGGCTGTATTATCTGATAGCTCTCAAAAGTAGGAAAGCTACCCTAAAACATACTGTTTTTCCATAACAAATGCCAACTGTGTGTTCACATATTTTAGTACCAACTAGTTGTAGCCCTTTTTACATAACCTGTGATGTGTAGTGTTCAGTGCATCTTAAAAACTCTGTTCTGTTCCATCCACAGAGTAGCATTTCTTTTTGAGCCACTTGTATACCCCGGATACCATGGGGCTATTTGAACTCTGCCTGCTTCATTCTCAAGAACTCTATAAATCAGTCAGATGAATACTTATCCTTTTAAATCAGTAAAGGACAACTATAGAAAGTGACATGAGGACTTCCCTGGTTGCCCAGTGGTTAGGGGATGTGGGTTTGATTCATGGCCCAGAAAGATCCTACATACCAAGGGGCAACTAAATTGCGGGGTGCTGCAACAATTGACCCCACGCTCTAGAGCCCATGAGCTGCAACAAGTGAAGTCACCGCAATGAGAAGCCCATGCACTGCAACTAGAGAAAGCCCGAGTGTAGCAACAAGGACACAGTGGAGCCAAAAACAAATTTAAAAAAAGAAAATGATTTGAGATCATCTAATCTTAACAATAGTTGGGAGAGAAATTTTTTCAGTATGATTTTAGTAACTCTTTTTTTATGAAATCTATAATTTTCCAGAGCAATTCAAGTAAACAAAATCCACTGTAAATATAGATTATTTATCTAAGTAATAATAACATTTAGTAGGCATCATTTCCCCCAACACTCACATGTTATTGTTACACCTATCCTTCACTCTTAGAAAAAAAATTTTAATTTAAAAATATAAAACCTAAAGATGATGCTCTGATTTGTTAGAATTTGGAGAAGTATTTTATAATATTAGAATTATCTAGATGAGACTCATGCAATCTCCCACACCTCCTTTTTACTCCAGGTATTTTTTGTAGGAAATTAGACTAAAAATATGAAAATTTTTTTCAATGAAAGTTGAAAACTACTTTATGCATTTTGGGGCACAGTAGCCTCTTGAGAAACCTGTATGCAGGTCAGGAAGCAACAGTTAGAACTGGACATGGAACAACAGACTGGTTCCAAATAAGAAAAGGAATATGTCAAGGCTGTATATTGTCACCTTGCTTATTTAACTTAAATGCAGAGTACATCATGAGAAACACTGGGCTGGAAGAAGCACAAGCTGGAATCAAGATTACTGGAAGAAATATCAATAACCTCAGATATGCAGATGACACCACCCTTATGGCAGAAAGTGAAGAAGAACTTAAGAGCCTCTTGATGAAAGTGAAAGAGGAGAGTGAAAAAGTTGGCTTAAAGCTCAGCATTCAGAAAACTAAGATCATGGCATCTGGTCCCATCACTTCATGGCAAATAGATGGGGAAACAGTGGAAACAATGGCTGACTTTATTTTTCTGGGCTCCAAAATCACTGCAGATGGTGATTACAGCAATGAAATTAAAAGACGCTTACTCCTTGGAAGGAAACTTATGACCAACCTAGACAGCATATTAAAAAGCAGAGACTACTTTTCCTACAAAGGTCTGTCTAGTCAAGGCTATGGTTTTTCCAAGTAGTCACGTATGGATGTGAGAGTTGGACTATAAAGAAAGCTGAGCACTGAAGAATTGATGCTTTCAATCTGTGGTGTTGGAGAAGACTCTTGAGAGTCCCTTGGACTGCAGGGAGATCCAACCAGTCCGTCCTAAAGGAGATCAGTCCTGGGTGTTCATTGGAAAGACTGATGTTGAAGCTGAAACTCCAATACTTTGGCCACCTGATGTGAAGAGCTGACTCATTTGAAAAGACCCTGATGCTGGAAAAGATTGAGAGCAGGAGGAGAAGGGGATGACAGAGGATGAGATGGTTGGATGGCATCACCGACTTGATGGACATGAGTTTGAGTAAACTCCGGGCGTTGGTGATGGACAGGGAGGCCTGGTGTGCTGCGGTTCATGGGGTCGCAAAGAGTCGGACATGACTGAGCGACTGAACTGAAGTGAGGGTACAGATAAACAAATACAGTGACTTAATAAAGCAGAAGTTAGAGCTCTTGATTCCTGATTCAGTGTTCTCTCGTGCACCGTTGACTTTAAAATACTGGGAAGAGTTCAGAACTTAGATCTCTATTCCTTGAAGTGTTATTGTATCACTGTACTGTACAAGCCACTCCATATACCTGGTCCCTTTACGAGGACCACGTTGGCAGTTGGTCTGATGGATTTCTAACACATAGGTCACTGTTTCACATTACACGACGCCGTTACTCTCCTACAGCTGACTGCAACAGGGTTGGCCTCTGACGAGAGGGAGCCAGCAGCCTACGAAGTGACCTGATAGGAGAACTCTGCCCAAAAGACAGCGCCTTTCTGAGCCCACTGAATCTTCTCTCTTACAGAGTGAGCTGTACAGAGGTTTTTAAAAAGACTAACAATGAAGTGGAAAGACTCCCAGAAATAAAGTGTAAAACTGAAGCCAAGACAAAAGCAGAAACCGTGAGCAAACGCAAGCTTTGAGGAGACACATACCATGTGGTGAGGGAAGAGATGTTACTTGGTCTCTTGAAGATCAGTAGAGGCAGAGAAGGAGGGGAAAAAGTTGCTCGGATGGAGATGTGCAGGGGAGCCATGCATGCCTGACGCAAAGGGAGCGAGTGGACGGCTGAGTCCCTAGCAAAGTTCTGGGTCCTGTATCAGCTCGGCTCTACATGATTGAGACTATGGGCTCTAGCTCTCTTCCTTCTTTTACTATTTCCTTCTCTCAATTCTTGTGTATCATGAATCCCTGCTTACCAAGGGAACCTAGATGTAGTTTAATTCTTTCTAGCTTTGGGGAGCTTAACTCACAGATACCGGGGCATCTGGTAACCCTGAATAAGGATCACTTGTCATATCTGCAAAACAATAGTCCCATTCACTTGGCTCTTGAGGTCCCCTATCTCAATCTTAAGGATATCCATTCAATAAATATTCTGAGCACTGGAGAAAAAACATAGAGCAAAAGAGACAAAAATTTCCCTTCATAGAGATTACACCACAGGGCTGTTTGTACATAAATAAATGCTGAACTTCAGGGAGAATTTTGGGGTCAGTCATCTCATGGAGTGTAACTCTTCTAACAGATACCAAAAAGCAACTTAGCATCTTGGGATACAGCCCTGGGGTCTGGTGATTTTTCACAAGTACATATTGTTGAACTGAGGGAATCAAAGACATTAAACATCTACCATGTACCCATCTATGCCTATTTTTGAGCAATGGTCTCATTCTACCCCAAATTTGCCCCTCTACACCTTGATTTGTGGAGCTGGGGTGGAACTTGACAAATGAGATTTCTCTTTTGTCCCCCACACCCCACCTCCCTCTCAGGTTCCACCAATGAGGGGAGCAGAGGGAGATCAGATGGAAGGCAGAAGGAGGAAGGAAGGACAGTGTCAATCTGGTGAAGAGATGCATTCCGAGAGCAGCAGTTGGCTCCAGGCTCCTAGAATAAGTCGCCTGTTTACATGCTATTTCAAGGCTATTACATGGAGGTAATAGCCTTAGTGAGATGGAGCTCCCTTCCCCTCCACGGAGATCTGAACTCCAGTTCCTGGGGCCTCTCCTCTGAACCCCTGAAGTATTGGGCTGGCCAAAAAGTTTGTTTGGGTTTTCCCATAAAATATTACAGAAAAACCGGAACAGACTTCTGGCCAACCTAGTACCAACAACGGAAAGTACCAGCAACTCCTCTGAGCCAGTTTCTAAAAACCCAAATCTCGTCCCGGCCTTGAGGGTTACACTTCTGAGCCTCCCCTGTGTTTCTGTTCCACTTTTTCAGTTTTCCAGAAGGTGCTTAAACAATTGATATTAAAATTCTCTTTGTTAAAGCACCTAGTGTGTTTCTCATTTTCTGACTAGACCTGATTAGCACATTAACAATAAAACAGTCACCTATCATTGAGGGATCTACATTCAAGTGAGAAATTCTCAAAGTAACCTCTCTAACACCCACCTGAGGACAGGTATATCCCTCCTTTTGCTCTCTTCCACCGCAAAAGCCCCCATGATACAAAACCATAGAAACCATGGCTCCCTTAAGGTACATGGAGGGGGTGACAGAGAGCTGTTGTTTAATAAGAATTGGGCTGGTCATTGTCCCTTGCTCTTTGCAGCTAACCTCTAAACACTCAGAATTTCCCCAATAGGAATATCATTGTTATTCATGGAGGGTCCCTTGAACCACAGCTGAGTTTATGCTAACAAGATGACTCCAGATGGCGCTGGGTCATACTAGAAAGATCAACTCGGTGACTAAAGGGTTAAGGCTTTGAGCCATGTGATATCAGCCTGACCTCTGGTGGGGAGGAGGGGACTAGAGATGGAGTTCAGTCACATGGCTGTGATGGAGTCGGTCACGCCTGTGTAGGACTTCCTTGGTGGTCCCGTGGGTAAGAATCCACGTGCAATGAAATGCAGGGGGCACAAGTTTGATCCCCAGTCCGGGAAGATCACACATGCCGTGGGGCACCTAAGCCCATGTGCCACAACTACTGAAGCCTGCACGCTCTAGAGTCCATGCTCTGCAACAAGAGAAGCCACCGCAGTGAGAAGCCCATGAAGCACAGCCAAGAGTAAGAGTAGCCCCTGATTGCTGCAATTAGAGAAAGCCTGCATGCAGCAATGAAGACCCAGGGCAGCCAAAAATAAATAAATAAGTAAAATGTTCTGTTGCTTAATTTCTAAAAAACCCCCAAAACCATGCATGTGTAATAAAACCCCACTGAAAACCCCAGACACCAACAACCAAGTGAACCTCCTTGGCTGGCAGTTAAACTGATACATCACTCTGCTGGGAGGGGGATGCACCTTGAGACCTGCAGGCTCTGTGTTCGGGACCCTCCCAGACTTTTCCCAGTACATCTCTTCACGCCACCAGTCTTGATGGTGCCCTGGAGTAGAAAATGGCAACCCACTCCAGCATTCTTGCCTGAAAAGTTCAATGGGCAGAGGAGTCTGGCAGCTACAGTCCATGGGATCACCAAGAGTTAGTCACGACTGAGCACACACACACACACACAATTTCCCACACCAAAAATCATGAGGCTAAGCCCAGTGTTTTTAACATGTGATATGAATATACAATGATTTGAGTCTCTTCCATTGATGAAAATGCTTGATTCAATTAAGCAGTAATTGCTGAGAGCAAAATCCACTAGAGTTGTAATGTTGTACATGCAAAGCATTAATGCCATTGCTATGTAGCAGCTTCTAGCTCAGATCATATTAAAATGTTCTTTGAAAATCCACAGCCCTTAGTCCATCTTAGATGTGTCCTCCTTTCTATACTCTTGCCTTCTCAAAATCACTCATGAAGAAGAACTTGGTGGGTTTCTGGGGGAAAACAACATTGGCTTATATAGGTGTGAACAGGGGTAAAGGTGAGCAGAAAATAAGATCACCTGTATAGTAGGCATGGCCGATCTCCTGCATCTGCTTGCTTGTCCTAGTGGTTAGAATTTCGATCAGAGCATCTTCATTTGTTCCCGTGCCCTAGAAAGAAAAAGGAAAACTATTTTTTAGAAATTATTTATTTATTTGGCTGCACTGGGTCTTAGTTGTGGCATTCAGGATCTCTAGTTGTGGCATGCCAACTTAGTTGCCCCACTGCATGTGGGATTTTAGTTCCTGAACCAGGGATTGAATCCATCTCCCTTGCACTGGAAGACAGATTTTTAACCACTGAATCACCAGGGAAGTCTCATCGAAAACTATTTTTAGAATACTTTAAAAACTCAGTTTTATGCACTTCCGTCTCAATATCTTGTTTTACACAGGAGAAAAGAATCGTTTTTCGTCAATCGCTTGCTCTAAACCAGTTTTTAAATTTTCTGTATATTTTAGTATTAAAATAACATGAATCATCTAAAGTTAACTGACATTAAAATTTTAAAGAAAATATCCTGCTGTAGTGTAAAAATTCATTGACTAATTCCAGGAGGCAAGAGTATAAAGGGAAAGCTTACATCACTCAGGATCGGAAGTTGAGCATTCGAATGTGTCATTGTATTTAGAGAGGGCTCTGCAATTCTTCTGAATGAGTTCATCCTTGTGCCAATACACTGCATTGGTCAGCAGGCATCACCCTCTTCATTGGGGAGGTTTTTAAAGCCTCGATATTGCATGAGACCATGAGCCCAGCTGGTTTAGAGGCTAGTGATTCCTGAGTCTTGGTTTATATTGAGGTCACTGAGTCACACTGTAGAAGCCATTTACATCAGGACTTGATTAAAGCAGGTCAAGGTGGTATAAGAAGAGAGGCTGAATTGTGTCCCTCTGTGGCAAAGATTCCCAGTGGTCCCCAAGAGATCTCCTTTTCAACTTATTTATCTTATTATTTTTAAATAGACTTTTTTTGGGGGGGG
Source organism: Muntiacus reevesi (assembly GCF_963930625.1). Taxonomy (NCBI): domain Eukaryota; kingdom Metazoa; phylum Chordata; class Mammalia; order Artiodactyla; family Cervidae; genus Muntiacus; species Muntiacus reevesi. The sequence goes on from NC_089270.1 coordinate 22,793,396, forward strand.
GGTGTTTTCCTTCTTTTTAAAACTTTATTGAAGTATAGTTGATTGCAATGTCATGTTAGTTTCAGGTGTACAACAAAGTGATTCAGTTATACATAAACATACATACATTCTTTTTCAGATTCTTTTCTTATATAGGTTATCATGGAATATTGAATAAAGCTCCCTGGGCTATACAATAGGCTCTTGCTGGTTATCTATCTTTTCTACATTAGTGTGCATATGTTAATCCCAAGCTCCTGATTCATTCTAGGGCAGTTCTAGGTTTACAGCAAAATTGAGCAGATCCAATATTTCTGTTTTCATCGTTGACAGAATCGCCATTAGGTGCCCATCAGCAGATGAATGGATAAGGAAGCTATGGTACATATACACCATGGAATATTACTCAGCCATTAAAAAGAATTCATTTGAATCAGTTCTAATGAGATGGATGAAACTGAAGCCCATTATACAGAGTGAAGTAAGCCAGAAACATAAAGATCAATACAGTGTACTAACGCATATACATGGAATTTAGAAAGATGGTAATGATAACCCTATATGCAAAACAGAAAAAGAGACACAGATGTACAGAACAGACTTTTGGACTCTGTGGGAGAAGGTGAGGGTGGGATGTTTAGAGAGAACAGCATTGAAATATGTATATTATCTAGGGTGAAACAGATCACCAGCCCAGGTTGGATGCATGAGACAAGTGCTCGGGCCTGGTGCACTGGGAAGACCCAGAGGAATCGGGTGGAGAGGGAAGTGGGAGGGGGATTGGGATGGGGAATACATGTAAATCCATGGCTGATTCATGTCAATGTATGACAAAAACCACTATAATATTGTAAAGTAATTAGCCTCCAACTGATAAAAATAAATGAAAAAAAAAACAACTATTGGGTGTAAGATAGGCACAACAATGTACTGTACAACATGCAGAATATAGCCAATATTTTGTAGTAGTATAAATTGAGTGCAACTTTTTAAAATGTATAAAAAATAAAAAAAAAAAGTAATAAATAATCAAGATAAAATAAAAGAATAATCAATGAAAAAAAAAAAAACTGAGCACAAAACTACCCAAATAAAGTGGCTTCCCAGATGGCTCAGTGGTAAAGAACCTGCCTGCCAATGCAGGAGACACAAGAGATGTGAGTTTGATCCTGGGTGGGGAAGATCCCCTGGAGGAAGGCATGGCAACCCACTCCAGTATTCTTGCCTGGAGAATCTCACGGACAGAGGAGGTGGACACAAATGAAGTGACTTAGCCACACATGCACCCAAATAAAGACCATATTTCTCAGCTTCCCTTCGAGCTAGGTTTACCTATATAACTAAATTCTGATCCATGAAATACCTGTGATGCCTCACGTACAATTTCTGGGAGTCTGTAAAAAGAAAAGATGAACACTTCTTGGTCTTTGACTCTTTTCAGTTGCCTGGAATAAAGGTATAATGGCTGGATGTTGAGCAGCCATCTAGATAAGAAGTGTAATCTACAGGCTGAAGATGGTGGAACCCCAAGACTGAAGGTCTGATAATGATGGTGCCATAATACTGAGCTATGGACGGCCTCCTTTGGATTTCTTTTACATACTGGGAAAATTTCTAATCCTTGTTGGCTAATCTAATTCTCACCATTTCACCTGCTAAGCCGTCCCCCGTGTAGCAGCCACAGAAACACACTGCTGAGATTTCCTTTCAAGAGAATATGCTGCAAAGAATGTAGCTGGCTGATAGCTTCCAACCTTTGGATCCGGCACAAAATTCACAGCAAGATCATGGTCTCTCCAGCTGCTTTCAGCCATGACTGAGCATGCAAGGGGAACCAAAGCTGGGCCACCATCCCACCCCATGTGACTCCTCCAAAGGGCACGCCTTGCTCGGGGCTCCCCACCGGCCTGCCACGGCTTCCTCAGAGCAGCGCTGTAGACGGAGGCTCTTCCCGCCTGAGCCATCTTCCTTCCCTCATCCCTTCACAGGGGTCACACCTGTACTGTAGTCAGCAGGTTCACCCCACCTACCCTGCTGTCTCTTATCTTTTGCAAGCGTTTCACCCAATATAACTCTTGTACCTCTTGCCATCTGCTTCTTGGGTACCTATGCTTCTTCCACAGAAAAGAAACTGACTATTTCTGATGGGAAGGCAGAAGATGGTCTTGCCTCAGAACTAGACTTCTTTCTTCCCCTCCTTCAGGTCGTAAGTCCCCTACACACAAAGCTTCAAGTTGCAAACTCTCAAAGACTCGAACATGTCCCTGTATGCCAACTTTCATACTGCCCTACTGTACATTTCAAGGTATTAATATCTTAAAATTAAAACTGTTTTATTTCTTGTGTCTGTTTTTTATGTATTATCTGTGTGAACAGTATTATAAATCTATTACAGTATAGTACTATATAGCTGATAGTTAGTTGGGTACCTAGGCCCACTCTGTTGGGTTTATGAACGAATTGGACTTTACGAACTCACTCTCGGAACTCATTCATATGTCAAGCATCTATTTCATCACAGGCTTTCCTTTAGAACAAGAGAGGTTCCTAGAGGGATGATGTTCCCTGATATGATCAAAGTTTCCCTGTTCATTAGATGTAAAAAATAATACGTAAATGGACCAAAAAATCAACAAGATAATTTTAGATGGTAAAAGGTGCAGTTAAGAAAATTAAACTGAGTGAATTAATAGAAAACATCTGGAAGAATAGTGTTCCAGATGGAAAGAACATCATGTATAAAGACTTCAAGATAAGAATAAACTGAGAATGTCCACAGAGCATCAAGAAAGCCAGCACAGCTACAGCAATGAATTGGGGTGGCGGGCAGGGGAGGAGAGGGTGTGATGATCAGTTTTATGTGTCAATCTGGCCAGGCTACAGTCCTCAGTTATTCAAACATTAATCTAGTGTTGCTGTGAAGGTATTTTGCAGTTACAGCCCATTATCGATCAATCTTACGGGGGAGCATCTTAGATATTCTAAGCAGGCCTAATTCAATCAGTCAAACAGCCTTAATTAAGAAGAGAGCTGAGCGTCTCTGGAAAAAAAAAAAAATTGGTAGCTTTTAAGTGTGAGAGGAAGTGAGGGATCAAGGATAGTTCTAGGTTTGGGGCCTAGGCAATAGGGTTAATGATGGGGCCCCTAACTCTCAATGACAACAAAACAGAGAATGTGACTCCTCAGGTCAAAAAAACAAAATTGGACAATATCCTTTCAGGCTAGGAACATGTGGGCTTAAGGTTCCACAACTGCTTCCCATTTCAGGGTTGTTCTAACAATTGGAGAGCACAGAATATCCAAATCCATCATATTGACTCCCATACTTCAAGTGTGTGGACCTTCCCCGGTGTTGCAGGGGTAAAGAACCCGTGTGACAATGTAGGTGACACAAGACACTCGGGTTCAATCCCTGGGTCGGGAACATCCCCCTGGAGAAGGAAATGGCAACCCGCTCCAGTATTCTTGCCTGGAGAAGCCCATGGACAGAGGAGGCTGGCGGGTTACAGTCCACGGGGTCACAAAGAGCATGACTAAGCAACCAAGCATGTGGTCAAGTGTGCACTGGAAGAAAGACACTCCTGATCATCAAATCTGAGGCAGAAACGGCCTGAGGAGGGCTCATACCTTCATGGATTTCTTCAGCTGTTTTGCATCGAACACAGCCGGTGGGGTCACCAGGGCTACCATGAGATCCTTGAAGTGTCCAGAGAGATCACCCTTCAAGTCATCTTTCAGTTCCTGAAATTAAAAGAAAGAGAAAGAAAATCATGAACTACTTCTTTTCTCTTCCTCCAAAGTCATCTAGTAACAGATGAACATGAATGTATGAATTCAGACAAAAAACATGTGTATCCACAGGACATAAACAGAAATGGTGAAAACACTTCTATGGCTATTAATCTGCATTTTATGATTGCTTCCAAAACGTTCTGTTTTATAGATGGTTTCCTGCAGGGAAGGCAGTGGAGGAGGTCCTGTGAGGGGCACAGATATGAACTATCCAAATGAGTTTCCCAGGTCCCTGATGCTTTCAGTGGGAAGGCGATAGGGAGGAGCCCCGTAATTCACACCCAGTTTTAACGGGAGGTGCTCCACTCTGCCTGGCTTCTCAGTGTCTGCCAAACAGCTTCAAAGGGAGAAGATGCGGGAAGACAGCGCGTGGTCGTTTGCCTCTGCTCAGAGTGTGGGACGAGGAGGCATCCAAAGCAGTCTTCTGACAACAAGAGCAGGGGAAACTAGAAATGTGGCAACAGGGGAACCTCATTTATTGATACTCTCTTTCAGCAGTGTTTTCACACTAAGTGTGATCACACCTAAGTCCGATCCATCTCCCTCGCTTGAAGGCAAGTAATATGGTTTCTATTTTTAGTAGCCAAAGGAGTATTACTGAATAATTATTTTTTCCTGCTCTTGATGATGAGCTCCAGCCTTGAAACAAGAGGCTGAAAGCCCACCACACTGCTATGACAATGTGGGTGCAGACCAATATCTTCCATGACACTGGGGGCCGGGTGAGGGTAGGCTCCTGCCAAAACAAATGGGATGGAGCCACTGCAGTCATCGTGGGGGGTTTCCTCTTCAACAGCTAAACTCCAACCCATCTGTCCTCAACCCGGATCTTACTTCACAGGCTCTCCTTCTGCCCCACTGTGAGACACGGTTGTCACCCTTCCCCTCTATCCTTCCTCCATGTTTTGGAAATCCTGAAAGGCCAATGGATCGTTCACTCCATGGAGCATGAGTATGTTGCCTTGGCCAGAAGCTTGGCAATTTTTTTAATTTAACAAGTGTTTACTGGGTACCTGCTCTGTGCTAGGCACTTAATGATGAGTTAGACACAATCCTTACCCCTAGGACACTGTACCCTAAAGGGAAAAACAGAAAGAGTCAAAGGTAAAATTCCGAAGTAATATATTAAATATCTGATAAAGGGAACGCAGCGCTTCCTCAATGGCTGAGGAGTAAAGAAACTGCCTTCACTGCAAGAGATGCAGTTGCAATCCCCAGATGGGGAAGATCCCCTGAAGGAAGAAATGGCAACCCACTCCAGTACTTTTGCTGGGAAAATCCCACGGACGGAGGAACCTAGTGGGCTACAGTCTGCGGGGTCACAAAGAGTTGGACACAAGTGAGTAACTGAGCGACAGAGGAAACACAGAGAAGGGTGTCCTAACGGAGCCGTGGGCTGGGAGAACACTGCTGGGTGATGCCTCAGCGGCCTGTGGATGGTCACAACACACTCTTGATTCTGGATCCGATAGCCTGACTGGTTTGTGTTTCTGCTCTTTCCCTTACCAGTTCAGTAGCCAGGCAGCTAAAATAATCTTTTAAAAATAAAAATTAGGTTACAAATTCTCCTTTGCAAAAGGCAAAAGGAGAAAGGGAAAGATATACCCAACTGAATGCAGAGTTCCAGAGAATAGCAAGGAGAGATAAGAAAGTCTTCTTAACTGACCAATCCAAAGAAATAGAGGAAAACAACAGAATGGGAAAGACTACAGATCTCTTCAAGAAAATAAGAGATACCAAGGGAACACTTCATGCAAAAATGGGCATGATAAAGGACAGAAATGGCAAGGACCTAACAGAAGCAGAAGAGATTAAGAAGAGGTAGCAAGAATACATGGGAGAACTACACAAAATGACCCAGATAACCATGATGTGGTCACTCACCTAGAGCCAGACACCCTGGTGTGTGAAGTCAAGTGAACCTTAGGAAACATTACCACGATCAAAGCTAGTGGAGGTGATGGAATTCCAGCTAACTTATTTCAAGTCTGAAAAGATGATGCTGTGAAAGTGCTGCACTCAAAATGCCAACACATTTGGGAAACTCAGCAGTGGCCACAGGACTGGAAAAGGTCAGTTTTCATTCCAATCCCAAAGAAAAGCAATGCCAAAGAATGTTCCAACTACCACACAACTATGCTCATTTCACATGCTAGCAAGGTAATGTTCAAAATCCTTCAAGCTAGGCTTCAACAATATGTGAACCGAGAATGTCCAGATGTACAAGCTGGATTTAGAAATGGCAGAGGAACCAGAGATCAAATTGCCAAATTTGATATGAATTGGAAAGGAGAGGATGTTTTCCAGCCCTGTGGTCACTGCTAATTTTCTTAAAGAGATCATAGAAAAAGCAAGGCAATTCCAAAAGTCATCTACTTCTGCTTCATTGACTAAATGAAGCTAAAGCCTTTGACTGTGTGGATCACAACAAACTGAAAAATCCTTAAAGAGATGGGACTATCAGACTACCTAACCTGCCTCCTGAGAAACCTGTATGCAGCTCAAGAAGCAACAGTTAGTACCAGACATGGAACAACAGACTGGTTCCAAATTTGGGAAAGGAGTACATCAAGCCTGTATATTGTCACCCTGCTTATTTAAAGTCTATACAGAGTATATCATGCGAAATGAAAGGCTGAGTGAAGCACAAGCTGGAATCAACATTGCTGGGAAAAATATCAGTAACCTCAGATATGCAGATGATACCACACTAATGGCATAATGGGAATAGGAACTAAAGAGTCTCTTGACGAAGGTGAAAGAGGAGAGTGAAAAAGCTGGCCTAAAACTCAACACTCAAAAAACTAGGTGGAAAAGACACACAAAATGCTCCTGAAGGGTTCTTATATAACTTCTGGTGTTTAGTAAGTTTTCATTTGCTGAATGAATTAAAAAATATATAATTACATAAATATATTAAAGCTGAAAGAGAAACTGAAGATCACCTAAGACAGGGCTTATCAGATAACTGATCAGATGATTCTTGGTTGCGGGGACTGTCTGGCACATTGAAGGATGTTGAACAGCATCTCTGATCTTGTCCCATGAGGTACCAGCAACATCCCTCTCCCACCAGTTGTGGCAATCAGCATGTTTGGAGATGCTGACAAATAGTCACTGGGGAGCAAAATCATCCTTGATTTAGAGCCACAGATCCAAGGCAACCCTCCTTATTCAATGGTGACGATAGCTGAGGTCCAGAAAGGTCAAATAACACGTCCAAGGCCATTCAGACAGTTAAGGGCAAGACCACATCTATTCCAGGCTATTGACTGGATATACTGGGCACTTTCTGTTACGCTTGGCCTGCAATAAAAGATCTGGGGGCATCATCACGTTGGAGCAGCCCTGATCCATCAGTGATTAGCTCATTACTGCCTGTTAGGGAACCGTACCTTTCCACATATTGCTTGATATTCCTTAGCAATCAGCTGCCGTTGTGCATTCGTCCTCTCAGTCAGAACGCTGATCAGTGTTTTCTCATCGGTCCCTAAATGAGGCGAAAATAATTGTATTCACCATCAACCCAAATATGCTTAATGCATCTGTCATGAACAAAAGAAAGATGATTAACTGTCTGCAACAGATGCAGAGAGGAAGGCATTTTAATTTCTAATTTCTAGGTCTTATCAGGTTGGCATCTTTATTTCTTTGATTCCCTGGCTTTGAGGAAAGAAAATTAACTTTATTTGGATAGTTTTAGGGGAAGAAAGCCATCATGGCTCAAATAGTCCTATCCATACATCAGACAGAGGAAAAAAGCACAAGGATCACGCCGCTTTTGAAGTAGGTTTTTTTCATCCTTGTGAGGTTCAGTTACTGTCATTTCACCTTCTATCTTTCTCTTATCTCCATATTTGGTACACAAAGTCATTTTTTTCCCTAGAAAAAAGGAACTGATGCTAATTGAGAGCCTAGCACACACTAGGCATCTTTTTTTTTCATTTATTTTTATTAGTTGGAGGCTAATTACTTTACAATATTGTAGTGGTTTTTGTCATACACTGACATGAATCAACCGTGGATTTACATGTATTCCCCATCCCGATCCCCCCTCCCACCTCCCTCTCCACCCGATCCCTCTGGGTCCTCCCAGTGCACCAGGCCCGAGCACTTGTCTCATGCATCCAACCTGGGCTGGTGATCTGTTTCACCATAGATAATATACATGTTTCAATGCTATTCTCTCGAAACATCCCACTCTCGCCTTCTCCCACAGAGTCCAAAAGTCTGTTCTGTACATCTGTGTTTCTTTTTCTGTTTTGCATATAGGTTATCATTACCATCTTTCTAAATTCCATATATATGTGTTAGTATACTGTAATGGTCTTTTATCTTTCTGGCTTACTTCACTCTGTATAATGGGCTCCAGTTTCATCCATCTCATTAGAACTGATTCAAATGAATTCTTTTTAATGGCTGAGTAATATTCCATGGTGTATATGTACCACAGCTTCCTTATCCATTTGCTGATGGGCATCTAGGTTGCTTCCAAAAAATATGGAACGCTTCACGAATTTGCATGTCATCCTTGCGCAGGGGCCATGCTAATCTTCTCTGTATCGTTCCAGTTTTAGTGTATGTGCTGCCAAAGCGAACACTAGGCATCTTTTATTTATTGTCATAGTTAATACTGCCCAGGACAGTAGGTATGATTAAACTGTTCTAACGATAAAGATGTAAACATTTAGAGAACTCATCTCATTTGCCAAAGTCATGCAGCTTTTAAGTGGCACAGCAAGAATTTGAACCTTAATCCAAATCTTTTAACCCAAAACATGTATTTCTATGTCCACTGGTCCATACATGTTTCAGGCATTTCAGACCCATATACTTAACCACCTGTTTTAAGTACAAGTAAAGGGCTGATGTTCAAGCTGGATTTAGAAAAGGCAGAGGAACCAGAGATCAAATTGCCAGCACCCACTGGATCATTGAAAAAGCGAGAATTCCAGAAAAACATCTATTTCTGCTTTATTGACTATGCCAAAGCCGTTGACTGTGTGGATCACAGGAAACTGTGGAAAGTTCTGAAAGAGATGGGCATACCAGACCACCTGATCTGCCTCCTGAGAAATTTGTATGCAGGTCAAGAAGTAACATCTACAACTGGACATGAAACAACAGACTGGTTCCAAATAGGGAAAGGAGTACGTCAAAGCTGTATATTGTCACCCTGCTTATTTAACTTATATGCAGAGTACATCATGAGAAAAACTGGACTGGAGGAAGCACAAGCTGGAATCAACATTGCTGGCAGAAATATCAATAACTTCAGATATGCAGATGACACCACACTTATGGCACAAAGTGAAGAAGAACTAAAGAGCCTCTTGATGAAAGTGAAAGAGGAGAGTGAAAAAGTTGGCTTAAAACTTAACATTCAGACAACTAAGATCACGGCATCTGGTCCCATCACTTCATGGCAAATAGAGGGGGAAACAATGGAAACAGTGACAGACTTTATTTTTTGGAGCTCCAAAATCACGCAGATGGTGACTAGAGCCATAAAATTAAAAGACACTTGCTCCTTGGAAGAAAAGTTATGACCAAACTAGACAGCATATTAAAAGAAGAGACATTACTTTGCCGACAAAGGTCTGTTTAGTAACAGCTTTGGTTTTTCCAGTAGTCATGTATGGATGTGAGAATTGAACTATAAAGAAAGCTGAACACCCAAGTATTGAGGCTTTTGAACTGTGGTGTTGGAGAAGACTCTTGAAAGTCCCATGGACTGCAAGAAGATCCAACCAGTCCATCCTAAAGGAAATCAGTCATGAATATTCTTTGGAAGGACTGATGCTGAAGCTGAAACTCCAATACTTTGGCCACCTGATGCGAAGAACTGACTCACTGGAAAAGACCCTGATGTTGGGAAAGATTGAAGGCAGGAGGAGAAGGGGACAACAGAGGATGAGATGGTTAGATGGCATCACCGACTCGATGGACATGAGTTTGAGTAGGCTCTGGGAGTTGGTGATGGACAGGGCAGCCTGGCTTGCTGAAGTCCATGGAGTCGCAGAATCAGACACAACTGAGCAAATGAACCTAACTGAAAGGGTTGACGCGCGCCTGCATGAAAATGACCTCTACGTCACCATTTTCTTAGTAATTACAGTACTAAGATATTGTTGGAAGTTGTGTGTACTCCTTTGTGGTAGAGGATTCCCCCTGGGTTGGGGGCTGTGAGTTGGCTAGAATCGTATAAAAGATCAGTTGGAACTCTAGGCTCATCTTCCCCATGTTGAGTGATCAACACACGCCTTGGTTCCATTCGTTCATGGCAGTGGTGCACACTCTACATGAATGATGGGGCAAAAGAAACTGTATTTGACTAGCTGCTGGGCCTCCCAGTGAAAGATGCTGCCACAGTGGACCTCTGGTCTTGTATTCTTCTGTATAGTTAAGGAAACAGAGTTAGATTAAATCCTTGTTGTGCTCTGTGAATCTGATTATCAACTCGGACCTGTCATGGCATCTGGACTGGTGCATGACTGAACACCTCTAACTACAAGTATCTCAAACTCAGCTGCTCCAGAATGCATTCATTCTATTTGGATTCTATTTGCATTCATTCCACTGGATTTTATTCTATCCTATGCATTCTATTCTATTTCCTCTCTAACTTGTCTTTCATTCTATGTTCCCTAGTCAATGATACCACTATAGATAAAGTCATCCAAGCAAAGATTCTCCAGTCATCCTATACTCCTTTCTTTTCCCTCCTCTTTACGTTGTAGCAATCATCTGAATGTCTTGAATTTGTCCTCTTTTCTGCTACTGTGCATTCATCATATTTTACCTGGAAACTTCAATAGTCTCCTAACTTGATCCCATTATAATTCATACTGTATAGTTCTGCCTAAGTAAATTTTTTAAACACATCAGATCATGTCAGTTCCTTGATAGAAATCATAAAGATTCTCTGTAATCTTCAGGATGAAGCTTAAGCTCCTTAGCTTGTGTACCAGTTTCTTAGGACCTAGCTTGGGCTTCTCTTGTAGCTTAGTTGGTAATGAATCTGCCTACAATGCAGGAGACCTGGGTTTGATTCTTGGGTCAGGAAGGTCCCCTGGAGAAGGAAATGGCAACCCACTTGAGTATTTTTGCCTGGAGAATTCCATGGACTGCAGCCTGCCAGGCTCCTCTGTCCATGGGGTCGCAAGAGTCAGACATGACTTAGTGACTAAACCTCCAGCACCAGCTTTTGCCTCACATCTTTGTTCTAATTTCCCACCCCCTTCTCTGCATCTCTATACCTTATGCCCCTAGATTCCAGACAGAACTAGCTACCCACAATCACATGTAGGGTGTACATCAGGCAATTTCTCCTCTCTTATTTCTGCAAATGCTCAAGACCAGAAATTAAACCAAGATGCCTCATGGTTCAGAGGCTGGATCTCACACGTCCCTAAGGCAAACGCCACCTCGACACCTCGTTTTGGTGTTGGGAGTGGCGCTTACAAACGAAAACCTCCCCAGAGTGGGTCTGCAAACCTGTGAAGAAACATAATGGAAAGGAAGAAAGACAACAGAGAGAATTTAAAGACCATTAATTCATTCAGTTTGACAACGGCCTCATGGAAAAGTCTATTCAACACTGTGTGTAAATAGGGAAACAAAGGGGTAGGTAAAGAAATAACTTTCCTTTAAAAATAGAAAAAAAAAAAAAAACAACCCTAAACAGGCAGAAATACAATAATATTAAACTGATATAAAACCTTAATAGTATAATTCATGAAACCTGACAAACTGACCATAATGTATAGCAGAGGGCAAAGAGCCCAGAAGAAAAACTCCTGCCTTACTAGACACTAGTGTCACTATAAAATAATAATAGTAGTTATGACAATGTTGTATAGAGACGCAGAGAGGCAAACAGACCAATGGAATGTAACAGAGAGCAGAAAAACAGCAAAGCTTATGAGACAGTGGTGGCATTACAAATCAGTGGGGAAAGGATGAATGCTTCCATCGATTGCACTGGGACAATTGCATAGCCACATAAAATCATATTAGATTTAAATGCCATTCACAAACATTAATTCCAGGCAGATTAAAGATCTCAATGTGAAAAATAAGAATGTAAAATCTGGGGGAGAAAATACAGCAAGGTATCTTTATGTGCTCACCACAGAAAAGACACAGTAAGTATAAGTTATTACAGAAAAACATTGGTAAAGTTAATTTCACTAAAATTTAAAACTTTTATTCAATTAAAGTTACTGTAGGCAATATGAAAAGGAAATCACATTCTGAGAAAAGATATTTTTATAGCTTGTAATTAAAAAAAAGTTTCATACCCAGAATTTATTTTAAAAAATAAATTAAATATTTTTTTCTTGCCAAGCCAAAGAACACAACCCAACTGAAAAATGGATAAAAAGTATGGAGGAGTAATTCATGGGAAAGGAAGCCAATAAATAAGAAAGGATGCTTAACTGCATCAGTAATGAGGGATGGGGAAGAGGAAGGAAATAGCATGAGGTACAATTTTAGACCCACTCTATTGGATGACCATAGCAAGTAGGGATGAGAATACTGAACAAGAGGAAGTCTTATACATTGCTGGTGCTGTATGCGCTCAATCACTCAGCTGTGTCTGACTCTTTGTGACCCCATGGACTGTAGCCCACCAGGATACTCTGTCGATGGGATTTTCCAGGCAAGAATACTGGAGTGTGTTGCCATTTCCTTCTCCAGGGGATCTTCCTGACCCAGGGATGGAACCCGTGTCTCTTGAATTGGCAGGCGGATTCTTTACTGCTGTGCCACCTGGGAAGCCATATTGCTGGTAGGAATGCTAATTTGTAAATTCATTTGAGAGAGCAGTTTGGCAAAATTTCTAGTAAATTTATATTCTAGAGAGATGCTAGCAAACATTCACAAAAGACATAAGCACAACTATTCAGCGCAGTACTTTTATACTGTAATAGAAAAGAATTGTAGGCAATTTAAAAGTTCCATCACTATTTCCATCTTACGACACAGTAATTCAATAGACTACTCTGCAGTTAAAATTAATGAACTAGAGCTAAACATATCAACATGGATAAATCTCAAAAACATAATGTTAAGGGATAAAAAACAAGTTGCAGAAGAATACCTACAGTAGGATTTCAATTTATACTGTTTGAGTCCATGCAAAACAATATGTACATACATACAGAGTACAGAATTAAACGTTTCATGGAAATATATTTCTAATTTAGAATGCTGTTTATCTCTAGAGAATAGGGTGGGAATGAGATCCAGATAGAATCGGAAGGGACTGTATCTGTAATGATTCATGGTGATAATGATGATGAATGATGATAGCAGTGATGGCCATGGCAGTGTTTGGAAGTGAAAGTGTTAGTTGCTCAGTCATGGCCCGCACTGGCAGCCGGGTTCTTCACCACTAGCACCACCCGGAAGCCCATGGTAGTGAATAGTAGTAAACAAGCATGGTTTTTCCAGTGGTCATGTATGGTTATGAGAGTTGGACTATAAAGAAAGCTGAGCGCAGAATTGATGCTTTTGAACTGTGGTGTTGGAGAAGACTCCTGAAAATCCCTTGGACTGCAAAGAGGTCCAACCAGTCCATCCTAAAAAGGAAATCAGTCCTGGGTGTTCATTGGAAGGACTGATGTTGAAGCTGAAACTCCAATATTTTGGCTACCTGATGCAAAGAGCTGGCTCATTTGAAAAGACCCTGATGTTAGGAAAGACTGAAGGCAGGAGGAGAAGGGGACGACAGAGGATGAGGTGGTTGGATGGCCTCAATGGACATGAGTTTGGGTAAACCCCGGGAGTTGGTGATGGACAGGGAGGCCTGGTGTGCTGCGGTTCACGGGGTCGCAAAGAGTCAGACACGACTGAACGACTGAACTGAACTGAAACATGGCAAATATTAAGATTGGATAAAACTGGGTTCCCGGGCTTTCCTGCTGGTCCAGTGGTTAAGAATCCACCTTGCAATGCCAGGGTCACTAGTTCGATCCTTGGTTTGGGAAGATCCCACGTGCCGTAGGGAAACATGCCCCAAAACTACTAACGCCCATGTGCCCTAGAGCCCGTGCTCCACAACAAGAGAAGCCACTGTAATGAGAAGCCCTCCCTCCGCAACTAGAGAGTAGCCCTGGTTGGCCAGAACTAGAGAGAGCCAGTGCGCAGCAGTGAAGATCCAGCAGAGTCATAGATAAAAACAAATAAATAAAAATTTAAATACCTCTTAAAGGTCATGCCTATCCCCACTGACACTCTCCTGGTGTCGTGAAAGCAAGGTACACTGGAAGAAACCTGGCATTTCAATCATGGGTTTGAATCCCAGCTCTGCCACTCATGTACGACCCTAGGAAAATGACTCAATACCTCTGAGCTGCAGTTCCCCCATCTGTAAACTAAAGAAAATAAGTCTCCACCTCATATGATTGTCATGGAAAAAAAAAAAAAAATACACACACACACACATAAAGACTAGGTTCCCTATACTTTTCCTCTTCACAATTTTTTGAAGTGCCTTACGATTTCTCTAAGTAAAAAAAGCAACTTGGGTAACCTGAACCTATGCACTTTTAGCTTTAATTCCTGATCTGTTTCAACAATAAGAAAGAAATTGTAAAACATTACTCACCAATTCCTCTGATGGCCTTACGAATCGTTTCAGCATCCACTGATGGGTTAAAGCCAGGATAATCTCTTATTGTCCCTCGCTTTCCAACCTAGAAAGAAATAACCAACAGTCCCACTAGTTCAAAGTGACATCTTTACTTATATTACATATGCATATTCCCATATGCCTACTGGAAACACATAACAAACCCATAATTTGCACACCTCTTATCACTTCAGGGGTGGTTCAAGACTCTCCTGTCTTAGATATGCAGGCAACATGACAACTACCCCATATAAAAGGCCTCTCCTTTTCTGTGTAACAAATTGAAAATATAAAACATTTGTTCCCTAGAGCAATGAATTATGTCAATTGTGGTAACTCTGAAGAATATTTGCTTAAAAGCTGCATCTTCATGAAAGCAATGAGAAAGCAGGAATTTCCTGCATCCTCTGTTTTCATGGGATCATTTAAAGCTCTTCACTGCATCTCACATAGAAGTAATTGTGGCTCACAGGCCTCAAGATGTTTTAATTAATGTTGACCATCTTCCCTGGGGAACCCTACGCAAAGGATCCATAAATGAAAACCCCATTAGGACTGTCTGTTCTTAAGCTTTGTTTAATGGAAGTACAATTGTGGCGAATAAATTCTCTCCTGAAGGCTCCACCGGCAGAGGTCTTCAGGAACAGCATGGAAATGAAAACATGCCATAATACTAATTTCAAGCACATAATTTAAAAATTTGTCAGTAAGCTGGGAAAGACTATTCTACAGAAGGAATAAAATTTCTTAAAACTGCTTAAGAGAAATAGAGAAAAATCCAAGTAAACATGCACTTCCATGGCATTTCTTAAATCTCTGAATAAAAATCTGTCTATAATAATACTGCTTTCTTTCTAAACTGATCTTCCCATCCTATTACTGAATAATACTGGCTCTGTTGTCTTGTGTTACGATGGCTTAATTTAGGATCTCCTGAAGTGTTTAGTATTTTCATGAAAAGGACATTATCTTGTCATGTGAAAGTGAATGGAAAATTGATGTACTGACAGTAAAAAATGATAGTCCGCTGATTCAATAGATTTGATTGGATAATTTGTTTCAACACAATCCAACATCATTTTACCTACCTTAAGGTGTCCAAAATAGAGTTTTGATACTAAAAAAGTAAGTACAGGACTTCCCTGCTGGTACAGAGGATAAGAATCTGCCAGCCAATGCAGGGGACACAGATTGAATCCTGATCTGGAAAGATTCCACATGCTATGGAGCAAATAAGCCCATGGGCCACACGCACTGATCTTGCATTCTAGAGTCTATGAGCCATAATTATTGAAGCTTGTGGGCCTAGAGTCTGTGATCCACAACAAGGGAAGCCAGTGCAATGAGAAGCCCAAGCACTGCAACTAGAGAAAGCCCACGTGGCAATGAAGACCCAAGGCAGTCAAATAAATAAATAAATAAAATTTTTTGAAAGTGATTATACCAAGTTAGAAACTAGTTGCAAATGTACCCGATCTACACCACCTGTAAGGAATCAGTCACTTCAACATAATCTTTGGAGAATGCTCTTTCTTCAAGACTTAATATATATTTTATGGATTAACACACAGCCAGTTGACTTCATTTCAGTTCTAGTCATTTGTGAACTTTTGTGTTTATCTATCTGTCCACCTTTCCTGTGTGGCATTTTAGGAGAACCATCACAACATTGGAGCTTTTGAGGGCTTTGTGACTGGCACTATGCCAGACATTTTTAAAATCCATGAACTATATAATCTGTATAATGGCCCCAATGAATAAGAATGACCCATGTCACATAACGAGAGACCAAGAATTAAGAAGACTGGCGATAATGAGAACCTACTGTATAGCTCGGGGAACTCTATTCAATGCTCTGTGGTGACTTATTAGTAAATGGGAAGGAAATCCAGAAAAGAGGGGATATATGGGTCATCCCTGGTGGCTCAGAAAGTCTGCCTGCAATGCAGGAGACACGGGTTCGATCTCCAGGTCAGGAAGATCCCCTGGAGAAGGGAATGGCAGCCCACTCCAGTATTCTTGTCTGGAGAATTCCATGGACAGAGGAGCCTGGCTGGCTACAGTCCATGAGGTTGCAAAAAGTCAGACATGACCGAGCAACTGACACTCTCTTCATGTTTATGTATGGCTGTTTCACTTTGCTATATAGGAGAAAGTCACACAACATTGTAAAGCAACCATACCCCAATAAAGATTAATTTAAAAAATAAATTAAAAAAGAAACAGCCAAATGGGGGGCGGGGAGGAAGATTGGAGAATTTGCTCAAGTCCACATAGCTAGTTAAGCAGCAGAATCTGAATCCGAAATCTGTCCTGACCATTGCAGCCCTTGCCTTATCTGTCTTAAAATGCAGTCTCTGCACCACCTGGGCTGATTCTTCTGTGAAATAAAATTCACATTTTATGGCAAGACAAGTAAAATTTACACATAAAAATTTCTCTGCCCTTTGGCCTCCTCTCTCTCCAACACTGTGCACTGTGTAAATTCATTATGCATAGAACAGGCCTTGCCCATTGGCAGGAATACCTGCTCAGCCATAAAGAGCAACATTCTCCCAATACCAACATGACAGTTCCTTAAAGATAACATTCTTCTCCTTGATCTTGGAAGAGGTCATGGTGATGCAACACTTTGTACCTGCCGATGAGGACTGTGTGAACTGTCAATAATACGTCATTTAAGGAACAGCTCTCTGTCTCAAAAAATTTAACACACCTGTGCTTTGACTTCTAGTGGGCAGAACAGTCCTTGAAGCTTTCTGAGAGGCTCTCCCAGGTCATAACCCTCAATCTGGCTTGAATAAAAATTTCCACTTCTTTCATAGATCGACTGATTAATTTTTCATTGATTAAAATGCGTATGACCAGGCCCTACTCTAGACATATGAAATAATGGTCTTTAGAAATGAGGTGTTAGACACTGCATGTTTTAGAAGCTCGAGAGTCCCTTGGACAACTAGGAGATGAAACCAGTCAATCCTAAAGGAAATCAATCCTGAATATTCATTGCAGGGACTGATGCTGAGGCTGAAGCTCCAAAACTTTGGCCACCTGATGCGAAGAACTGACTCATTGGAAAAGACCCTGATGCTGGGAGAGACTGAAGGCAGGAGGAGAAGGGGATGACAGAGGATGAGATGGTTGGATGGCATCATGACTCAGTGGACATGAGTTTGAGCAAGCTCCGGGAGATGGTGAAGGACAGGGAAGCCTGGCATGCTGCAGTTCATGGGGTCACAAAGAGTCGGACACGATGGATGGACTGAACAGCAACTGGTGCTTCTGTTTCAGGGAGATACTCACATGGTTGCTTTTGAATAAAAAGACAAAATTCAGTCAGACTCTAATTGTCCGTGAATTATGAAAACTCAGGGTTTTCATTCCAGCTGTGACCTTTTCACTGCCCTCTGCTACCAACACATGAAAATATGCTGAAATTCCAATGCACAAACTAGAGAAGAATGAAATTCCCAATCCACTATTCAACTTGCTACTCTAAGAATTTAATGGGAAGAAACTAATTTAATTAAAAGGAAGAAACTACACACACACACACACACACACACACACACACACACACCAGTGTGAAAAATGACATGGGAATTTTGAAATGGAACCTTAGTGAAATCTTTCAAACTGCTTCAGTCATTTAAATGAACAGTATATTCACCAGACAGACTTTCTGGCCCCAAACACTCAGAAATAAATACATGACTTATGAAAAAATAGCTTACAGTAAAAGAAATTAATGGACTCTTAAATTAATGCATGTGAGGCAGGGAACAAAGTGATTCACAGACATCTTTAAGTTTTCTGATGACCCTAACAAGGGGTAGGGGGAAGGCTGTATCATTTCCATTTAAAAACAGAAGAAACTGGATCTGAGAGAGATTGTTTGCCTGACATAACTCTGCTCTCTGCTACTAAGGACAGCCCCAGAATTTGAACCCACTTCCTGGTGACTAAATCGCCCTGAGGTCTCCACCACGTTGTAAGGCCTCAGGACATTCCTATTAATGGTTCTCAAAGTGCAGTTCCTGGATCAGCAGCATCAGCCTTGCCTGGGAACTTAATAGAAATGCAAACTCTCAGGCCCCATCCCCGTCTTACTGAATCAACAGCTCTGGT
Source organism: Muntiacus reevesi (assembly GCF_963930625.1). Lineage (NCBI taxonomy): Eukaryota > Metazoa > Chordata > Mammalia > Artiodactyla > Cervidae > Muntiacus > Muntiacus reevesi. The sequence goes on from NC_089270.1 coordinate 22,811,934, forward strand.
GCGAAGATTCAGGGTTTCACAAGCCCTCCAGAGGATTTTAATGCTCTAACTTGTTTGAGAATCACTGCCCTATTTCATTCTTAGTTGCCCAGAAAACCAAAACAAAATCGAGCAAACAAGTCATAGATTCTTTTGTGGGCGTGGAAGAGGAATTTGATGATGAGCTCACTGTTTCAGGAATGTTGGCATTTTTACAACCAAACAAAACTGCTTGTACCGCCTGCTCCACTGCAGGCTTAATTCTTTGACATTTAAATTACTAATCAATACTTAGCTTACTTCCATGAACTCTACTACCCTAGCAAAGTGTCACTGCTAGTGCAGGACATCACATGAATACATGGCAAAGTCTGCTTTTATTTTTAATCAAGATTGATCAGATTTTCATCCACATCCCTTTAACGCATTTTTTCCCCTCAAACTTGACCGTCAGATGCCCCCAAAGGGAACATGATCCTGAAACCAGTTGGAAAATAAATTTACAGCAAGGAATGTCTAAACAGAGGGAGGAAATAACAGGAGCTCTTTACATTAATAACAATTGCTGCTACTCGTGATTTGTTAAGCACGTTTCCTGCATTAGCTCATTCAGGCCTCACAGGGGGAAACTGATAAGGCAGATAGAATATCAATAAATTCCATCTGTAGATGAAGCTGAAGCTCTTGCCCAAGTTCAGACAACTGGCAAGTGGTCAGTCTTTGCTCCTAATGCTAGGACGCATCTACTTCATGACTACTTAATTTTCCATGATGCTCTAAAACTATTCTTCGCATGCCAATCATGGCACATGACATCTTGAAGCCACTGGCATGGCCAAGCCAGTCCTGGGGAGCTGTCTGCTACTACCCTTGAGAGACGCCAGACCTTAACTCAGAAAAGTCAGTCGTATCTATTTCTTCATGAAAGGGCCCTGCGTTTGCAAGAAGTCAAACTTTTATACTCAGAAGAATGGGTGAAAGAGAAAAACGCAGGGTGCCAATCCTCTTGACAGGGAACATTTTTAAGGCCAAATGCTCCAGAGCAAGAATAGCAGCTGCTGCAGGGACATTTTGAAAGTGAGGCAAAGCCAGAGCACCCATCACTTCATAAAGCCCTGGAGAGACCATGTCCCAGAGTTAAGCTTTCAAATCAAAGCCTCCTATAAGCCTTCTATAAGCCTCCAGGACTCGGGAACTCTCAAAGAGCCAGGGAGAAATGGTCACTCTCTGCCCAATGTTGAAAGAGTCTGCTGGGTCATGAGGGTTTAGAATAAAAGCAACAATGAAGTAGACTAAAAAATAAATAAAAGCAATCAAAACTTTTAAAATGTAAAACCTCTCATTCAATTTTCCAGGGAAAAGTGGTTTACAAAAACAAAGAAACTTAACAGTTAAAGGCCCTGGAATGGACTTCTGACTGCTGGTCCAGTGGTAAAGAATCCATATGCCAATGCAGGAGACATGGGTTTGATCCCTGGTTCAGAAAGATCCCACATATCTTGGAGCAACTAAGCTTGTGCACCACAGCTATTAAACTTGTGCTCCGGAGCCTGCGAGTTGAAACTACTGAAGCCCGCTTGCCCTAGAGCTCATGCTCTACAAGAGAAAGCACCGCAATGAGAAGCCCACGCCACACACTAGACAGTAGCCCCAACTCGCTGCTACTGGAGAAAAGTCCTCGAATATATGTATTTGAGTGCCAAAATTTTGATGCTTTTGAATTGTGGTGCTGGAGAAGACTCGAGAGTCCCTTGGACTTCAAGGAGATCAAACCAGTCCATCCTAAAGGAAATTAACGCCGAATATTCACTTGAAGGACTGATGCTGAAGCTGAAGCTCCAATACTCTGGCCACCTGATGTGAAGAGCCGACTCACTGGAAAAGACCCTGGTGCTGGGAAAAAATGAGGGTGTGAGGAGAAGAGGGTGACAGAGGATGAGATGGTTGGATGGCATCACTGACTCAATGGACATGAGTTTGAGTAAGCTCTGGGAGTTGGTGATGGACAGGGGAACCTGGTGTGCTGCAGTCTATGGGGTCACAGAGTTGGACATGAATTAGCAACTGAACAACAACATTTGTTTATTTGACTGAGCTGGGTGTTAGTTGTGGCACGTGAGATATTCAATCTTCATTGAGGCACGTGGGATGTTTTGGAGGCATGCAAACTCTTAGTTGCAACATGACGGATCTAGCTCCTCAACCAGGGATAGAACCAGGGCCCCCTGCATTGGGAGCATAGAGTTCCAGCCACTGGACCACCAGGGAAGTCCCAACGCTTCCATTATGGCTGTGCTTGCAGTACATCCAAGATGTTCAAGGGAAGAAAGTTTGCATTCCTTCCTGTGATCACTTGAATGAGAATACACCCATACATGCCAGCTTTTCTTGCTCTGATTTCATTGGGGGAGTCCCAGAGACAGAGAATTGGAATGTGATAACAAAGCAAGGTTTTGAACTGAAGAAGAAAGATAAATGTGATTCAGAAATTTGGGAAGATGGGGACAAACAAGTGATTTGTGTTAGTCGCTCAGTCATGTCTGAATCTTTGTGACCCCGTGGATTGCAGCACGCCAGGCTTTCCAGTCCTCCATCATCTCCTGGAGCTTGCTCAAACTCATGTCCACTGAGTCAGTGGTGCCATCCAACCCTCTCATCCTCTGTCGCCCCCTTCTCCTCCTGTCTTCAACCATTCCCAGCATCAGGGGCTTTCTAATGAGTCAGCTCTTCGCATCAGGTGTCCAAAGGATTGGAGCTTCAGCTTCAGATCAGTCCTTCTAATGAATATTGAGGATTGATTTCCTTTAGGATTGACTAGTCTGATCTCTTTGTAGTCCAAGGGACTCTCAAGAGTCTTCTCCAACACCACAGATCGAAAGCATCAATTCTTTGGAGTTCAGCCTTCTGGATGGTCCAACTATCACATCCATACACGACTACTAGAAAAATCACAGCTTTGACTATATGGACCTTTGCTGGCAAAGTATTGTCTCTGCTTTTTAACATGCTGTCTAGGTTTGTCATAGCTTTTCTTCCAAAGAGCAAGCGTCTTTTAATTTTGTGGCTGCAGTCATCATCTGCAGTGATTTTGGAACCCCCCAAAAATAAAGTCTGTCACTGTTTTCATGGTTTCCCCATCCATCTGTTAGTGAAGTGAAATGAAGTGAAGTCGCTCAGTTGTGTCCAACTCTTTGCGACCCCATGGACTGTAGCCTACCAGGCTCCTCCAGGCATGAGTACTGGAGTGGGTTGCCATTTCCTTCCTGACAGAAGCAAAACAGTGACATCCCAAGGTGTGGGCTTTCTCCGAGGTCTACCCTAGACAATTGGCTGCCTGATGAAGTTGCTTCCTTCAAATATTGATACCCCAGAAATCAAAGTGATCACCATATCCTGGGAGATTTGGAAGATGTCAGGACTACATAAGTGACCTCTTTAGGGACCATAATCTATTCCAGGTCTTTCATGCCTGGTGCATCTGGGATGTTTCCAGTGATTCTACTGTATCTTCCTTCCTGTCTCTCCAGGCACTCAGCATTTCTCTGTCAAAGGCAGCAAACCCAGCTGTCTGGATTGAACTTGAACCGTTGTACCCCTGAAAAGGCTGCATCAACACAAACTTCTTTCTCAGCATCATTTTCATCATTTGTTTGTGACAGCTTATACATAAGTTGTAATCATCTTCTTTTGAGTCTTCTATCCCCAGTGTCTGAGGATTAACTTTTTAGACCACCATCAAAATCAGGAGCTTAACTTAGCTAAGACTTCACAACCAAATTTTCTTCTTGGTCAAAGACCACAAAGAGTTGAAGACTCTTCTGGTCACATCCTCAGCTCTGTGCATATCTAACCATCTTACAGGGGAGATGCCTCCACCTAAGGGACTGTGACTGTAACTGTGAAAGATACAGGGAACTTGACTCACTGCAATGAGAAATCTGGCATCATCTACATCTTTTAAGTAAGTCCTTGGCTGCAGAAGTAAGTCCTGGCTTGGCAGAACTGGGGGAGTATAGTGGTGACACCCACTCACTTCCCACTTCACTTCTATGGGAATGGGAATCTCTGTGACTAAGATCAGAGGCGTTTACTGCTCGTAATATTCTGGGAAGATTTCTTACACTGATGGCCAAGGTCATTAATGCCTACACGATATGATGTTAAAGTGCATTATTTTATGAGTTTTGTATGAGTATGTTTGGAAAGTGACATTGCCAACAACAAGTTGCAACAGACTTTTTAATGTTTCCTAATGCAAACTAAACCTTTGTTGTTTAGTTGCTCAGTTGTGTCTAACTCTTTTGCAACCCCATAGATTGGGATTTTTCAGGCAATACTGGAGTGGGTTGCCATTTTCTTCTGACCCAAGGGATCAAACTTGCATCTCCTGCCTGCTCCTACTGCATTGCAGGCAAATTCTTTACCGCTGAGCCACTGGGGATAAAGTAAACATAGACAATGGCAACTCCAACAGTTCATGTGGGGACTACTGGGAGTCTTCATGGCCCATGAAGGCCCCTGAATTAATAAAAAAGAGAACATCTATGCTCCCCCAAATCTCCTTGTCACTTCATGGGCGTTTTCTTATTGCTCTTCCACCTCGGAGCTTTACACCTGCTATTCCCTCTGCCTGGATGCTCTTCCCCCAAATATCCTCCCAGTTCACTCTCTCACTCCATGTTGCCTTCTGCTCACATACCTGAGCAGAAAATAATGTACCCCATCACTCTCCTTCTCCACCTCTGCTCTTCTCCAGAGTAGTTAAAACTGACCCTATACACTATACATTTATTTTTTATTTATTAGCTCTCTTCCCTAATAAAATCAGAAGCAGACTTCTCTTATGGTCCAGTGGTAAAGAGTTCACCTGCCAATGCAAGAGATACAAGTTTGACCCTTGGTCTGGGAAGATCCCACATGCCCCGGAGCAACCTCGCCTGTGTGCCGCAAGTACTGAGCCCAGGCCCCCTGCCGTCCATCTTCACTCCAGGAGAAGCCACCACAGTGAGAAGCCCATGCACCGCAATTAGAGAGTAGCCCCCACTCGCCACAGCTAGAGAAAGCCCGTGCTTAGCAATGAAGATCCAGCCCAGCCAAAAATAAATAAATAAGACACAGGGGACATAAAAGGCTTAAAGACGTTGGCTGGTTAATAAAACAAAAAATCATTTTAAAAAAGTCAAAGGCATGCAAGCTCCATGGCTTTTTTATTTCTCGTTCCCTGATGTCTCTGCAGAGGTTAAAAGAGTATCTGGCACACAGTAGATGCTTAGTAAATATCTGTTGCATGAGTGAATGAAAGTGAAAGTGTTAGTCTTTCAGTAGTGTCAGACTCTTTGTGATCCCATGGACTTGAAGCCCACCAGGCTCTTCTGTCCAGGGAATTCTCCACGCAAGAATACTGGAGTGGGTTGTCATGCCCTTTGAGTACTAAATGCTTTCTACCAGAGCTTTCAGAGCTCCACGCCATATCTCAAAAATCTGACAAATGCACTCTTCACCTTTTGCAAATCCTGTTCACATGGGGCTGTCACTAGTCTTATTTAAGCATGACTCCAGGATCTAGGCGAGGCATTTAATCAAACACAAATAGTTGAAAATGAAGGGAGCAAAGATCTGAAAATGGAGGAAGGGGTAGACTTGAGGATTTTCTGCCATTTTGACTTATTTTCTTCATTCATGTGAGATGTCTGTTACTAATCTTATTGCTTAATACTTATGCTTTCTAACTACTTTGCATTTGTCAAAAAACACATTCCAGATAATCACATCTCCCCTTCTCCCCTTCACATTCCTTGCTCTCAATATAAAACTTGTTCATTGCCTCTTTACCTCTGATTTAATGGCTTCTTCAATGGCTACATGTTAGACTGGCAAATTACACTTTTTATCATGATAAAATATAAAAGAGGAACCCTTCCTCCTTGGTGGTTGAGCTTGGGTCAGGGAGTGGCAAAGAAGAGCCCTTTAATGTTCATTCCATTTATTCCCAAGAAGCCTCTCCCTTCTCACTCAGATAATACAGTACTTCTTTGCAGGCTTTGTCCTAAAACAAAGCTCTAAAGGTTTTGATTTGAAATCCATGTCTAACCTGTTTTTCATTAACTACCTGCAGAAGACCATCTGTGTAACTGTCTGAGTGTCAATATTTACCTAAAGACGTTTCAGGAAACATGGTTTGATACATACATCAGACAGAAAGTCACAGTCATGTTGAAAGTACCTAGTCAGGCAGGATGACTGTACTGCTTGAGATATGAGAAGTCCATTTCCATAAAAACAGCTAGAAAGCTAGATCATCTAGCCCTGAGATGAAGTAAACAATAGGGACACCAGAGAAGAAATTCAGCACATACACGTGTACATAACACAGGTGTTCCCCTTCCATCAGGTTTCAATTTGCAGGGTCAGGAAGAGCAAACACACGGGAAGAAAAGATCTAGCTGGAAGTCCCCACCAAAGCAAGAAATATGCAAGTGGATGGGGCTCTTACGAATCCTTTGTGAGTGTGTGCGTGTGTGCTCAGTCGTGTCTGACTCTTTGGGGCCACATGGACCATAGCCTGCCAGGCTCCTCTGTCCATGGGATTTTCCTGGCAAGAATACTGGAGTGGGTTTGCCATTTCCTCCTCCAGGGGATCTTCCTGATCCAGGGATTGAACTCGTGTCTCCTGTGTCCTCTGTATGGCAGGCAGATTCTTTATCATGGAGTCATTGGGGAAGCCCATGAATCCTTTGTACCCAGGACCAAAAATGTCCAAATGCCCAGGGCTGATGTTATCCATGGGGTAGAATTTGAGGCATTGCCTTCCCCAAATTCCCTCCACACTAGAACCCTGTACCTTTCCTGGGAGCTCTACCATTACTGTCCTTCCTATGAGTTACACACTGGGAACGTTGTATCTTCCTATGTCAAACTGCAACAATCTTGTTCCCAGGAAAGACAGGAAGGGTGGGGTGGGAAGGGAAATTGTGCTCTCTAACTCACTATGGACACATAGGATGGGTTAGCTTCTCCTACCAGCAAGTTTCCACTTTAGATAAACCTTCCCCAACCTTTCCACCATCAAGCATTCCTTTTTGAATTTCTTCTCCATGGACCCCATGTTTTGAGTGACTCTGCCTGCCAATCTGGGGCTATTATAGAACATTAACTCACTTCCTCCAGTCTTGTCTATGATTAAAGATATGACTCCCGATCACAGCTTCTGATCAGCTTAAGATTTCCAGTGCCATTTCCATAAAAATGGCAGGAATATGTTTACAGGAATACGATGTTTTAGACACTTTACTCATTTTGTTTTGGTAAAGATATAACTGATGTTTGGCCTGGATTCCAACCACAGAGCTTCAAAAACCACTGAGGGACTTTCCTGGTAGTCGAGGTTGGGAATCTACCCTGCCAATGCAGGGAACCTGGGTTTGATCCCAGTTCCGGGAAGATTCCACATGCCGAGGGACAACCAAACTCATGTGCTACAACTACGGAACCTGTGTGCCCGAGAGCCTGTGCTCTGCAACAAGAGAAGCCACTGCAGTGAGAAGCCTGCAGTGACTGCAACAAAGAGTAGCCCATGCTTGCCGCAACCAGAGAAAGTCGCATGCAGCAACGAAGGCCCAGCACAGCCAAAAAATAAATTAATTAATAAACAATGAAAAATCCATTGGGATTTCCTGAGTGATGGGAGTGTCTTTGTTGTGCTACTGAGGTGACTCAACGCAGGCCCCAAGATACTGAAACATCAGCCTGGTCATGTGATTAGAAGGCTGGCACTTTGCGAGGAGAAGGGGACTGGAGAGCAAGTTCAGTTGTGGCCACTGATTTAATCAGTCGTGGCTATGCAATGAAAGTCCAGTGAGAGCTCTGCACGTCAAGGCTCAGAGGCGCTTCTCGGCTGGTGAACCCACCGATGTGCAGGGAAGGTGAGGCGCCCGGACTCCATGGGGAGAGATGAGGAAGCTCTGCATCCAGGGCCCTCCCAGACTTTGCTCTATGTGTATGTATTATAAAAAAACCCTGCAGTCCAAAATGACATTTTCAGTGAATTCTGTGAGGTGTTTTAGAGAATTACTGAACAGGGTCATGGACACCCTCTAATGTGTAGCCGCTGGGTCAGAACCTCAGGTGGTTCTGAGACTTGCAGCTCCTGTCTGAAGTCAGAACACAGCTCTTAAACCTGTGGCGTGTGTGTTTAGCCATGTCTGACTCTTTGCAATCTCATGAACTGTAGCTCGCCAGGCTCCTCTGTCCATGTGGTTCTCCAGGCAAGAATACTGGAGTGAGTTGCCATGCCCTCCTGTAGGGGATCTTCCCCACCCAGGGATCGAACCTGCATCTCTTCGGTCTCCTACATAGGCAGGTGGGTTCTTTACCACTAGCGCCACCTGGCTCATCCAAACAGTAGTTACACAATGAAAGCCGTAAGTACCTAGTTCAATGGGCTCTGCTGTAGACTGTCCAGGCATGACCCCAGGACTCCTTTTCATGACTAAGTGGTTAAAAGGCAATCTCTTGAATATGACCTTGAGCAGATTATGCCGTCTCTTGCTATGTCTGTTTCCTCATCTGTAAAAAGAGTATAACAGTACCTATATCCTCTAAGCTTTGAAAGCATTAGATCAGCTCATGTGAAGCCTGAACTTGGCATGTAGTGAGTACTCAGTAGATGTAATCATTATCATTTTGGTACAGTAATTTTTTTTCTAAAAACATATTCCTTGATAATTGATATCCCTGCAGCTGTTCTAGTGAAGAAGATTCTGCCTGTTTCCTGGACCTGATTTATTATAAATTGATAGCATCCTCCTGCCCATCGGAATGATTATCTCTGAGCCATCTGAAACCAGTGAATTTTCCCCAAATAGATGCTCTCTGATCACACCTATTTTAGTATTTTCCTCTGTCCATGGAGAATCCCATGGACAGAAGAGCCTGGCAGGCTACAGTCCGTAGGGTCTCACAGAGTCAGATATGACTGAAGTGACTTAGCACACATGCATATACCCTTTGGATGAACTTCTTCACATTTAACGGAAGTTATATTTTTATAAAATTTCTTCTATACCTTGGTTTCACAGCTGCCCTATGTTCCTCTTCCTTATTTTGCAAACTAGAGTTTGGAATGGGGAAGGGAGAGTATATAGCAAGTTCAGATGTAACAAGAGCTCATGATGGTTATAGTGATTATGAGCTAATGCAGAAAAATTTTAGTAGCATAATAAAAACACTAATTTGAGCGTTCAAACAAAGTGACCTGCATTCATCAATGTTCTGTAAAAGAAAGTTAAAAATTGACCAAGGAGCAAAGAGCTCAGAGTATTCTCAGGAGAAACCCAGCCTTATAGAGGCACATATAGGAAAAATACTGCTATGGCATCTTAATAAAAATGCTCCAAGACATTCTAATTTGTGGATTGCCTGAGTGCTTGCTATAAATGTAAACGCAACATAGGACAAGAGATCTTGAGTTCAAAGAGTACAAACCGATATGATACCAGGTCCTCTCATCCAGGGTGAAGTAGCAGAAGCCAAGCCTGAACAGAGGTACATAAGTTTCCCTTGTTAACTGAATGTAGAGCATCCTAATGAAACCTTCCATAAGCCAAAATGGTGTAAAGCCAAGGGTCTCCCCAGATTTTTGAAAATTCACTTTAAACCACTTCTGTTTTAAGAAAAGCCTACATTAAATATGCAGCCATGAAATTAAAAAGGTTTTTCTCCTTGGAAAGAAAGCTATGACAAACCTACACAGCATATTAAAAAGCGAGACATCATTTTGCTGACAAAGATCTTTACAAAGCTATGGTTTAGCCAGTAGTTATGTACAGATGTAAGAGCTAGACCATAAAGAAGGCTGAGCACCAAAGAATTGATACTTTCCAATTGTGGTGCTGGAGAAGGCTCTTGAAGAGTCCCTTGGACTGCAAGGAGATGAAATCAGTCAATCCTAAAAGAAATCAGTCCTCAGTGAAGTAAGCCAGAAAGATAAAGAACATTACAGTATACTAACACATATATATGGAATTTAGATAGATGGTAGCGATAACCCTATATGCAAAACAGAAAAAGAGACACAGAAGTACAGAACAGACTTTTGAACTTTGGGGGAGAACGTGAGGGTGGGATGTTTTGAAAGAACAGCATGTATATTATCTATGGTGAAACAGACCACCAGCCCAGGTGGGATACATGAGTCAAGTGCTCGGGCCTGGTGCACTGGGAGGACCCTGAGGAGTCAGGTGGAGAGGGAGGTGGGAGGGGGGATCGGGATGGGGAATACGTGTAACTCTATGGCTTATTCATGTCAATGTATGACAAAACCCACTGAAATGTTGTGAAGTGATTGGCCTCCAACTAATAATAAAAAGAAAAAAAAAAAAAAAGAAATACTTATCTACCAACAATCACAATTGGCAAATGTTATCACTTCTTTTGTCATTTGATAGCTTTTTTTTCTTTTAATAAATAAAGGAAATAGTGTTCCAGGAAAAAAAAAAAAAAAAGAAATCAGTCCTCAATATTCATTGGAATGACTGAAGCTGAAGCTGAAGCTCCAATACTTTGCACCCAATGCGAAGAGCTGACTCACTGGGAAAGACCTTGATGCTGGGAATGATTGAAGGCAAAAAGAGAAGGATGAGAAGGTTAGACAGCATCACTGACTCAATGGATGTGAATCTGAGCAAACTGGGAGATAGTGGAGAACAGAGGAGCCTGGATGCTGCAGTCCACGGGTTCACAAAGAGTTGGACACGACTTAGTGACTGAACAACAAACAACACATTAACGTGGCGACAGCATAAAAGCAAAAATCCTCCTCAGATTTCCTTCAGTCGCAAAAACAGGTACAATCATACCACATCTTTATTGCAATTCATTGTGCTTCACAGATAGTGTGTTTTTTTACATATTAAAGGTTTGTGACAATCCTGCATCAAACAAGTACATTGGCACCACTTTTTTCAGCCTCATTTGCTCACTCAATGTCTCTGCATCACATTTTGGTAATTTTAGCAATATTTTAAACTTTTTCATCATTGCTATATTTGTTATGGTGATCTGTGCTCGGTGATCATTGGTGTTATTTTTGCAAAAACAATATGACTCTCTGAAGGCGTCAATGATGATTAGCATATTTTTAGCAAGAAAGCATTTTCAAATTAAGGTATATACATTCCTTCTTTAGACAATGCTATTGTACACAATAGGCTACAATATAGTGTAGGTTTTGTTTTTTTTGGCTATATTCTCCACGTTGTACAGTACATCCTTACAGCTTATTCTATACCTACTAGCTTGTGAAGTGAAGTGAAAGTCGCTCAGTGGTGTCGATTCTCTGTGTCCCCATGAACTATACAGTCCATGGAATTCTCCAGGCCAGAATAGCGGAGTGGGTGGCCTTTCCCTTCTCCAGGCCTAGTAGCTTATTTTATACCAAATAGTTTGTACCTGTTACTCCTTCACCCTTATATTGCCTCCACTCCCATCACTGGTAAGCACTAGCTTGTTCTATATGAGTCTGCTTCTCTTTTTTTTTATATTCGCTAGTTTGTTTTTTAGATTCCACATAGAAACATTACGTCTTTCTCCGTGTGACTTATTTCACTCAGCACAATGCCCTCCAATGCAGGGCGTGCCCTCTAACATGCCATCCATGTTGCCGCAAATGGCATCATTTCATTCTTTTTTTATGGCTTAGTAGTATTTCCTTGTCTGTCTATCTGTCTATCTACACCACATCTTCCTTATCCATTCTTCTGTTGATGGCTTAGATTGTTTCTGTATCTTGGCAATTATAAACAATGCTTCTATGAACATTGGGATACATGTATATATTCAAATTAGTGTTTTTGTTTTCTTCAGATATATACTCAGGAGTAGAATTGCTGGGTCATATGGTAGTTCTGTTTTTAGTTTTATGAGACACCTACTTACTGTTTTCCACATGGGTTGCATCAATTTACATTCCTACCAACAGTGTACAAGGGTTCTCTTTTGTCCACATCCTCACCGATATTTGTTATTTGTATTCTGTTTGATGACAACCATTCTGACAGGTATGAGATGATATCTCGTTGTGGTTTTAATATGCATTTCTCTCACAACTAATGATGTTGAGCATCTTTTCATGTGCCTCCTGGCTATCTCCATGTCTTCTTTAAAAAGATGTCTATTTGGCTCAAGGACAGAGGAGCCTGGCGAGCTATAGTCCATGGCGTCGCAAAGAGTTGGTCATGACAGAGCATACACATGCACACATGCATACTTTTTAATTGGGCTGTTTGCTTTATTGATGTCGAGTTATATCTGTTGATGTATTTTGAAAACTAACTCCGTATTGGTCATCTCATTAGCAAATATTTTCTCCCATTTCAGTAGGGTGCCTTTTCATGTCATCAATGGTTTCCTTTGCTGTGTAAAGGCCTAAATCTAATTAGGTCCCATTTGTTTATTTCTGTTTTTATTTCCTTTGCTTTAGGAGACAGACACAGAAAATATTGCTACAGATTTATATCACAGAGTATTCTATCAATGTTTCCTACTAGGAGTTTCATGGTTTCCAAAATCTAATATGCACTGGGAAACCAAAAAATTCATGTGACTTGCTTTCTTATGATATTCACTTTATTGCTTTATTGCGGTTCCAGGGTGGTCTGGAACCAACCTGCAATATGGCCAATGTGTGCCTGTACTAGCGTGGGCCTTTCATAAAAGCAAAGTGATGCAATGTAAACTTCTGAAAAGTGGGGTTACCATATTCAAGAATTCTAAACAAAGGAAATAGTAAAGCAGCATCTGAAACAATGGGAGGGTTGCAACACTCCTAGATAGAATATACAGTCTTAAGAAACCAGCTAACCTTTCATCTTCAATGATAATGTACTGAAACTGCAACCGAAATCTGCCCTCTTGATCTTACCACTCCAATAAATTAACCACACTCTGGTAACCACAAACAATCAACAGTTTTGTAGAAAAACACAGGCTCATTGCTCATTTGTGTTGGGGTGTATATGTGCTTTTGTGTGTAAGAGGGAAAAGAGAACAGAAAAAACTTAGTGATAAGGGTATTTAGAGAAATCTGAGAGCTTTTTGAAAATTGTGGTTTAAAAAAAGCATAACATAAAATTTACCACATTAAACATTTTTAAGTGTGCAGTTCAGTAGTGGTGAGAATATCCACATTACTGTCTGTGAAACAGATCTACAGAATTTAACTTCTTCATTGTACGGAACTAAAACTCGATCTCTATCAGGCAACAAATCTTCTGTTCTCCCTCTCCCCAGACCTTGGCAACCACAATTCTATTTTCTGCTTCCATGAGTTAATTTGACTACTTCAGATATCTCATTATAAATGGAATCAATCATACAGTATTTTGCCTTCTTATTACTGGCTTACTTCTCTTAGCATAATGTCCCAAGGGTTCATCTATGGTGTAGCATATATCAAAATTTTCCTCCTTTTAGAAGCTGAATAATATTCCACTATATGCATATGCCACACTTTGTTTATCCATTCATTCATCGATGAACACTGGGATTGCTTCCAGCTTTTAGTTATTGTGAATAATGTTCCTATGAACCTTAAGTGTGTAAATATCTCTTGAAGATCCTGCTTCCAATTCTTTGGATATTTACCCAGAAATGGGATTGCTGGATCATCTGGTAGTTCTATTTTTTTTTTTTTAATTTATTATTATTTATTTATTGGCGGCACCTTGTGAGATGCAGGATCCTAGTTCCCTGACTGGGGATCAAACCCAGACTCGCCCTGGCAGTGAAAGTGAAAGTATTAGTGTCCAACTCTCTGTGACCCCATGGACTGTAGCCCACCGGGATCCTCTGTCCGTGGAATTCTCCAGGCAAGAACACTGGAGTGGGTTGCCATTCCCTTCTCCAAGGGATCTTCCCATTCCAGAAATCGAACGTGGGTCTCCTGCATTGCAGTCAGATTCTTTACTGTCTGAATCACCAGGGGAGTGGGGAGCCCCAACCACTGGACACCAGCGAAGTCTTGGTAGTTCTATTTTTAATTTTTTGAGGAACCATCAGACTGTTTTCCATAGTAGCCCTGAGTTGTTTTTAAATATTTGCTCTCATACATCTCATTCATAAATGCTAGTTTTTTGAGAGAGGAGGAAAATAGGAAAGAGAAAGCGAGGCAGTGGGAGCCCCTCTCAGGCTAGAACCTCTTTCTTCACTTGAACCCCTCAGTTCCCCCACCCACAGCACAATTTCCCTTTTTTGTTCCCTTCCCTTCTTTCCGGTCACAGGACGCCCAGCCCTCCCATTCCCTTGTGGCAGGCAGAACCATGGCTCCCAAATAAAATGTCCACACAGTAATCCCTGGACCCTGCAAATGTAACGTTACATGACTAAAGGAAGTCTGCAAATGTAATTAAGGTTCCAGGCCTTAAAACAGAGAAATTAGGGACTTTCCCGGTGGTTCAGCAGTTAGGACTCCGAGCTTCCCCTGCTGGGGAGAGGGGTTCCATCTCTGGTCGGGGAACTAAGATCTCACATGCCACTCACACAGCCAAAAAGTACAAATTAAAAAAAAAAAATCAAAATGGAGAAATTATTCTGGATTATCCGGGTGTGGCCCCAGAAGGGCAAGCTAGAGAGAATGCAAGGACGAAACGGATTCCACGCACTGTAGCTGCGTCTCCCTTGCAGTTATCCTTGAAGCCTCTCTGCCCCTCACTTGTAAAACATGATGCATTTTCATCATTAAAAAAGATCAGAGCACAGAAGGTGAAGCACTGAAAATAGACTTTATGTATATATTTTTTCCTTTTTTTTCTCTAAAAGAGAATCACTCTGTCCATACTATTCTGTAACTTGATTTTTTATTTATTAATATATATGTGGACACTTTCTGATATCAATATAGAGACAGCTGACCCACTTTTTCTCATTTTTAAGTGATGACATAAAAATGGCTACAAGTTACAACCAAATAATATCATACCCCACAGATGGCCACTCAAGCTGTCTGCGTATTTTCACTAGTACAAATGAATGTCCATCAGCCTATATTTTTCCAACCTTATGCAAGTATTATCTGTATGATAAATACCTAGAAATGGAATTACTGGGTTACAGGGGGTGTGCATTTAGATACTGATAGATACTGCCAAAATACGATCCCCAAAGAGCGCCAAGTTTACTCCTCCATAAGCAGAATATGAGAGTGCCTCTCAGCCCACATCCTCTGCAACCCTGGTCTTCGTACCTTTTTTTCCACATTTACCAATACTTAGATAGAAATGATTTCTCATTGTGTTATTTACATTTCCTTATTTCTCAGTGACCTATAGCATCTTTTTGTATATTTGTTTTGTATGTTATTTGTAATTCTTTTCATATCCTATTCATGTCCCACAAAAGTTTTTTCATCAAGTTCTCTGTTCGTATTGATTTACTCAAGCTATTTTTATGTTAACGAAATGAATCTTTTGTCAAATGTGTTGCAAATGATTTTCCCCTGTGGGTTCCCTTCTGACCCCACTAATAGTATTGCTTGCTGTCATAAATTATAAATTTGTATGTAGTTAAATAGATCGATATTTTTCTTTTAGGCTTTTGGTTTATATTATGGTTGTAACTGCTTTTCCCACTCCAAGATTATTTTTTAAATTTACCCATATTTTGCCTCTTTCATTTCAATATTTTATCCATGAAATTGTTTCATGAAAGAGGAGAGATGGAATACAGATTTACCCTTTTCTTCAAATAGCTAGACATTTTCATAACATCATTTGTTAACATAAGCCTTCTCCTCTCTGATAAAAAATGTCTTTTCTTATAATAAATTCCCAAATCACTTAATTTATTCTGTTATTGACCTCCCTATTTTGGTGTCAGTACAAATTATTTTAACTAAGTACCTTTACAATATATTTTAATATTTTCTTATTTTTAGACATCCTCTAGCTTTGAGGGCATGTTAATTTTTCACAGGAACTTTTTATCAAATTTCAAACTTTTTCTTAACACTTTGATCTTCTATATTTTGATTTGATTCAGATAAGTTACTGTTACAAAGGCTTGATTTTACTTACCCAGATAGATGCCATGATATCCCACCTTTCTCTTGAGTTGAGATCACACTAACCTATTAAAAGAAAAATAAAGCACTGAATGGTATAAACTTGGAATTCAGAGCAGAATAATCTCAGTCTAACCCTTAGACTAAAACTCAGAAAACAGAAGCCAATATTCAAAGAAAAATCATCTCAGGAAGACTTGTCTCTAATATCAAGTACTCCATTTGCTAAACAAATGTTTGCTGATAACTAGCTACAAGGGAAATGGCAACCCACTCCAGTGTTCTTGCCTGGAGAATCCCAGGGACGGCGAAGCCTGGTGGGCTGCACAGGGTTAGACATGACTGAAGCAACTTAGCAGCAGCTACAAGGGACTGTGATAGACCTGTGTGTGTCTGTTTCTGTTCAGACATGTTCAACTCTTTTGCGACCCCACGGACTGTAGCCCACCAGACTCCTCTGTCCATGGGATTCTCCAGGCAAGAATACTGGAGTGGGTAGCCATTCCCTTCTCCAGGGGCTTTTCCCAACCCAGGGTTCTCCTGCACTGCAGGCAGACTCTTCAGCATCTGAGCCACCAGGGAAGCCTCCCAACATCATAGGGAACAAAAAAAAAAACTTGTCCCTTCCCCAATTTTTAACTGGCTTCAGTTTGAATCCTTGTGTTTCTGAAGTCTCCATTTACATTTTACAAGGCTCCAAGTCTACACAGCCTTTTATAAACAAACATGCTTGCTTTTTGAGGAAGGTCCATATCTTGGTAGAGCCTGTAGGTATAAAGGGGTATTTCTTTGACAGAGTCCTGACTGGGAATCCAGTCACACTGTCATGTGTAGACATTGTTCAAACATGCTGGCAAATATCCAGGGTTGATTTAGACATAAAAGTTGCTCCCACTCTTCCCAGGAACAAAATATTCTAAATATTCAGTGATAGCCCACAGTAAAGTTCAACAGGAAATGACACTATTAGTCCCTGGAAACATTTAGCCTCAATATTCTCAGAATCACTGATGGAAGGGCAGTTGACACTCTAGTTATGAGAGCTAACGCTACATCCCTCTAAATATAGAGTGGATTCAAAATATCATTAGTTCTGGTTTTGCCCCTTAAAGCTAGACACAATCTCTTTGAGCCTCAGTTTCCTCGTTTGTAATAAGGGGGAGAGGATGGCTGCTGCTGCTACTGCTGCTAAGTCGCTTCAGTCGTGTCCGACTCTGTGCGACCCCAGACGGCAGCCCACCAGGCTCCCCCGTCCCTGGGATTCTCCAGGCAAGAACACTGGAGTGGGTTGCCATTTCCTTCTCCAATCCATGAAAGTGAAAAGTGAAAGTGAAGTCAGTCAGTCATGTCCGACTCTTAGCGACCCCATGGACTGCAGCCCATCAGGCTCCTCGGTCCATGGGATTTTCCAGGCAAGAGTACTAGGGCTATTGCTGGCATTAAATGAAATTATATGTGTTAATAATGTGAGCAAATGTTTTGAGTTTCTATGTTGCTGATAATACAAAAACACAATATGGTCAAGGCTAGAGATTTCAGTCATGTCTGTTCACTGGGGCACAGAAAGTACTAAAAAATGCTATGGAATGAAAAAATGATTCAATACAAGCCTCACAATGATCCAGGGGAGCCAGGTATCATTCATAATATCTCCAAGTTGCAAATGAGGAAGCTGAGGCATAGAAAGGTACAGTTGGTCCCTCCACATCCATGGTCCCAGAGGTCCTTCATATCCATGGCCCCAGGCCCTCTCCCCAACCTCATCCAGCATTTAACAAAATCTGAGGGTGCTTAAATCCCTTATACACAAGAGCACAGTACAGTCCGCTCCTGGAACGCAGGGGTTCCACATGGGCAGGTTCCGTCAGCCAAGTTCAGCTGTGAAACTCACAGAGGCTACGTTCCAGCCACACAAGGAGGGAGTGGCCCCCTACTGAACCTAGGCAGTTACACTCCAAAGACAGGTGTTAACCCCAAGTTTCTTACTTACCTAAGTGCCCAGTCAATAGACTGTCAAAGCTAACGCTCAATACATGCTTACGTGCTCAGAGGTTTCAGCCGTGTATGAATCTTCGTGACCCTATGGATTCTAGTCCGTGGGATTCTCCAGGCAAGAATACTGGAGTGGGTTGCCATGCCCTCCTCCAAGGAATCTTCCCGACCCAGGGATCGAACCCACATCTCCTGCACTGTAAGCAAATTCTTTACCTGCTGAGCCACCTGGGAAGCCCCAATATGTGTTGATGCAGTATAATTTGTAAATCATGAACATTTATCACAGGTTTAAGAAGTGAAGAATTACTCCACAGTGGAGTCTAAAAGAACCAACAATAGAACTTTAAAAATACCGTTTTCTGAAAGAGGTTAGAGTGTTCACATCAATTCCTTTACTTCCTCCTTGGTGCCTATATTTCAACAAATGTCTCTATAGAACCACAGGCCTCTGGGAATGAGGCTCTGGCTCTGGTAGTCTTTGAAAATGAAAGTGAAAGTCGCTCAGTCCTATCTGACTCTATGCGACCCCATGGACTATACAGTCCACGGAATTCTCCAGGCCAGAATACTGGAGTGGGTAGCCTTTCCCTTCTCCAGGGGATCTTCCCAAGCCAGGGATCAAACCCAGGTCTCCTGCATTGCAGGCAGATTCTTTACCAGCTGAGCCTCAAGGGAAGCCCAAGAATACTGGAGTGGATAGCCTATCCCTTCTCCAGGGGATCTTCGGGACCCAGGAATCAAACTGGGGTCTCCTGCATTGCAGGCAGATTCTTTCCCAACTGGACTATCAGGGAAGCCCTCTGGTTTTCTTTACATCTTTCAATGCGTTTTCTTATCAGTCTGAAGTTTTCTGCCTTCATGAGAGCAAGTGGCGCAATGTTTTTATGAGTTACGATTTTCATGAAGTTGATTTTTTAAAAGTTGTGAAAGTAGCTACTCCAAAGGGCAAAGTCTGTCTACGTAGAACACAAATCCTTGATAAGAATTTAGCTTGCCATATTACAACTGTCTTTTTTAATTTTTATTTGAGTATAGTTGATTCACTGTGTTGTGTTAGTTTCATGTATAAAGCAAAGTGAGTCGATTATACATATATCCACTCTTTTCTTTTCCTATTCCCACACAGGCCATTGCACAGTACTAAGTAGAGTTCTCTGTGCTATACATATCCTTATCAGTTATCTATTTTTTTAATATATAGTAGTGTGTATAGGGTGATTCCAATCTCCTAATTTATCCCTCCCCCTCCTTCCTCCCAAATGAACTTACTTAATAAAACCGAAATAAAGTCATAGATGTAGATAACAACCTTCTTACAGCAGCCAAAGTGGCCTCCAGCGACCCTGAACCTTCTTGACCGGGGTCGGGGGGTGGGAAACCACAATTTCCTATATATGGTCAGTTGCAATCAAGGACTCAGATCCCCTGTTGACTCAAATGCCAGGGAACTGATTCACGACCAGTGAATCAGACTATTGTAATCAAAGAAAAAGGTGAGTCTTTGGAAGGAAAAGCAAACTTCCGGGGCTCCTAACGCCCAATATCTAAATACACTGTCAACTCCTAAAAAAGTCAGGTGAAATAAAATTAATTGCCTACGTGAAGAGGAAGACTAGCTCACAAGGATGGGTGGGTTTCCAAGTGCTCAGAACCGAGCTCAGAGAACTAGTCCAGACACGCCAGGCACCGGAAGGGCCGTTCTAACTCCCCGTTCTTTTTCTGTTCCCAAGACCTTCAGAGTTGGGGAGACCAAGATGGCCAACTGCATCCCCGCGCCGCTCGCTGTGATGGAAAGCTGGTCAGCGTGCGCCCCGCCCTGAGCAGGACCGGGTGACCCTCTCGGGGCAGGCACTTTTGCTGCCTGGGTTTTCTGAAACCGGGGCCGTGGACTCCACGCCGGCCCAGCCCCCTGGGACCCTGCACCCTGCAGCCGGGTCGGTCCGCGCCGCGGGTGCCAGCCCGGCGCTGCGCTCGCGGGGGAACCGGCCGACGCTCACCCGGGAATTCGGGCCGCAGGGCAGCGAGGGCAGCGGGAGAGGATTGCGGCTAGGCGTGGGGAGGCTGAACTTACCTAGGGAGCCGCCCCGGGAGCCGGCGTGCGGAAGAGCGGCCAGCGAGCGAGTGCGCCCCGGGAGCCGCTGCTCCGCGCTCCCTCCCGCCCTGCGGCCGGCCCCGGGGCCGCACCCCTTCCTCCCGCCCCTCCGCCTCCTCCGGCTCCACCTGCTCGCCACCGGCGGCCGGAAAAGGGAAGCCGCGCCCCGGGTCCCCCGGGCTGCAGTTCCCCACACGTGCGTCTTAGACCTCCCCGATGGAGTGTGGGGCAATCTCTAAACTTTCCCACCCTCCCTGCTCATCCTCATAGTGAAACCCTGTCTTCCATTTTCACTTCTCTGTCACATTAAGTTTTTTTTTTCAGATTTTTTGCAATGCATGTTTTGTTCTAGGCCTTGTGTATTCAAAGATGAGACAGTCCCCACGTTGCAGTGAAAAGGAAAAAGGAATGAGTTTTTCTTTCCCTTTCCTGAGACCAAAAAAGATAAAAGAACAGTGAGCAGGCCTGAACATCCTTAGTTTTGGGGGGTCTTTTTTTCCTTCTTCTTTTTTAATTGCTCCTAACTCTGCCTATCTGCAACTTAGCTTGCTTTTCTGCCCCCTAACTATGCAGGAGCCAAATTTTGCACGTATTATCCTTTGCTTAGCCTTGCAACACTTCCTTCCCCTTGTAGTTACGTGTCAGAAAGAGGGACTCAGAGCCACTAAAATACCAGGCTCAATTGCTGGGTTACTGATGCCGGCCTATGAGTGTTTTTGACAAGATCCTAACACCTTTGCTCCTCATCGCTGACTCCTGTGAGCTATCATCCCCTAGACTCCTCATGGTGGGGTGGGGGGTGGGGGGCAGCCCTCTCTGCGGGCTGAGAAATAAAGCCACCTTTCTATTACCTCTAAACTCTGTCTCCATATTTTTTTAATTGACTTCAGTGGGCAGAAAAAACCAAGATTTTGGTTGGCAACAATTTGGGGGACTTGTCTGGCATTTGGTGGCGGGCAGGCGGCCCCACAGGGCCCTTTGGCTATGGGAACACCAGGGACTCCTTTCACAGGGCGGTGCTGGGATCACACCAACCTGCCGCCAACTTAGATGCTGAACTCTGGGACTGTGATGGAGAACAGGAGAGAAGTTACCCTTTCAGCTGCCAAGGCTGAGGGCACTTTTCTTCTCTCTTTCATGCCAACCTGAACTTTCGATCCCAGAAACACTGGATATTGGAGGATCCGAAATGGGGTGTCTGGTATATGGAAACCCTCACTAGCACTTAGATAAGTCCCCTGGTGTGCACCTCTTGACGTTTTCCATTTGAGGAACTGATGCAGTTCCAGTTTGGGGGTGTCTCCCTATAGAAGGGGGTCCCCATTTGTAATGTGCTGCTTTGGACATACGCCACAGGCTTAGTGGGACTCAAAAGTCATGTTTGGGGCATTCTTGCCATTTGGTTTTTGGATTTCTGGGCGTCTCTGTGCCATTTGTTTTGTTTTTAGCGACTTCCTGCTATCCTGCTTTGGTTTGGTTTGTTTACTTTGGTTTGTGAGCACAGACATCTGACCCTAACTGCTTGAGCTAGAATGGGAAGTACTTCCTCCAAAGTTTCATCTGAGTCCCCTAGGAAAAATCCTAGATTACTGGTCAACCTATACTTATGACAAGTATTTACTTAATTGGAAATTAAAAGTGCTCACACACACATAAAAATCTTTTTTTTGAGGGAGCTCTTTTTATTGTATATGTAATTAAGGTGACTTAAAAAAAAAGGAGAAACTGGCTTGGTAACTTTAAACAAAAACTTCCTAGAGGAAAACTTATGTTTCTATGCATCTTTGAGATGTAAAATTTCTATCTGATCTTCCTAGGCTGTTCTGTTGTGAGTTTGTTTGTTTGTGTTAGGCTTATAAGAGGTCTTTTTATAATTTATTGGTGGCCAAGTGATGGGTTCTTTTAAAATTAGAAAAACTAACAAATTATTAAATCTAGAGCACAGACCAAAAAGCCTCCGACAACTCCAAGGTTTTCCTAGAATGGTGGGATTTTGTCGCACATGGAAACCAAACTTTGGGCTATTGCAAAGCCATTATACCATGCTTTGACAGGTGCAGATTCTGAACCTTTGGTTTGGATGAAAGTGTGTTATTGGCTCAGTCGCGTCAGACTCTTTGCAACCCCATGGGCTGTAGCCTGCCAGGCTTCTCTGCCCATGGGATTCTCCAGGCAAGAATACTGGAGTGGGTTGCCATGCCTTCCTCCAGGGGATCTTCCCCACCCAGAGATGGAAACCAGGTCTCCTGCATCACCTGCTCTGCAGGCGGATCCTTTATTGCTGAGCCACCAGGGAAGTCTGTTTAAGAGGACGTCCTTCCTTAAATGGAAGAGGAGCTTCAATAGAGAAAGTAGAGAGGTGGTCTTGCTTGTCAAGTCAGTGCCCTGGAACCACCGGACTTCCAAATCTAACACATTGAGTTTTCTGCCAAGATAGAACAGCCTTCTGTTCTGTTATCATTTCTGACTCCCATTCAGGAACTGCTACAATAGATTATTAAGTCCCAACTCATCCTGGAACATTCTGGGATTATTACGGGAGCAACGGGAGGCTATGTATTGAGAGCCCACAATTTATATGACATTGAGAAATGCACTTGGCATATATTGCCTTATTTCATGTCTACAGAAAAGCTTAAATTAGGTGTGATTACCTCTATTTTGCAAATTCAGAGACAGGCTCAGACAGATTCAGTAACTTCTACCCGTTGTGTCCCACACAACCAGGAAGTAATAAAGTTGGATTTCTACCCAGAAGGATATGAGAAACACGTGGTGTTTACATGTAGGATTTATTTTAATTGCTCCAGGTTCAGGGTTTAGCCTCTTTGGTTTTAGGATGGCAACTTGAAAACAAAATGCACTCTGTTTTTTGAGGTTTTCTGGTTGTGACAATTGCCCAGTTACCACCATTTAAACTAGAATCATGCTGCAGTGTATTTATAAAATTAATGCTTTTCCCTCAAAGGATGGATTTTCTCAGAAGTAAATTTTAGATGGTAAAATGATAAGAATGATATATGTTAGGATCCCAGAAACCATGTTTATCGTCATCCAAAAAAAACCCCCCAGAAAAGACTGTTTGATGAAACTTCTACCATTCTGAATGCATTGAACAACACTGTAGTTTTATAAGCTGACTTTCCTATGTCCCCTTTTCCTTTTGCTAAAAAGAACAATTTGAGAGACAAATATAACATTTTAGTGCAAAGTTATGTTAGAAAATCATAGGAAATTATAATCAAATGGGAGAGAGCTGCCTGACAGGACCTATGGCCTAGCAGGGATGCAAGCATGGCCACAACCATGGCAAAGCATTGGGGGGAGGGAAGAGGCCAAGGGCCCAAGAAAGCCTTGGAGGAGCAATTTCGGGAAGCCAGTTTCCTGGCATAGGAATTGGGGCAGAGAACTGGTGTGAAGGCAAACAGAGTAAGCAGCCCAAGGACTTCTGTGAGTTACTAGTGTCGAGCGCTGGTTCATTTTGGACACATTCCTAATTTAGTTGGAATGTTTATTAAGGAAGACATCATGAAACTTTTTTTAAAATTTTATTTAACAATTTACAGAAACTCTCCTAAAGCCTGGATTCTAATAAACTTTTCTAACTTGCTGGTCTTGGGGTTTGTTGCTGTGCATGTGCTCAGCTGTGTCCAACTCTTTGTGACCCCATGGACTGTAGCCTGCCAGCCTCAAATTAAAATGACCATGGGGATAAAATTCTTCTAGCTTTTTGTGTTTTTTAAAGAGAGAGTTGCACCCTGGGGCTGTTTTCTTGTATCCGTCAAGTGGCTGGATTTGGGGGGACAAGCATTAAATCAGAGGTATAGCAGATTTGGACCATATTTAAGCAATATCAGTTTGCGCAAATACTTAAAATTCTGGGATTCATATGGAACATTCAGAGAAAATTGTCCAGGACAGTGATCTTCAACTATTTTACAGGGTCATAACCAGGACTGAATGAGGTAGAGAAGGTGAAGAAATTATTGATCTTGACTGGCATGTGTCTGTGTTAAGTTGCATCAATTGTGTCCAACTCTTTGCCACCCCAAGGACTATAGCTCGCCAGGCTCCTCTGTCCATGAGATTCTTCAGGCATGAATACTGGGGTCAGTTTCCATGCCCTGCCCCAGGGGATCTTCCCGACCCAAGGATCGAACCCATGTCTCCTGAGTCTCTTCATTGGCAGGCGGGTTCTTTACCCCTAGTGCCACCTGTGTGCCCAATATGATATTGACATTGTCCCTAGGATTTTACCTGGGCCAATAGCTAGTCGCAGTGTGCTCCTGGTTAGAGCCATCACAGGCTCATTTGGGGATAGAAACTTTTAAAAAAATTGTTTATTTAGTTTTGGCTTCGCTGTGTCCTCACTGCTGCACATGGCCTCTCTCTCGTCGAGGCAAACCGGAGCTACTCTCTAATTGTGTTGCACGGGCTTCTCACTGCAGTGGCTTCTCTTGTTGCGGGGCATGATCTGTAGCGGGCTTGGGCTTCAGCAGTTGAAGCACGTGGGCTCGGTAGTTGTGGCTTACGGGCTTAGTTGCCCTACAGATGTGGGATCTTCCAGACCAGAGACTGAACTGGTGTCCACTGCATTGGCAGATGGATTCTTAACCACTAGACCATCAGGGAAACTTGGGATAGCATCTTTAGTACACACTGTGGCATCTAAATATTAGGTTGAGAGGTGTGAACTACTGATCCTGGACTATTTTTACTTACAAAATTAGCAATTTCATGGGGTTGAATCTAGTAGGATGTTCTCTGTAGTCTCCCTTACCTGCTCTCACTATGTTTCTTCAAAACCCTAGTCTGAAATATTGCAAAATCTAAATGAGAACTCATTTTCTGCCACTTTCCTCCAAGTTTTCACGAAATTTCAGGTCTCAGGAAGCATTCTGATAGCCAGTCTTAGCAATTCATAGATTGGCTCCTGAATCAGCTTCTTCATGGGCCCAAGAGAAATGCACTCTGGGGCGGGGGGCCTGCTTTTAGGCAAAGGACAATCATAGGAAATTCTGAGGAAGTTAAGTTTACACAAAGCCCATGGCAACATCTAGGGAAAAGGAAATCCTAGGTTCAGTTGTGGCATCTTTTCCCAGGATTTCATGAAAATCTTTCTCAAGTCTTGCTGGGTTTGCAAATGTGCTATCAGAATGTGCCAACAGAGCCTTGGTGTTCACTGTCATTCATTTCTCAGGGAGGACAGGCTTGCAGAATGCCTGGCCTCAGTTTCATTCTGACTCTGCCATTTTTCCTGCACCAATAAATTCTTATTTGGAGCTTTGGTCAGTTTCAGGGTGAGTTATGGACACAGATCTTTGTGCCCAGAGACTTCTTTGGTGGGCCAGTTGCTGAGACTCCATACTCCCAATGCAGAGGGCCTGGGTTTGATCCCTGGTTGGTGAACTGGTTAGATCCCACAAGCCACAACTAAAGATCCCACATGCCACAACAAAGACCTGGTAGAGCCAAATAAATAAATAAAAATAAATATTAAAATAAACTTTGTGCCTGCATAAAAGGACATAGTCATTTTCACACTATTTCAAGTGTCCTGAGAAGGTTTGATGATGATAAATCCAGCATCAATGATCATCTTTTGCACATGGAAATTTTAATTATTCTTCTTTTCCTAGGGTTTCAAAAGAAGAACTATAATACAAGGATAGGAAATTTATTCTTGATCTTAATCCAAGTAGTGAATGTCTCAGATTCAACCCCTTCAGAGGGATTTTCTCTAAAAAACGATCTGTCTCAAATTTTACAATGATTTTGCCATCTCCATGGCACTGTCTTATGTTGATGAGATGAAGAATCTAGTAAGATGAACACAGCAAATAAAACACAGACTGTCATTTATTAATACAAATTTATATAGTGGCATATGCTATTGGAGAAATCAGAAATTCATAACACACAGATTGGTATTGGAAATACAAAAATCATTTCAGAGTCAAGGAATCAGGTTGACAGCACCACGGATGTTTTACTCAAGTCTGAGCAGGTGTGTAGTATCTGAGAAGAATGAATACCTAGGGTACACCAAGACTAGATATAGTAAGATTGTGCAAATACATTCCCACACTCTTTCCGCATCTTCCCATAAGAATCTCCAGGAGGCCAGGAGGCCTGGGGCACAATCAGAGGGCAAAGGTGCAGACTCTTCTTTCTTTGAACCTTCACAGCCAGCATGGGATAGCAAATAGCAACCCCTGAGGGGCTTTTGTTCCTGATCACCTAAAGGCATGGTAGGAAAGGTTAGTAAAACACACACAAGGCCTTAGTGAGCGAGTTATAAGAATTGAAAGGAGAGCTTTGACTGGAATAGCGTCCCAGATCAGTCAGCAAATTTTGTGCTTCCTCATGTGACGTATAAAATGAAATGAAAAATTCTGTATCGAAGCAGTACGTTTCCGCTTTACATCTCTGAACACCTCCTATTTCACAAGTGTGCATCCACTGGAGAAGGATGAAGTGTATGTGGTGGGGGTGGAGGATAGAAAGGAAGGGAGGCACAAATGATCCCAAGGACTTCTCTTTCACACTGACAGCTCACCATCTCATGGTCCACATAGATGCTGCCCGTGTCACTGAGACCCTTCCACAGAGGCTGCTGGGAGCGCGCTGAGATCAGCCTCCACTCCTTCCCACACCAGCCCCCTTCTGCCTCCTGTCCTCACTCTTCCCACCCATGTGCCCTGTTTAGTAGGATCGGAAGGGCCGTGCCAGGAGGCTCTCTCAGCAAGTGGGAAGCTGCTGCTTTCTTGTGCAAGCATTCAGGCATCTAGGAGTGGTGGGAAACAACAGGCCACATCAAAAGTTGCTCTGTGAGTGACTGGCTCTGTCCTGGCAGAAATAGTGGCGACCTTCTCTTATAGGTTGTTTTTGTTTAGTTGCTAAGTCATATCTGACTCTTGCGACCCCATGGACTGTAGTTCGCCAGGCTCCTCTGTCCATGGGATTCTCCAGACAAGAATACTGGAGTGGGTTGCCATTTCCTTCTCCAGGGGATCTTCCCCACGAAGGGATGGAACCTGTGCCTCCTGCATTGGCAGGCAGGTTCTTTACTTCATTGTCTGGAGAGAATTCTGTGCTGGGTTGACGAGTTCTCCAGTCATGAAACACCAGTTCTGGGTGCTCATGAGGCCAGTAGAGAAGTTCTACCTCCAAACACCCCAGCAGGTCTCACATAGCACCTGAGCAGGCAGGAGAATTTGGTTCGGGGCCCAATCTCTCCAACGCTCCCTTCCCTAGAAACTTACACTCATCTTGGAATGCTCATCAGACTCTCCTCCAAATGTCCTGCTCAGGAGGCTGACTCAGTCTCACCTCCTGTTAACATGCTATGCCAGCTTCTCTGTTCAGTCCTCCTCAAGCCCCTGCCAGATTCATGCCTGGGTCAAGTGGTGCTTCTCTGCCCCAGTGAGATTATTTTATGATTCAAGTAGGAGAGTTTTTTTCTCTACTTGCCCTTATTATATTGGCACCATGCTCTCCCTCCCCTGCCCTAAATTGACTGCTCTATCCTTCACCCATGACACCGCTTATTTGTTCACTTAACACATATTCCTGGAGTGCTTGTGATGTGCCAGGCACTGCTGGAGAGCCCAAGGCATGACTCACACCCGCCCTCCTCTCAAGGAGCTTGGACTCCAGCAGGGATGCCTGAAATCTTATATGGTTCATTCCTTCTAGCTCTGAGGACCAAAGTGCTTCCCGTGTGGACTGTTCTCAGAGTGAGGCTCAACTCTAACACAAATATTACACAGTGCAATGCTCCGCGATTTGCTCAGTGGTAAAGGTGTGATGGGTGTCACGAAGGGGAAGTGTCTTTTCCTCTCGAATAACAGAAAGGTGCCTCCAGTTCAAAACAACATAAGCATGCTTATGCTTTTGCCAACTCAGCAGAAGCAAAATTGAACACAAAAGCAAGTGGTGTGTACACTACCTGCAACATCATTAAGCGGCTATTTGAACACTAAATCATTTTAAAGCCATGTGTTCATGGCCTTGTCATGGGCTGTGCTGATATGGTAAAATAAGTGCCTGAGCTACCAAAAAAAAAGAACCCCCAAAAGAGAAATCCCTGAAATACTGTACCGGAAGCCATGCCTGCATCTGCTGAGCTAGTACTCTGCTGTGAGCCCTAGCACTTCTGTGCAGTGAGTACTGGGCACCCCCAACTTGGGGCCTGAGCTTTCTCCTGATTGGCTTTATTCAAATGAATCACTGACTTCCCTGAAGCCCTAACAAAATAAAAGCCCCACAGCCAGCAAGCACAGGGCTTGTGTATTACTGGACTGAGAAAAGCCTGGGCAGCAGGAACTGCGGTAGGAGTGGCAAACACCCACGGGCAATGCTGGCGAAAGGGACACAGTGCAGCGATCTTGCCTGGCAGCCGTCCTGGGCCGGGGAGGATGTCTCCTGGCTGCAGTGTAAACCAGCCGGGCACAAGGACATCCCCCCGGGCCGAGGAGCATCTCTGATGTGCTCTGAGACACCTGCCAGGCCCCTCCTTCCCCCCAGGCTTCAGTTTCCCCTCCATAAAGTGCCTGATGCCTGATGCCTGACAGGAGAGGCTGAGGTTTCTCGGAGAAATGCTCTAGTCCAGAGCGGTTTAAAGCCCCAGGTGAAAAGGGCTGGTGATGCAAAGTACAGTCGGAGGACGAGGAGTGCAGACTGTCAACTGGACGCGTGAGCAAACACATAGGGGCTGATCAGCAGAATTCTGAGCGGAATCTGCATCAGCAATGTGAACTCTGCGGTCCAGACGCCCAGGAAGAGCGCAATCGAAAAGGAGCTGGAGCTGGCAGGGGGTGGAGACCAAAAGCACCTCCCGCCCCCGCTTTCTGCCTCTGAGACCTTCCGGTACATCCCAGTGCGCTCCCTCCGCTGGCTTAAGTCCCGTCCTAACTCCGAACACTGGCTTTCCAAGACTAGCCTTACAGAAGGAACAATTTGCCGCTGCAGAGACTGTTAGTGGGATCCACGGAAAGAACTCCTTCCATCCTCTGGGGTCTCAGTGGGTCTTTGTCTCATGAGGTAGCTCAGTTGTGAGTTGATGCATGTGATGTATGCCTTCCACCACTGAACGCTATCATATTCCCTTTTTAATCGGCAAGATTATAAAAATACCAGTATTTTCCCCCCCGTTTTATAAAAATGACTTTAGAAAAAAAAAAAAATACACGTGGGTCTCCTCCATTAAACTTCTGTTCCGTCCTGTAAATTGTTGTGAACTCTGACTTCCAGATTGAATTTCTTGACTTTAGCGCCTTTGAACACGTAGGCGCCCTCGGTGTCACCGAGTATGTTCACATTGCGAACGGTGCAGTACTGTCTGTCCACGTTCTTCTCCACCCTGTCTGCGCCCCTCTTGGGCACGTCCACCTTGGTATTCAGAGGGTATTCCTCCAAGATGTCCCCGGGGGGCGGCTTCTTCCTCTGTCTCTGGCACTTCCTGGTGATGAAACAAGCCGCCAAAGACACCAGCAGTAGGAGCATGATGGCAACAAGGGCGCTGCCGATAGACGCCCCGGTTTGGGAGAGAGAAGCGGCCACGACTGGCTCTTGCATCTCCAGGTTCAGGGACTTCATGTTGGTGCCATTCTTGACCTGGTCCCCTTCATTGTCATAGATGAGGGACTCGTCGAGGCTCAGCCAGCCACTGGGGTCCGCCAGATCCCTGCGGTGGCGCCGCAGAGGGGCCGTGAGAGAGCGCTGGACCCTGGGGCCTGAGATGGTGTCAGGACCGATGATGTAGATCACCTGAAGGTACCACTGGTGTCCCGCTTCCACCTGCAGGAGGAGGAGACGGGGAGATGCACTGAACATGTCACCGATGCCCAGGACCACCTCTGAGGAAGGGAACGGGAAGACCACTGCCCACCACAAGCTTCCACAGATAAATGGTCTCAAGAAAAGCCTTAGCTAAACCAATGTTCACAGCCACATTATTTATAATAGCCAAGATATGGAAACAACTTGAGTGTCTATCAATAGATGAATGGAAAAGGAAGATGTGGTGTATGTGTGTGTGTGTGTGTGTGTGTACAATGGAATACTATTCAGCTATAAAAAAATGATCTTGCCATTTGTGCCAACATGGATGGACCTAGAAATTATTAGGCTCTATAGGCTGTACTCGGTCACTTCCACCTCTTTGTGACCCATGGACTGTGGCCCACCAGGATACTCTGTCCATAGGATTCTCCAGGCAAGAGTACTGGAGTGGGTTGTCATTTCCTCCTCCAGGGGATCTTCCCGACCCAGGGATCGAACCTGCATCTCCTGCATTGGCAAGTGGGTTCTTTATCAGTGAGCAACCTGGGGAGCCTTAGAAAGTATTACATTAAGTGAAATAAGTCAGTCAGAGAAAGACTGATACTGTATCATTTTACTTATATGTGGAATTAAAAAAAAAAAAAAAGACAAGCAAAACAAAATGAAAACAGATTCAGATACAGAGAATAAATAGGTAGTTGCCGGATGAAGGAGGGGGTGGGGGGCTGGGACAGATGAAAGGGCTCAAGAGGTACAAACCTCCAGCTATAAAATAAATAAGTCATGAGGTGTAATACACAGCATAAGGAATATGGCCACTAAAACTGTAATAACTTTGTATGGGTACAGATGGTTACTAGACTTACCACACTGATCATTTCATAATGTATGCAAATGTTTCACACATGAAACTAACATAACATTGTACATCAAATATATTTCAATCAAAAAAAAAAAAAAGAAAGGAAACTGATCCACTAAAGAAAGAATCTTTTTTTAAAGTCATAGAATAAATCAGACTATCACTGGCCTCCTTTAAAAAATGCTGAGGGAAGCCTATGTGTGGTGCATTTAAGGATTAGTAAATATGCCACTGTAACTGTAGCAGAATAAATAAAGATTTTGATGAAGTATAGGGGAAAACAAGAGAAAAAGAAAAGCATTAGCAATGGTTGGTGTCTGAATAGAGAACTGAACCAAATATTCTGGGGTTCTAGTCTATTTCCAAATTAAAGTGATCTTAGGGCAGATATTCATATTTTTTTCTGTTTTCCTACTTGTTCATGGAATAGCCCTAAGAATTTATCTTTTAGGGTTTCTGTAGCTTAATGAATGCTTGTGATTTGTTGGTCTTTATTGACGTAAGTAGAGTAATAGTATTAATAACCAATTTATTCCCAGTGACCTTCCACTGGTTTGTATGCTAATTTACTATTCATTGATGAACTTGAGCTAAAATAGAGCCATTCAATAAAGATTCATTAAACACCTACTCTGTGTGTAATAAACAGACACTTGGACAAAAATTTGCTAAATCTGAACACTTTTTGGATCATCTTCTGAGTGGTTATGTCATCAAGCATTTTATTTCCCTTTCATCTGCCGCCCATTGAGACCCTCCATGATTTTGAAATAACTTCTGAAGAGTGATAATAGTTCTGAAATCCAAGGTCATGACTTACTATTTGAAGACAGAGAAGAGTAGAAATTGATCTTGGAAATTCATGCTTATTACTGGGATTTAGAGTATTTTTGCTTATTAAATACTAGTAATTCTTGCCATTCTAAATCACTGGATTGTATTTATGATTTTGTTAAATATTTCCACATGCATGTGAAAAACAGTTGGTGCTGCACAGAGCCATGATGAAACTATATGCGAATTAAAGAATTTTATTATTGCGTTGGTCTATTGGATAGATGATAAAATTTGAGGTGAGTGTGTTAGTTGCTCAGTCATGTCTGATTCTTTGCGACCCTGTGGACTAAAGCCTGCCAGGTTCCTCTGTCCTTGGAATTTTTCAGGCAAGAATACTGAAGGGGGTTGACATTCCCTTCTCCAGGGAATCTTCTAGACCCAGGGATCGAACCCAGGTCTCCTGTATGGTAGGCAGATTCTTTCCCATCTGAGCCACCAGGGGAGCCAAGACCCCGATGCTGGGAAAGACTAAAGACGAAAGCAGAGTGTGACAGAGGACGAGATGGTTAGATGGCATCACCGAATCAATGGACATGAACTTGGGTGAACTCTGGGAGATGCTGAAGGACAGGGAAGCCTTTCATACTGCAGTCCACGGGGTCACAAGGAGTTTGACAGGACTTAGCAGTTGACAACAATGGTAAGTTTAACAACAATAAAGAGACCTGCCAGCAAGGATGCTATAAAGAGAAACTGCCATTGCAGAGATGATGTCATCCTCCTCTTTGTAACCTTTAGAGTGAATTGGTCCTCCACTTCTATTTCTCTCGCACACTCACCTTATAGAGCGCGTCTACCTTCAGAGTAAATCCATCCACGCCTGGCATGCTGCTGACCACGTGGAAATCAGGCAACTCGGAAGCAAAGTGGGCCTCAAAGGGCACGTCATGGAAGTACTTGTCAGTTACCTCTGGCTGACTGCGGTCCTAGGAGTTGGAAGAGAGAAACACAAGATCTAGCAAAATGGAACCATTGACCTGGCAGGTGGCGGTCACAGGGAGGAGGCAGTCACCCTTTGGGTCGGGGGAGTGTGTGTTGCAGGAGCCCTCACCTAAGCCTTAAGAAGACTGCTGCCCCTGGGCACCCACCGCCCTTGTGGGGAGAACACTTGGTGGCCTCTGTGATCTTGAAACATAACAAGTAAGATAGCCTAGACCAGCAATTCTCAAGCTATGTGTCCTCAGGACTTAAAAATTAAAGACGTCTCAAAGCTTTCATTTTATGTGATTTATATCTATCAATATTTACTCTTTTAAAATTAACACTGTGATTATGCTATAATGAACAATTTTTTAAAATGAAAAAATATTTGCTAATTCATTTTAAGAGAGAAATGAGCAACTCATTACATGTTAACATAAGTAATATATTTTTTAGTGAAAACACCTATATTCATATCCACCCAAAAAGAGAGTTGGCCTTCTTTTACATTTTGGCAAAATGATAGAAAAGAACTAGATTCTCATAATTGCTTCTATTTTCCATCAGTTGTGATATGTTGTTTTGGTTGAAGTATGTGAAGACAATCTGGCCTCACATAAGCTAGGTATTAATAGCTGGAAGAGGGAGAAATGTTTGAATAACTTTTTCAAATAATTGTGTATATCCTTTTTTGATACTAAATCAAACCTCAGGATATGGTGTTTTTTAAAGATTAGGCACAATATGAAGTGTGATTCCGTATCAATAAATCTGCATACTCTCTGCAATTGTGAGAGAGTGAGTGTGAAAAAAACAAGCAACATCATATCATCACGAAAGTAGTTTTGACCCCGCGGAGGCCCTGAAAGAATACTGGGGATACTGAGGGGTCTCTGGGACACACTGAGAAATACTTTCTTAGACTTTCCTCTTCCCAGAACCTCAGTGACAGCTTGTCTTGTTGACATGGAGCAGAACCCACTGGTCCTTGCCCCCTCCCCTGCGCCTCCATGTCCTCAGCCTGCCCTTTGTGGAAAAACTTTGGGCAAAGAGTAGGTTTAATCAGAGAAGTGAGAAAATGCAGAAACAAAGGAAAACAGTCAAAGGGGACCAAATAATAATAATGTAGGCAGTAAGCACAGTCAGGGACCTTTAGTTCCTTCTCAGCGATATGAGCCATATCCTGTGAGCTGTCTTGTAGATACTGAAACCCCTGCCAGGTGGACTAAAAAGCCTCTTGATGAAAGTGAAAGAGGAGAGTGAAAAAGTTGGCTTAAAGCTCAACATTCAGAAAACTAAGATCATGGCATCTGGTCCCATCACTTCATGGGAAATAGATGGGGAGACAGTGGAAACAGTGTCAGACTTAATTTTTTGGGGCTCCAAAATCACTGCAGATGGTGACTGCAGCAATGAAATTAAAAGATGCTTACTCCTTGGAAGAAAAGTTATGACCAACCTATATAGCATATTAAAAAGCAGAGACATTACTTTGCCAACAAAGGCCTGTCTGGTCAAGGCTATGGTTTTTCCAGTGGTCATGTATGGATGTGACAGTTGGACTGTGAGGAAAGCTGAGCGCCGAAAAATTGATGTTTTTGAACTGTGGTGTTGGAGAAGACTCTTGAGAGTCCCTTGGACTGCAAGAAGATCCAACTAATCCATCCTAAAGGAGATCAGTTCTGGGTGTTCACTGAAAGGACTGATGCTGAAGTTGAAACGCCAATACTTTGGCCACCTCATGCGAAGAGTTGACTCGTTGGAAAAAACCCTGATGGTGGGAGGGATTGGGAGCAGGAGGAGAAGGGGATGACAGAGGATGAGATGGCTGGATGGCATCGCCGACTTGATGGGCATGAGTTTGAATGAACTCTGGGAGTTGGTGATGGACAGGGAGGTCTGACGTGCTATGATTCATGGGGTCGCAAAGAGTCGGACACGACTGAGAGACTGAACTGAACTGAACTGAACCAGGTGAAAGAAGTTAAGTACATGATGACCAGGCTGTAGCCATGACACAGGCTGCCACAGGTCTGAGAACTGACTGCAAAGAAATGGAAACAAATGAACTCTAGAACTGAAGACTATCAGTATTCAAGACAATCAATATGACTCTGGTCAGACCACTGATGACCAGTTTCAAGATGACTGTCAGAGCTGACCATACTGTTTCTGCATGTCACCCCTTCCCTCTGTCTATAAAAGCTCTTGCCCCTGATTGTCAGGGGGCAGAACTGGCCTTTAGACATGTGTCTGCCCTCCCCCTTGGTTACCAGCATCCAAAAGCAAACTTTCCTTTCCACCAACCTTTTTATTGGCTTTTCAGTGGCAAGCAGCCAGATCTGGGTTTGGTAACATTGTTACCCACCATAATTATCACTTGCTTTGTAATATGTACTAGAATTAAGCTGACAGAGACAACATCAACAAAATAATCACAGTATCTGTAGAAACCTTCAAGCCTGGGGTTCTGGCATTAGGCAAAATTTATAGCTGAGGAAATCTATCCGTGTGTCAGCCCTTTAACATAAACAGCATACCAGCAGCAGGAATCTGTGTTTCAGATGTTTGTTGGGCTGAATGCATCCATACTGTGGCCCTTCATTGTAGATGGTCCCCGTGGGATCAAAGAAAGGCACGTAGCCATCCTTCCCAGTACAAAGATAGACCTTCTCTAGTTGGAGCTTGTAAGCAGAATTAAGGTTTTGCTCTGGATTCCAAAGTACTCGGCCATAAAGAATTTGACCTGAAAAGATTGCAAGGCATTAATTAGGTCAGACTTTAAGAAAGAGGAAAAAAAAAGTGTCAAGGATAGGAAGGCTTTAACATGCTCCTTCGGAATCAAAAGTACCTTTCTATGAAGAGCTGTGGGATCCATGTGCCCCTAAAATACACATTCATTCATGCACTGTTTCCTTTAATCAGTAAATGTTCCTGAAGTATTTAAGGTAGGGCAAGCATTCCCTTATGTGCAGGGGATACAAAGGTGAGTAAGACACAGCTAAGAGGGCAGAAATACAAGCGAAGCAATTGCTAAAAGCAGCTAACATTTACTGAACTCATACTCCTGGCTAGGTACTTTACTAAGTCCTTCCCATGGGAGAACTCAGGGAGTGCTCACAATTTCATAGATGAGGACGTTGAGTGGTGAGGTGATTTGTTCAAAGTCATAAAGTCACTGAGCGGTGAGGGCGGGATTCAAAGTCAAAGGTGCTTGGTTTGAAAAACCCACACTGTTGACCGCCACACGATACTGTTACCTCACCACAGAGGAAGGTAAACAATATCAAATAAGCATAGAGCTGACAATGAGGGCATAGCACAAAACTCTGCCTGGAGAGCGCTATGGAAGGGTATAAAGAGAAGACGATATTTGAGCTGTATTCTGAACCATGAGTTGACATCTGGGGCATCTGAGTTGGGGATGCAGAGGCTGGGAGAGCATCCTAGGTAAAAGCAAGTCCATGTACAAAATACGGAATGCTGGAAGGGTACCAGTCCTGGTGTAGCTACTTTTTCTTGGTTCCTGCTAGGGCATCAAATTCTTTACCTACAGTATCTTACTTAGTCCTCCCAAGAGCCTAAGAGATGGGTTCAATTCGCGTCCCTATGTTAAATAACTTGTTCAACATTTCCTATCTGTGACACGCGGGAGGAGGACGTGAGCACAAACTCCAGGATTCTTGCCTGGGAAATCCCATAGACATAGGAGCCTGGTGGGCTACTGTCTATGGGGTCACAAAGAGTTGGACATGGCTGAGAGACTAAACAACAAAGGGACTGAACACAAGGATGCCTAAGAGTTGGGACCAGTTACCTTATTACCATCGGGGATGGGGTATAGGCGGTAAAGGAGAAGTAGAGGTTAGCCCTGGGATCTTCGGCTGACCACCTAGAGCTTGCTGATGCCGTCAGTGGGGCAGTGAATGTGACAGGAACATGTCTAGGGGGAGATGAGTCCAGTTCTAGACATCTCAAGAAAAGCTATGACAAACCTAGACTGTGTATTAAAAAGAGAGACATCACTTTGCCAACAAAGGTCCATATAGTCAAAGCTATGGTTTTTCCAGTAGTCATGTACGGATGTGAGAGTTAGACCATAAAGAAGGTTGAGTGCTGAAGAATTTATCCTTTCGATTTGTGGTGTTGGAGAAGAATCTTGAGAGTCCCTTGGACTGCAGGGAGATCAAGCCAGTCAATCCTAAAGGAAATCAGTCCTGAATATTCATTGGAAGGACTGATGCTGATGCTGAAGCTCCTACTTTGGCCACCTGATGCAATGAACTGACTCATTGGAAAAGACCCTGATGCTGGGAAAGATTGAGGTCAGGAGGAGAAGCGGGGGACAGAGGATGAGATGGTTGGATGGCATCACTGAGTGGCATCATTTGCATCTGCTCAAACTCAATGGACATGAGTTTGAGCAAACTCAGGGAGATAGTGAAGGATAGGGAGGCCTGGCGTGCTGCAGTCCATGGGGTTGCAAAGAATCAGACATGACTAAGCAAGGGAACAATAACAACAGGAGTCTTATGACATCACTTGGAGAGGTTTGGCAGTTTCAACCTGTGTGTGGAAGTGTGGAAGTGACGCTCAGAAGAGACCAGGGACAAGGTTCATTTTCATGGAGCAGCTGTGGAATAGCAGGAGGTTAGGAAGTTCAGAGGATAGGGAGAGGCCAAGCCATGGGGGTGACCGGAGGAGCACTGAAGTGAGAACAGGGAGCCAAGCATGGAACGTGGAGACAGCAACATTGACGGGGCAGAGGACGGACAGCCAGAGAGCGGGAAGTGGTCAGAAAGGCAAGATGGCATCAGGTGAGGCTGGCGCAAAGGAAACCAGAGAACAAAGTGTCCAGATCCATAGGCTTGGTGTCTGACGAGAGAGAATTCTGGGCTGCGGTAGGACAAAGCCAGTCTGCAACAGACAACGCAGGAGTGACTGGGAAGAAGGGCCATGGGAACCGTGTGTATGTTCACCACTCCTTCGGGAAGATTCTCAGAGAAAAGAAAAGGAGGACATGTGGGCTGAAGTTTGAGCGAGAGGTAGGGATGAGAGATTTTTCTCTAATGGGATATGTTTTTAGGATGAGAGAAAAAACTCAGATATGAGCAAAAGATTAAAAGTAAGAAAAAGGCAGAAGAGAGAAACTGGAAGAAAAGATAATTGATTCATCTATAGTTTATTCATTCAACAAATATTTATTGAGCATCCCATTCATGGGATGATGTGCAAATTTGATATTTAATTACAATCTGTGTCTTAGTGGGAGAGACAGGCAATAAAAAAGTAAAGAAATATGATATTAAAAATTGTGACAAGTACTACAAAAAATGAACAACATTTAGTGAAAGTGAAAGATATGAAAACCTGTATTAGATTGACTGGTATGGTCAAAGCCAGTCTCTCTGGGGAGGTTAGCATTTAGATAGAGACCTGAAGAAGAAGAAAGTCAAGGGAGCCGTGTCTGGAGCAGGGGGAGGGCAAAGGAACCATTTCAAGTAGAGCAAGCCTGCTGAAGAAGACATGGACGTTTGGTGTGGTTTTGAGGATGGTAGGCAGTCATATTGCAATCTCAGGAACTGACAGATGAAGCAATTCACCCAAAGTTAGACAATGCATTAGAATCTGGCTGGAAGCCCCGCGTTCTTACGACTCATGAGCACTTTCACACTTATCACATCACTGATTATTATAACACAAAGAATATGATCTTATTTTGAAATAACCCAAAGGAAGAATATGAATCTGTTCCTTGACTAAACCCTGGCTGCCCGGGAACCAGCCCTGGGGAACTCTTCCCTGGAGAGCTGACTGAAAGTCGACAAGCAGAGATTCTAGGAGACCTATCCAACAGCTTCTCAAGTCCATTTGAGTCTCTGTCTTTGGGTGAAGGGAATGCTTACCTTTCGAGAAGGCTCCTTTGTAATCCATTTCTGCCAGTGACATATCAGAAGTGTTGGGATCCATTAGGAACACCTTCTCATTGTTGCAGAGCTGAAATTCAGTGTTGAGCGAATACACGACAGGGACTGGGCGGTTGGTCTGCTGGAATGCAATGGGTATCAGGAATCTAAATGCAGAAAAACAAGAGCTCCTTGAGAGTAGGATTGATTTTCCATCAGTCATTTGGGCTGCCCTCCTGTTCCCACCCTGCACTTTGCTGCAGGTGCTAAAACATTTCGTGAATAAAGAGATGGGTACAGGCAAGAGCCGAAGAATTGATGCTTTTGAACTGCGGTGTTGGAGAAGACTCTTGAGAGTCCCTTGGACTGCAAGGAGATCCAACCAGTCCATCCTAAAGGAAATTAATCCTGAATATTCATTGGAAGGACTGGCGCTGAAGCTGAAATTCCAATACTCTGGCCACCTGATGTGAAGAACTGACTCATTTGAAAAGACCCTGATGCCGGGGAAGATTGAAGGCAGGAGGAGAAGGGGACAGCAGAGGATGAGATGGTTGGATGGCATCACCAACTCAATGGACATGAGTTTGAGTAAACTCTGGGAGTTGGTGATAGACAGGGAGGCCTGCGTGCTGCAGTCCATGGGGTCAAAAAGAGTCGGATGCAACTGAGCGACTGAACCAAACTGAACTGACAGGCGAGAGACTTTATTTAGTTCAAGTTCTTATGAGGTTCATCTGCTCTTTGGAGCAGGAATAATCTAATTGGCCTTTAGACTCTTCAACATTCTTTGCTTTTCCTGGCCCTCTCATTCTGCAAAGCCCTGAGGTTCAAATTGAGATTAGAGGTAATGAATTTAGTTTTCTGACTTTGACCTTGACAAACCTACTGGAATGCTCCCTCCTTGTCTGCTACCATCCATTGACTAGAGAACTCTTACTATTCAGATCTCAAACACCACTTTCTCTAGGAAGCTTGCCTTCTTTCTCTTCCCTCCCAGGCTGGGTCAGATCTCTTATCATTGGTTCTCAATACACTGTGCAGTGTTTTTCTTTTTTCTTTTTTTCATAATACTTATTGTGGCTTGCTGTTCTATTTGAATGCATGATCAAAGTCTGATTCACCCATTACAATTTCCATAGAGTCATAGCCTATATCTATCTGCTCACCACTGTACCTTTGATGCTAGCCAAGTTCCTAACACATATATTTGTTAAAGAAGAGGAAGAGGTGGTTGGATGGCATCACTGACTGAATGGACACAAGTCTGAACAAACTTTGGGAGATAGTGAAGGACAGGAAAGCCTGGCATACTGCAGTTCACGGAGTAGCAAAGAATCAGACTCGACTTAGCGACTGAACAACAATGCACAAGTGGTAATTTCAATGCTTTATTCTTCCAACTGAGTCCATCTGATCATTCCTTACTTTTAATTGAACTGCTCAGGGTAGATTTGAGAGGGCTGAGGTGAAGAAGGAGTTTGGGGCACAGGAGAAACCCACACAAAGTAGGCCTGACCCTGTTTTAACAGCTTTGATATAACTATTCATTGTGCCAAGACTTCATTTACTGGACTCAGGGAAATAGGTTTCTCCTGTTGATGTTGGTTTTATCAGAATCTATTCAGTGCCAGGCCATAAGACACTGGATAAATACTTACTGATTAAAAAGGATGAATGATGAGATTGAGATGATGATAATCATAATTTATAAGGTTATAATGACCTCACAAAAATAGGCATAACAGGAGACACAGTTCTTTTGAATTAAGTCTGAATTTCCTGAATCAGACTAGATAGCTGTGTATGTCTTAGAATCCTATTGCATCCATACAGAGCCATATCAAAAGATGTGGAGATGATCAAATGTGCAGTTAGGCCTAAGGAGGCTTACCCTGGGAATAATGGGGAAGCCACAGGTAAAGATCTCCCTGATGAAGAAGGACAACCAACCCTGATGCCTTAGTACACCCAACAATACTCTTCACCCTGCAGATTTCCACATTGACCAACTCTGGGACTAGAAGTGGGGCTAATGATTTTTTTGCTCCTTTTTGCCATTTCAAACCATTATTCCTCTCTCTTCTCAAAAAGAAAAAAAAAAAAAAAACAACCCAGCACCTGCCCTGGAGAAACTTCTCACATATGTTAACTAAGAGACACATAGAGACAGACGGAGTGATAGACAGAATCTGGGATTATAAACCAGAGTGGTCAAATAAATTGTGGACAATTCCTATGGAGACTACCTTAATGCAGTGAAAGACAAACAGCAGCTACATGGATCAACATTCATGCTGATTTCACTTATGAATCAACAAATGATTCACTGGGAACAGTGAGAATTCATGCAGTCTGAAAATTTTATATAAAGTTGAAAGATCTGCAAAACCATGTAGAAGTAAATGTGAGGTGAGTGGTAGCAGTGTTAGTCGCTCAGTCGTGTCCAACTCTTTGCCATCCCACAGACTGTAGCCCACCAGGCTCCTCTGTCCATGGGATCCTCCAGGCAAGAATACTGGAGTGCATTGACATTCCCTTCTCTAGAGCACCTTCCCAACCCAGGGATCGAACCCAGGTCTCCTGCATTGCAGGCAGATTCTTTACCATTTGAGCTATAGGGATGACCTAAATATGAGGTGAACCATAAGCCAAAACAAGGGATAAAATGAAGTCCCTCAGTTATGTCCAACTCTTTGGGACCCCATGGACTGTAGCCTACCAGGCTCCTCTATCCATAGGATTTTCTTGGCAAGAATACTGGAGTAGGGTGCCATTTCCTTCTCCAGGGGATCTTCCTGACCCAGGGATTGAACCCCGGTCTTCTGCGTTGCAGGCAGACACTTTACCATCTGAGCCACCAGGGAAGTCCAAAACAAGGGATGACAGGTACAAATACCAGGCTAGTGGTTAACTCAGTGGAGAGCTGGGGCGAGTACAACTGAACGGGGCATTGAAGGTATTTAAAAGGTACCAGGAATGTTTTCTTTCTTTTTTTTTCCAACTCCCAGTTTCATTAGTTATAAAGTGGAAATACAGTAAGCAATCTTGAGGGTGATCACTGTAATGAGACTTGAACTTACAATATTGTAAAGTAGTTAGCCTCCAGTTAAAATAAATCAATAAATTTAAAAAAAAGAGCTTAGTACAGAGCCTACCACATAGTCTGCACTCCATACACGGTCACTAATACCACTGGTAGTTACTATTACTCACTTAGCATCAGGATCATAGTGCAAGGGATACCCAGTTCACTGCAGTTATAATTCTTACTAGGTAATGTTCTTGAGGTTTTATATATTCATGCTATATGGTCTTCTGGGTACTAAAACATTTCATAATTTAAAAAAACGTATTAAAGGGACTTCCCTGGTGGTCTAGTACTTAAGCCTCTGTGCTTCCAATGCAGGGGGCACTGGTTTTATCCTTGGCTGGGGAACTAAGATCCCACAGGCCTCCCAGCATAGCCAGAAAATAAAGTAAGAAGTAAATAAACAAAATAAAACTTGATTACACGAATAAAAAATTCCCCAGCGTATCTCTTTAGATGCTTTGCCCTCTGTTCTTCCTTTCTGCAGCCAGCCACCATTTTCCTGGTCACCGTCCCTCCCACACCTGACTGACTACAGGCTCTCCAGTCTTGCTCCTGCCCTCAGTCTCAGCGATTTCAATGGACGAACCATCTACCCCCCGAGCCTCTCAGTTCCTTGATGTCTTCACCTCCAAAGAGCACGTACGTGCTCCTCTCCACTGCAGCCATCTATGCTCCATCATCCTACTAGGCACCTCCTCCATAAAACCTCACTTTCAAACATCTCACACTCTACCTACCACTTCCTATCTTTCCAGCTCACCTCCTCTTTTACTCCCACTCATTAATTCTTCAACCACAGCAGGCCCTCTGCAACCACATTTACCAGGACGCAGAAGACCTGGAACACTGACACATTCATGGTGGGGATGTACACACACAGTTACACATTTATAAACACTTTGGAAAACAGTGTGCCCGTTTCATAAGAAGCTAAACACACCATAGAATCCAGCCACTCCACTCCTAGGTATTTACACAGGAGAACAGAAAGCATGTGTCCATATAAAGGCTTATCTATGTGTGTTTATAGCAACTTTATTTCTAATAGCCCAAACTGGAAATAATCCAAATGTCCATCAACTAACTGATTCGATAAATGAACTGTAGTGTGTGCACACCATGGCATACAGCTCAGCAACAACAGGAACAAGCTACTGATACACACAACAACCACGAGTGAGTCAAAACAATCATGTCGGGCAAGAGAAGTCAGAGAAAGAGAATTCGTATTGTGTGATGCCACTTACACAAATTAGTAGAAAATGCAAGCTAATCTGTAACGACAGAAGGATCAGTAGATACCAGGGGGGTTGGGTGTGGGGAAGAGATGGGAGAGGGGATACCAAAGGCTCATGAAGAAACTTTTGAAGAAAATGGACATTACCACTATCTTAATTGTGGTGATATTTCACAAGTACATATATGTCAAAATTGATCAAATTGTATGTACTTTAAACACATACTAGTCATCTTACATTAATAAGCAATTTAATGGTAATTTAAAGACAATTCAGGGACTTCCCTGGTGGTCCAGTGGTTAAGAATCTGCCTCCCAATGCAGGGGATGCAGGTTCGGTCCCTGGTTGGGGAATCCTACTAAGTCCACATGCCACAACTAGAGCGCAGTCCGTGCTCTGAAATGAAAGATCCCCTGAGCTGCGACTATGACCCAGTGGAGCCAACAAATTAATAAATAAATGTGTTTTTTGGGAAAAAAAAATTCAATAGGGCCCTCAGCACTGCTGATCCGCTGTGTCTGTAACTCTCTTCCATACTTACTTTCCACTCTCAGAGACGACTCTATTTCACTTACTCCTCTCTTCTCAAACCTCACTGTTCCTTACTTCGAGCTATGCTTGACTTCTCATTTCATGGAGAAAACAGACTCAGTCAGATGTCTCCTTGGTCATCCTTACCCTCCCAAGCTACTAATTCTCCCTTCACCTGTATTCATAGACTGTGCCTGCCTTCCTTTCTTAGTAGATGAAGGGTCTGCTTCTGGCTAAGGCTGCCCCGTCCCCGCATGTCTGGGTCTGCCCCCTGTTCCACTCGAGGACTTAGCTCTGCATATCTTCCCTCTTCCCAATGCATTGTCTGTTTCCCCCAGTAGACCAATAGGGCTATTCTCACCAGCACACAAACATCCTGAAATATTTTGCACCTAAAACACACACAAACAAAACCTCTTTCGATCCTTCGTCTCTTCCCACTAATGCCCCTGAAACCTTTTATAACAAAACTCCTTCAGCATTGCTTTGTCCCTTTTATCTCCATGTTCTTGCCTCTCTCTCTTGAACCTACTCTAATCAGGCCTCATCCTCCTCAATCCACTGAGCCTGCCCTTTATCAAGATTATCGATGAATTCTGTATGGCCAAATCCAATGGCCAAGTCTCAGACTCTT
The DNA here is from genome assembly GCF_963930625.1 of Muntiacus reevesi. Lineage (NCBI taxonomy): Eukaryota > Metazoa > Chordata > Mammalia > Artiodactyla > Cervidae > Muntiacus > Muntiacus reevesi. The sequence continues at coordinate 22,855,863 of NC_089270.1, forward strand.
GATTTGAAAGTCACATTCCAAATCATCTTCTCTTAATGACAATGTCAGATTCTGTTTTCAGCGCCTTCTCTCTGAAATGTTTTCCAGTCACTCTGCTCAGCTCCTAGAAAGGTGGCACTAGACTGTATGCACTGCTTAAGAGCAGAGGTGACTTTTAATCCTCTGCTGGAGTCTCCATGCTGTGACGAGAGCCAAGGACACAATAAGAGCTGAATAAATACGGGCCGAATGAATGAACATCGGCACAACAGGGACAGGCGCAGGTCAGAGGTGGGGATGGGCTGATGGACAGTTTGATTCTTGTTATTCATGGTGGTTACATTCTATAACGCTGCAGTGAACACGAAATGAATGAATTGTGAACAGCTGCCCCTGGGGGGACATCAGGGGTCAAGTTCCTGCAGCCTCTGCTTACAACATTTTCATCAGTGATCAATACCTAACTCTGTTTTATGTGTCTTTCTGTCTAAAGACACCTTATTTGATAAATACTGTTGATTCCTTAGCATAGAACTCATGGTGACGGCACTGAAGTTCATGCTTGAATGAAGCTCATCTGACACTCCATTTGGCTCATCACCACCTTCTTGTATGTAGGAAACAAGACAGCAATTTGGCGCTCTGCTGGGGAGCCATTTTAAACAGCAAAATCACCAACACGAGGGACAAAAATTTGAAAAACCTGGCAGCAAATGGACTGTAAAAGGGACACTTGTTCACAGGATGAGAGATCTGAGCTGGGAATGTGGCTCAGATGGCCGCTATTTCATCACTCTGCAGGTCAGGGAACGATCAGGATAGCGCCATGAAAAATGGATTTGGGGTTACAAATAAACGTCAGTGAGCAGGTGAGTTCACAAATAGTGAGGATCAATCCTCTCTCCCTACCTCTCTGGGGCGTGTGCGGTGCAGGCCAGAGGCTTTTCTCCTGGGTCCACCCATGGCTGCGTGGGTTGCACCGTGCAAGGGATCAGGTAGATGGTGTACTCCCCGGAGTAATCCTTCCTGGAAACAGGCAGGCAGACTATGGTTAGAGAGATGAATTTAGAGATTATTTACTTACCCAGAAACACCCTGAATTCAGTAGACAAGTTTTCAGATGATACTTGTGCTCAGCATCCAACCAAGAACTTCAGGAGTCTGCAGACACAAATTTCAGGAATTCATCACACTTGTAATTATTCTAACACACTTCAGAGTACTAGCCAGAGGTGTTAAATAGAGTTCTTTTCATTTATTCAAGTCCTTTCCATGAGAAATGCTGAGAAAGGCACACTGTTGATAAAAATCTAAAAGGTTCCAGTGAGAGCAAAACAGACCTGGCCGCATCCTTTTTACACCCCCGTGAAACTGACTTGACAACGTCTGTTTAGTGTTTCTTGTTACACATTCTGGACTGCAGAGACTTTCATTTACTGAGCCAGCTGCTGCTGCTGCTGCTCTGATTGAAAAGGTAGTGAAGGCCTGGGGGTTAACTAACCCCACTCCAGAGACGGCTGCCACCCCTGCTTTATTAGCATTCAGTTTCAGGACTTCTCTCCCAAACCCTCATCCTTTCAATGAAGCTGAAGAACAACATCACTTCTGGGAATTTCTGCGTTTACAGTGGGGCATGAGATTCTGTAGGTCGTGACCCTGAGAGCACAGAGCCTTGGTAGCCCTCACCTACTTCATTTCCCACACTTGTCATCCAGCAGCCCAGCCCCTGGCAGGCTGCCTGAAAGGCATCCAGACAGCCAGAAGTGGCAGAAAGATTCTTCAAGGGCCTTGGGAGACTGCCACCCACTGAATGAGGAGCTCAGGGCTGTGAATCTTAATTCTAACTAGCGTGATTTGGGATCAGTCCTCACTTTCTCCATGTTCCTTCTTTGACCATTTCTTTGGCATTATTTGTGTCTGTTTATTAGCAAAGTGATAGCAAAGATTTAGTAATCATAAATAAATAGCCAGCTTCCCTGGTGACTCAGGCGGTAAAAAATCTGCCTGCAATGCAGGAGACCTGGGTTCGATCCCTGGGTCAGGAAGATCCCCTGAAGAAGAGATTGGTTACCCACTCCAGTATTCTTGCCTGGAGAATTCCATGGACAGAGGAACCCGGCAGGCTACAGTCCATGGGGTCACAAAGATTTGGACATGACTAAGTGACTAACACTTAGTAAATAAATAAGTAAATACAACTTTCAGGACACAGCCTGGGGTCAGTTTAGTGAGACGGCCCAGGCTGGAAATGGGGAGACAGTCTAACCGTGCCTTTGCTCTGCTTCTGCCATGGCTGCACAATTTTAGACAAAGCAGGCAAACTTTCAGGACTTAGTTTCTAAGCTCCTTTGTGCCCTGGAAGTTTGTATGTCTGTAGGTCTGTATGTCTACAGTTTTTTCACTCGATCCTTATCTTCCTCCAAAGCTGGAACCAGCAGGAAATGAGATCTTGTATACTATCTTTGAATGACACAAAAATTGACCTGTGTAATGTGAATAGTAGCTCTTAATGGAACTACTTAATTAAGCAGAACTGTCCATGCCTGACTCCTGCTTTCCAAAAGTTAGGCCATTGCAAAGAAGCAATAGAGACACAGATGTAGAAAACAGATGTATGGATAACAAGGGAAGATAGGGATGGGATGGGATGAATTGGGAGATTGGGATTGATATATATACATTATTGATATGAACAAAATAGATAACTAATGAGAACCTACTGTAGAGCCCAGGGAAGTCTACTCAGTGTTCTGTGGTAGATGGGAAATGGGTTAAACTCACTTTTAAGTGGGGTAGATGGGTTAAATGGGAAGGAAATCCAAGGAAGAAGGGATATATGTATAGGTGTGGCTGGTTCACTTTGCTATGCAGCAGAAACGAATCCAACATTGTAAAACTACTATATTCCAATTAAAACAAGGACAAAAAGGCCAGATCCTGTTGTTCTTCCCCTTGAACCTGTAGTGGCTCCTGTTGCACAGAGTGAAAAAGTCCACACACTGGCCTTCAAGGCCCCACAGCAGCCCGACCCTGTCTGTTGTCATCCTCTTCATCCACTCCATTCCAGCCACCGAAATTTTGTCAAACTCTGGGACTTTGCCGGGAACCCAGATAATCTGCATAGTGAGCTCCCTTATTTCCTTCAAGTCTTTGCTTGAATGTACCTTCTTAATGAGGCCTAGGTTGAACTTCCTAACCAACAAATTACAAGGTCCCCCACTCCTGATTCCCCTTACCCTGTTCTCAACCTTTTATTTTCCATAGTGCTGAGTCAGACAAGCCTTAGCAACAATAACAACAACAGCATCACCTTCTAACATGTCATACTGTACTCATCCACTATGTCTACCTGTGGGTGCAGAGATTTTTATTTCGTCCACTGATGTATTCTTAGTAAAAGTTCAATAAATATCTGTTGAACAAATGAATGCAAGACAAATGGCATGGTCTCCCCGGGCTGCAGTTCTATGTTTCCCACCCCTGAATATGAGTTAGGTCAGTTTCTTGACTATTCCTGCAAATATGCCCAACACAGTCTGGAGGTAGGTTTTTAATCCTGTGGTTCTCTTCCCCGATTTTCTGAAAACCAGAAGTCTCCCATCAGTTGCTCAGCCTCCCCGAGAAGCCTTGGCCAGCTCCCCAGCTGCTATGGTCTCCCAACCCTAAGTAGCTGTGGTCTGATTGCTTGGCATGGCTCACGGTGTACACAGCACAGAATGCTTGGTGTTATTCTTTGCTTTGCCATTTATCTATGGATTTAATCTCCTTACCACAAATGTTAGCTCACAAAGGATGCTTATTCAGGAACTACTATGTGCTAAAACATGCAGTTCTGGGGCTTACCCTTGAGAAGTTCACAATCTAATAGAAATGGGACTCAGAGCATTATAATATGCTGAGCTGTGTTATAGTAAAAGCTGGAACAACACGCGAACCAGGAGGAGGAGATTCTAACACAGCATAGAGTCAGCCAAGATGTCTCGGAAGGATTGGTATCTGAGCTGGAGCTCAGAGGAGTTTGAGATTCGCAGGAGGAAAGGAGCAAGAAGGGTAGGCGGATTATAAATTTCTATTTTATTTTATTTTTATTTTTATAAATAAAAGCAAAGAGGTATGGATGGACTGGTGGAGTCAGAGATTGGGCACACATGTGGTTAGAAAGCTGGGTTTGAGGCGAGGCTTAGAGGGAAGGATTTGGGTGTTGCTCAAAGAGCTGGACTTCATTTGGTAAGCAGTGGGGAGTCAGCAAAGGATTTAAAGAGGACCATTTCTCTGTCTATAAATTGGGACAAGTACATGCACAATCTCATGAGGTTCTAGGAAACACAATAAAGGTTATTTTGTTATATATTGATTTCAAAGGAATCAGGAGGTACAAGAAAAACCTGATATAAGTCCAAACATTTGTAACTAAAATAAAATTTTTTAAAATTATTCTTAGGACAATTTGCCACTTTTTAATTGCAAATAATAAGATTTTCATGCTAAAGATATGTACTAATTTCATGAGCAACAAAATGGGGCTAACAATATTTACTATAGCCTCCATTATTCTTTTAATGCTAAAAGTTTTCATTTTGCTTGTCCTATTCTTTCCTTTTACAAATGGAATAGCTCACTATATTTATTCCAATCTCATTCTACCTCTATATCGGGTGTAGGAGAAGACTAAATCTTGTTATTTATTTTACAGGACATTGAATCATAAGGGGTGACATCTGAACCTGATAACTAGTGATCCTGGATTTTATACTGGTTGTGATCACTGGAGTGAAATTTTTTTATTATACTAAGATATTAGTTGGACACATTTCCCAGCTTCCTTTGCAGGTAGATGTGCCATGTGACAGCTCTGGCCAATGTGATGTGAGAAAAATGGATGTGCACCTTGCCAATTCTTACCCTTGAAATAAGGTGATCCCTGTCCAATTTATACATCAGAAACTGATCTGAGCTACATCTGTTTCTCTAGTTGCCAGACGGCTATTTCTGTCTATCCCACTTTTAAAATAGAAAAGTTTTAAAAGTTTTCTTCTAGTTTTTGAAGAAAAGCCCTTAAAGAAGCAGAAAATATTTCAGATTTACCCCTAAACTGTACTCACCTGTTATAAGAGCTTGTAGCTCGCCAGAGTTGATAAGGAGAATCGAAAGTCTGAGCACTCCACAGGAGCTGCAGGTCAAATTCAATTCCTCCGAGGTGGTCTGGAGTCAGTATGAATGACTTCATATCAGGGAGGGTGTGGTGCTCCATCACAAACTGTCCTATTTCAAGGGGAAACACACATTTATTTGTAAGTTTGCTTGTGGTCAATCCCCTACAAAAGCCTTGGAGCTGAATTAATATTCTTCTATAAAAAAATCAAGGTTATACCTACCCACTTGGTTCTGAGAATATATCCCACACTGGGTGGGACAGCATGGCCTCTTACCTCAGTCCATCACCCTACTCATGATCGTTGTTAGGGTCACATATATTTATAAATAATAATAAATGTGCCTTGTAGAAATGGCACTAATGAGCATATTCACAATAATATGAGTAGTTATGTGACAATGAACATTGAACACACTTAGCTCTGAACTCTAACCAACATGTTTCTTGGAGGTAGAAAGATCTCAGTAGTTCATAAATAGAAATATCAATTTCAGATTTAAAAAATCTCATTTAGGATCACAAGTCCTTTGTGGAAGGAGGTAATTGTAAACATCCTTAAAAGGTAAGGATTACTCAGCAAGACACCTCCACTCTCTGAAAGTACAGTCATTTAGTGTCATGAATAAATAAAAGTAGGCGAACTATTCTATATCAAAAAAATAAAAAAGTAAAAGTTAGTCACAGAGTCCTGTCTGACTCTGTGATCTCAGGGACTGTAGCCTGCCTGGCTCCTCTGTCCATGGAATTCTCCAGGCAAGAGTACTGGAGTGGGTTCCCGTTTCCTTCTCCAGGGAATCCTCCCAGGTCTTCTGCAATGTAGGGAGATTCTTTCCCAACTGAGCCATAGGGTAGCTCATTCTATATTAAAAGAGACTAAAGAGGTATAATAGCCAAAATGGAACCTATGGATCTTGACTGGATTCACTTTTGTTTTATATACACAGATGCAAAGCAAATATAAACAAATATAAAAATAGGTATGGTATAAAAGACATTTGTGGGACACAAATGGAGGGAACATGAATAGGAACTAGATGTTATTAGATTGGTGTGAAATAGCTTGCCCACAGTAATGCTATTGTGATGTTTAAGAGAAGGTCCTTGTTTCAGGAGGTGGCTACTGAAGTACAATAACTCCCCTGCATACGAATGAGTTCTGTTCCAAAAGTGTGATCAAAAATCCAGTTTATTCCTAAGCCCAACGAAGTCAGTCTAGGTATGCAACTAGCATAATAATTGGCTATATAGTATTATACTGTAATAGGTTTATAATACTTTCCACACAAATCGTACATAAAACACAAACACAGAACATAGAAAACATTTTTATCCTCACAGTACAATACCTTGGAAAGTACAGTAGTACAGTAAAATGGCTGGCATCAAGTCAACAGGCAAAAAGAATTAGACTGGAGGAGGAAGAGAAGATGGGAGATGACAGATCTAAAGGATTGTACACAATAGGAGATGAAAGGCAAGCAACAATTTTTCACTCAAGCCTGACACTGATGGTTTTGGTTTTGGTTTCTTGCTGTAACTAGGCACACGTTTGCATCTTGAAAGGTTCGTATGTAGGGGACTTACTGTATTTAGGGTAACGTGGCATGACGCCCACAACTTATCTTCAAATGATGTGATAAAAAAAAATGGGAATATGTGTGTGTGTGTGTACATACATGCACATAGCAAAATGTTTACAATTGTTGGTTTTGTTCTTCATTGTCCTATTCTTTCAACTTTTCTCTATGCTTGAATGTTTCTTAGTAATAAAAAAAAAAAAAAAAAACTTGAGGAAAAGGATGGCACTGATATTACCTCTGAATTTGGCATGGGTCTTGAATTCAATAACCAGACGGCCATCCTCTCGAATGTAGATCCTTATTATCTGAAGCCTGGCAGAGAGCACACTGTCCGTCTGGATTCCTGGTAAGGCAACCACACACAGAACATTCAAGTGAAGGCTTGGAGAAGAGCTCCCAGACAGCAGTCTACAGATGAGTTACCCCAGGGACACCTCTAAGAAGAGCCACATGCTTACTCGAATGTAACTTAGGACAGATTTTCATACTTGCATGAACATAGGGTCTATTTGGAAAAGATCCTGATGCTGGGAAAGATTGAAGGCAAGAGGAGAAGAGGATGGCAGAGGATGAGATGGTTGGATGGCATCACTGACTCAATGAACATGAATTTGAGCAAATTCTGGGAGATAGTGAAGGACAGGGAAGCCTGGTGTGCTGCAGTCCGTGGGGTCACAAAGAGTTGAACGTGACTTAGCGACTGAACAACAATAACAGAGTCTATTTAGAGATGTGTGCCTGTCAGCATTGTAAGACAGCTCATTCTATTCGGTTCTTTTTTCACAACTCTATTCTTCTGACAGTCTTTATACCTGCAGATGTCACTCAGAGCAGGTACAGGGTCCCACTTCAGAGCTCAGAAAAAAATGGTCCCTAAATCTTCTTACTATTAACTTTACACCAGGATGTGGTTACAGCATGCCTGCTTCAGACTGGATTTTCTTTTCCTCACCAGGACATCTTTCAGGACTTAACAGAACCATAACCAATGTCTTGGTGGCTATACTTCGTATTGAAAGCAATAAAGAATTACAGGTGAGCTTGTAGAAAACTAGTTACGCATGACAGGACATGAGTCCACTGTGGGTTTAATAAGAGCAATTGCAATCATGATACCCATTGAGTTCAGCATGACCAAAAACTAAAGGGGAAGCAAAGAAGGGGGGAAAGCAAGTTAAAACCCCCCCCAGCTCAAGAATTATCTGACCCAGAGTGTGAACACTCCCTGAGGTTATTTCTTATGAGAAATATAATATAAATAAATGATTTGACCTTAAACCATTTAACAGAAGGAAAGACTGTACTTTCCATTAGTAGAAGTGAAGCTCCATCTAAAGAAATCTACTCAGATGAAGTAACTCTGCCTCCAGTCAAGTAAATCACCACCAGGGATGGAGAGAGGAGGAATGGGAGCAATACAAAAAGGGGAAATGAGCTTGGGGCTGTGTTTGAAGTTGAGGACAGTGAAAATGGGGGAAAAAATTACAAAAAATCAACTCAGACCCATTGGAATGAATGGAGGAGAGAATCATGGAGCTTTTTTTTTTTTTTTTTTTTTTGAATCATGGAGTTTTAAGGGAGCTTCATGGGGCAGCAGTGGGAGAAGGTGGGTATAGGGAGGCAGAAGAGAGAGGCCTGAGGATCTTAGCTGAAGGGTCGTCAACCACCCAGGCCCTGGGAGGACCTCCTCTCAAGAAGAGCTGTAACATAGACAAGCCTAAGGTGAAGGTCACTGAAAAAATTCAGCATTGCAGTCTTTGAAATAAAAATGAACACTTTTAAGGATGCAATGAAGGAGCAAACTCGGTATCAAATGAATAAAGTAACCCAGGTTATTCTTGATATATTTCTCTATTTCTGATTTCAAGACCCTATTCTCCTTAAACAACATGAATCACATCATTTTTACCTAGGAGGAAATGAACATGACTATATTCCAAAAGAGCACACACTCATTCAAACCCCCAAAGGGGCAGTATGGGACTTGTCTATCACTTGCCGTCCTCTACTCTGGGTCCCTGCCTCCCTGGACTGAATTTATTCAGATGGTGGAGGCCTTCCAGCATTAACATCTACGAACATCAGTGTTTCAGAAACCACAGATCTGTATCCTTTCTACACTTTATGTGGCTCTCCTTTGACTGTATATAGGACAAGAGGATGAGGAATGCAGCTACCATTAAAACTCAATACTTAAAAAATAAAATGTTGCTTAAGCATAAGGTAAGACTTGTTGAGATGTCAGTGAGTGTACCTGTTCTCCAGAGAACAGTGTCATAGAAGAAGGAGAACTCCATCTCGGTGTGATGCTCCAAGGAGGCCCAGCCCCTGGGGGCCGTCACGTAGATGTAGGACACGTAGAGCGGCACGTGCACCGTCAGGAAGGACTGGGCGGAGTCTCTCACCTGCCGAGCAAGTGGGGTGCACAGGAGAGGGTTATTTCTCCCCGGGATGAAGAGCTAGATGAGCATCGCATATCGGTTCAATCTTCATTCACTCATTTAGCCACTTATTCAGTATTAATCAAGCACTCATGATTGTGCCAGGCACCCAGGAACTGGGTCCTTAGCAGTGGGAAAAAACTAAAATCCCTGCCTTATGGAATCTACCGTCTAGTAGGGGAGATACACAAATGTGAAAAATAAAGGTGTGGGAAATGGTCAAGATGCTTCTTTCAGTAAGATAATCAGAGAAGACTTTTTCAAGGAGGTAACACTTAAAAACACTTTAAAAAAAAATATTTATTTTTATTGATTTATTTTGGCTGAGCTGAGTTTTAGTTGAGGCATGTGGGATCTTTAGTTGCAGCATGTGGGATCTAGTTCCCTGATCACGGATGGAACCTGGACCCCTGCATTGGGAGCAGGGAGTCTTAGCCACTGGACCACCAGGCAGTCCCCTAAAAACACTTTTGAAGTATGAGAAGCTCTCCCTCCACTGATCATTTGCTGGAAGCCTTGGTTGAGATTTTTTTTTTTTTTTTTTTTGGTTGAGATTTTTAAGGCATCACAGTTATTCCCAAAGGATCTGGGCAGATCTGGGATCTACTGTCAGCACACAGTCCCTGGCTGACCGTAGTTTTCAGAGAGCCACAGGAAAGCATAAAGCAACCCTAAATGGGAGGATGCCCAAGTCATCCTAGGATGAATGTGAGGCTGACCTGGATGTCTTAGTGAGTACTCAGACCTTCTCCAATAGGAAAGAAGGTCATGGGATTTCGATATTATACTATGAAACTTACCAACGGACAGCTCACAGTTGGATAGCTTCCTATCTCATTCAATGCTTTGCTGAAATAATTTTGAAAAGGCAGCACCCCATACTTCTAAGAGAACATTTTTTCTGAAGGAGTTCCTTTTATTGCCATTAATTCAGCTCTATCATTTTCATTTTACTACGCAATTAACAAAACTTGGATTGAAACATAATAAAATATGAGCAGAAGACTTCATGGAGAAGCTGTGTATGTGAATGAGGGAGTTGGTTTATTCATTATTCATTTATTCAATATTTTGAGATGTATATTGTATTTTCTGTCATAAATACATATTTCCTTTATAACAAAAAAGCTTACTTTAAAATAATTATATTTTGTCATTGGCTAAATGTGATAATACATTATAGAACTTACATACAATTTTGTTTGAATATACAATGTAACATGTTTCCATGGGTAGTTAAGGGAAACAGCCAAGTGCTTTATCAATATTTATGACACTGAAACTTTATTTTTCCAAAGTATTCTTTCATATTCAAAGTTGTCAGGGACTTAAAGTTGGATTCCAAGTTCTTCAAAAGGCTCCGCTAATTCCTTATGCACTTAAAAATCTTTTGTGAAAATCTTACTCTGTCTTCTTTAGGAAATTTTCTGATTTTATCTGGATCTCACATCATGTTCTGTCCCCTCATGTACAGGTTTTACTAAATACACTTGCCCTAATTTCACCATTGCTCATGTTAGAACCTCCATAAATTTTCTAGTTGACTGGTAAAATTATTTTTCCTCTGTTTCCATTTATTCTCTATTAACCTTCATATTACTTATTAATCCTTAGGGAAAAAAAACTCTTATAAATATTTACTGTGCAACTCTTTTGTGTCAGACCTTGTGCTAGATGCTGTCTCACTTTGAGATGACTAGTGACCATTTCAGATGAGGTTCATTGAGGTTAAGTCTTGTCTAATTCTGCCAATATTTGATAAAGAAAGATATGAACTAGGGTGGGTTTTAAGTTGTACACTCTACCATATACCACTTGTTTCATCTATTTTTAAAGAAACAGACAGCAAAGAAGTACTTCTGTGGTATATACGTATTGGTTTAAAAAGTGGGACATATATAATAAGAATTTCTTGTCTTTTTGATTTTTAAGCATATTCTGAATAAAGATATCCAAAACTATAATTAAAGTTAGGGAGAAGAAAGAATAATAATTTCTGAGGGGCCAAAGAAGGAACCAATCACAGAGTTTTGCATATTTGAAAGTGAATGTAAGTTATGCAACTGCAGAAGTACAAAGGAAACCTCAGAATGCCTTAAAATTCTATTCAGTAGAGGGCGATAGTGTATACAAAATAAGAATTAACCAAACCAAGAGGCATCTCAAGGAAACAAGTAGTGTATACAAAATAAGAATTAACCAAACCAAGAGGCATCTCAAGGAAACAAGTAGTGTATACAAAATAAGAATTAACCAAACCAAGAGGCATCTCAAGGAAACAAATTTCAATCAAAGAAACTTTCCTAAAATGATTATGCATAATTCCGTCTATAGGTTCCCCTCTTTCAGTGTGGTTGAACCTGATTTGAAGTGAAAAACAAATATTTGATTTTCTTAGTTTATTGAGATAACTACTCAAAATTGGGTAGTGTCTGCTTTAAAATTGTTCTTCCCATGAGGCTGCATTAGCCTGGTCCCTTTGATATTAATGGCCCTCCTACGACTGTGACTTCTTGCTATAATGTTTTATTTTGTTGGGCTTTCCTAGTGGCTCAGACGGTAAAGAATCTGCCTGTAATGTGGGAGATCCAGGTTTGATCCCTGAGTTGGGAAGATCCCCAGGAGAAGGGAATGGCTACCCACTTCAATATTCTTGCCTGGAAAATCCCATGGACAGAGGAGCCTGGCAAGCTAGAGTCCATGGGGTCACAAAGAGTCAGACATGACTGAGTGAGAAAAGACTTTCTTTATTACTGATGTTTAAGGACTTTTAACCATAAGTTTGGAATAGGTATGACAGCAAGGTGTTTTAAACAGTTGTCATGATGCTTGGGACAACAGTGCTTTACTTGCCTGCTGAAAGACAGGGAACTTCTGTCATTTTAACTCATTTCCCCGTTCGGGGAAAACACATCGACTTAGCCATAACCTTCCCATCGAGGTAAACCTTTTTGACTTTCCAAAATATGCATGCTCAGTTGCTCAGTTGTGTTGCACTCTTTGCGGGCCCATGGACTGTAGCCCACCAGGGTCCTCTGTCCATGGGATTTTCCAGGCAAGAATACTGGAATGGGTTGCCATTTCCTTCTCCGGGGGAATCTTCCTGACTCAGGGATCAAACCTTTGTCTCCTGCATTGGCAGGTGGGTTCTTTACCACTAAGCCACCTGGGAAGCCCTTTCCAAACTACACCCAGAGGAAAAGACATATATACCTAGAGAAGTAAGACTATTAGATTTTTATATAAATGAGTGCCAGACAGCTAATTTTCTTCAACTTAATTTAAACATTTTTCCATATTAATTTTCTAATTAGCTGACTGAGAGGACTCGGGGGGCTTGCTCTAGCCATGATGCTGCTAAGGTCTCTTTTGAAGGATTTAGAAAGAAGAGTCCCTTGGTTGGTGCAGTTCTGGGAGCAACTGGGTATTAAAGTGCTTCAGTTCAATGAATGAACAAGCTTTAACATGATACCCAGGTGCACGCAGCCTTCAGACAGAGCCCTGGGGCACCCACCTGGAAGTCGGCGGTTACAGACCCCCCACAGACGTCAATCAGCTCCGTCATGTCATAATAGGCATCAAACGTCCAGACGCAGCTCTTCAGGTTCAGGTGTTTGTAGAGCTGGATGGTCTTTGGCTCCCGCACGCTGGAGTCAAACTGGAAGGGGCGGTCATAGCCAGGCCCCAGTGCTATGCTGTCATGGACCCTGTCGTCCAGGAACCCTGCCTCTGCGGGGGAGGGAGAAGCAAGGAACAGTAATCCAGTCTGTGGACCTGCTCTTCACCAGCTTCCCGGGAGCTGGGGAGAGAGGGAGAGCGGACACATCCTTTGGACACCCAGAGAGAGCTTTCCCTTCTTCTGAGATGAGTAATAGAGCTCCCCAGGGCTCCCAGGCTTCCCTGGCGGCTCAGACGGTAAAGAATCTGCCTGAGACGTGGAAGACCCGGGTTCGATCCCTGGGTTGGGAAGATCCCCTGGAAAAGGGAATGGGAACCCACTCCAGTATTCTTGCCTGGAGAATTCCATGGACAGAGGACCCTGGCAAGCTATAGTCCATGTGGTTGCAAAGAGCTGGACACGACTGAGCGACTAACTAACTAACTACCCAGGGCTCCCAATACAAGCTCAGTGAGAAGGCGAGGGGAGTTTGTCATCTTGCCTGTTGCCACGTGTTAAACAGAGTGACTGTGTTCACAGGCTCAGGGAAGATGCTACAGGAGCCAGGGAAGAAAAGATGAATGGATGAGACCATAAATGAAGAAGTCAATGCCTGGTGGCCCTGTGTATCTCTTGGAAAAGACAACACCGTAAAGCCTTGCCTGTCACACCTGCCCAGACTGGTTCTATGCTTCACAATCAGTCCTTGAAGAAATGGATTTACTATATGGAGAGTCTATTGGTGAATTATTCTTTCTCAAGACTGATTTTTTTAAAAAAAAAAAATAGCTTTTATGGGGAGCTAGTAAACAAACATCTGACTACCTCCTCCCCCGCCTCCTATGGTTTCTGAACTCTTGCAGAAAAAAAAGTCTTAATTCTGTGTTAATGAGTAAATAGCTCACTAATGATGCTTGACTAAGCTTCCCTTGCTACAGGCAAAAATTATTGGATCAAATGCTGCCAAGCAACTGAACTGTTCTATGTTAATGAAGACCTTTATGCAGAAGAGAGCTGAATACAGACACAACTTTAGAATAGTAGGGTTAAACTTTGTACAGTCCTGAAAGCAACTATATATAATATTCTGAAAGAGTTGATCCATTTCTCAGAATGTTTGACACCAGCACACAACCCTCTGCACCACAAGGACTAGGGTGTTAATGAATATGTATTGAAGCTAATCGTGTTTAAGTAAGAAGAGGTGCAAACTTTCAGCCTATAGACATGGTATGTTTCTTCCACTAGCTTGCATATGCAGACCAATTAAACTTTCATCTGTAGCCCAGTGACTTAGGAATCATTCACACTCCACTAATTCCTACTGTATCAAGACCATCACTACCCAGAGTGATGCTTAATGAATATGGAAGAGCACACAAATGCTTTCCTGTCTTCAAAAATACTGTTAAATGATTCATCAGTTGCAAAGAGAGGAAATGCACATTTAATGTGCACTTGCTAAGGTGAATGGAAATGGACAGGATTCTTTGTAAACTAAAACGTCTGCCCTGGTGAACACAGAGATGTGCTGCCTCAGTTGTCAGCGCCCTTGGGTCTGGATCACCTGCAGAGCCCCAAGTCACGCACTTGCTCAAGCAGCCTGCCATCCAAGGACTGAGCGAGGTGGGGCAAAGAGGTCTGCCCACTGGGGCTGGAAGCAGGACACGTTGGACAGCTGGGTTCTCTCCAGAGTTCCCTGTAAGAACTGGTTGTGGCTTCATTGGCCACACTGCAGGCTGACTTCTCCCCCTGCCCAGTCCTGCTTCCTCCCCTTTCCTTTAGGAGATGTGGATGCCCAATAAACATCTCATACCCCAAACTCCACCTTGGCTACTGCTCCTGGAGAACCATTCTATAATATCTACCATTGCACAGGAGCTTTATAAAATGCTGAGAGCATGGAAACCAAGTGCAGGAGAAGGAAGGAGCTAAAATTGACCAGGACGGGGGGTTTTAAAATTGTCGACACATTCAATCCCTACCTTGTTTGGGAGCAATCATTCTCCTCATGTGATAGATGAGAAAGCAGTTGGCTCAGAGCTGTCCAGCTATTTTTGTTCAGTAGTACAGAGAATGGAATAAGGATATGAACCTGTCAGTTTGATTCCAAGGTCCTTGTTTTTTCCTGTTCATGTCACTGTCCGAGATGCCTATGTTTGGCTGCTTGCTGATGAGCAAATTCACTACCCATGCAGATTTTGAGGACCAGAAAACATGAAACGCAGAGTTCACTTAGCCACATCCCTAAGGGTCATCGTGCTGGGCTGGCCACACTGACAGGGAAGTCTCTCCCCTCACCTGAGATGCCTCTCAAGTCCCGGGTGGTGACGAGATTGGAGCAGACGTGTTGGTGCCTGTAGATGGACTCAGATAGAAGAAAATGCAGGTTGTGCAGCGGCATGGTGGAGATGAGTGGCAGCATTCCATCCTGGTGTGGAATCTGCACGGAAATGTGGATTCTGGGGGGGGGAAACAAGAGTGGAAATCAGGGCTCTTAGGTGTCTGCGATAAGCAGCTAGTATGGTACACTGTGTACATGTGTGCTCAATTACTCAGTCGTGCCTGACTCTTTGAGACCCCATGGACTGTAGCCCATCATCTCCTCTGTCCATGGGATTCTCCAGGCAAGACTACTGGAGTGGGTTGCCATGCCCTCCTCCAGGGGATCTTCCCCACCCAGGGATCGAGCCCTTACCTCTTATGTCTACCTGCACTGGCAGGCAGGTTCTTTAGCATCAGTGCCACCTGGGAAGCCCCCAGTATGGTACATTGCTTTCTTATAACTCAGTTTTTCTTCACCAATGAATTTACCAGTTTTTTTTTTCTTTCTGAAGATTTCCATGCCGGAGTTCTCTCTGTACACAAGGGTACAATGTGCATGCAGGGTTATTTTCCTCCCTCCAGCCCCTGGGAGGTCCTCCAGACTCAGGACTGATAGCAATCGAGAATCATAGATTTTTTTGTGTGTACAAGAAAAGATAACATCGCAACCATAAATTATAGCTTTCTTCTGCTTTAAAAGGAAGCTTTGTTTCCTCATGAGCTAGAGCCGAGTGGATGGTACAGGCATGGCTGAATTTCTCTGTCACAATGAGTGTCTGTGGAGGTTGTGGAGGGTTACCACAGAATTTTCTAAAGTATTTGTGCCCACAAGACATCACTGAGCTCTTAAACTTTAAGGCCGGTATCCCTACCCAGGAAAAAAGCCTAGAAATGGTAATACTCCACTATTCAATAGTCGTGGGGCTTCCCAGGTGGTGCTAGTGGTAAAGAATCCATCTGCAATGCAGGAGACCAAGAGATGTAGATCCGATCCCTGGGTTGGGAAGATCCCCTGGAGGAGGGCATGGCAACCCACTCCAGTACTCTTGCCTGGAGAACCCCATGGACAGAGGAGCCTGATGGGCTACAGTCCATGGGATTGCAGAGTCGGACATGACTGAGTGAATAAGACACACATGGTCTCTTCCCAACTTAAAAAGCCTTCCCTTCCCAACAGCAAGTTCTAGCAAGGACACCAGCCCTCACTGGCCTCAATCTGCAGCAAGCTCTGCCTTGAACTACATTCTTCTGCCTTTAGGTACCTTTGTACCAGGAAGTCTGTAACTTATTTATATTAGCTTCTATTTCTTGTATGCTTTTAGAGTCTGTCTTGCCTCCCCACTAAGAGGGCAAAGGACCATTTCCTTTACTTCTTCTGTTTCTCCAGAGCCTGTAGTACACAATTCTAAATAAAATATGAGCTTAATAAATACCGGTTAAGACTGCAACACAACAAAACTGTACTGAGGGCCTGCAATTTTTTCACTGTACAAGTTTAAATTTTCAGCATGTTTATTGAGGGTGCATTGTGAGTTTTTACAGCGTGTCTCCCAGAACAAAGACTCATGCTTTAAAGAGGAATCAGAACCTCAGAATATGAACAGAAAGGCTCTTTTTGTAAAGAGCAGGGTCAGTAGTAACCCTGGACACTTCTGTTATTGCTTTTTACAAAAATAAATTTCATTCTGTTAGAAAAAAGAGAAGGATTTGCATATTTTTGGCTCCATGTTCAAATCTGTTTTTTTTCATGTAAATGAGCCCTTTTCTCTGAACTCAGTTGCTCATAAAGTCATGCACATAAATACTACCAGGTTTAATGAATATGTATAACCTACCTGAAATCTTTTTTTTTTTTTGCTATACAAAAAATGAAAGCATTCATTTTCCATCAAAATCATAGGGCACAGGAAAAAAAAGCATATCTGCCCACTGATTTATAATTCACCAGCGTTGTTACTCATTTGTTCACTGGGTACTTAGTGAGTGCCTCTTAGGTGCCAAGAAGCACTGTTCTAGGCAGAGGGGATGCAAAATAAACAGTCATGGTCCCTGTCACCATCATCTCCTGGGTGGGGATGACAAGGAGAGAATGAATAATGATAACACTCTCAGAGAGGCAGATGCGGGTACCAGAAAAGTGGGAAGTAAAAGCTTCCAAATTAAATTGGGGGAGATGATGCAAAAGTTCCTAGAAGAGATGCAATGGCTTAAGTATGGTGGGACAATGGGATTTAAGAACATGGACTGGAAGGGGACAGGGGAAAGCTGGAGCCAGGAGTAGCCACATGGCAGAGGTAGGTCACCTAAGAATGCTTGAAACCCTTAGGAAGTTACATGTGATTCCCCGTGGGTGGACTGGCAAGTGAAAATAATAAGATGAAGGAAACGAGGCTAGCAAGATTGACAAGGGCCAGATATTAGGGCACGTTTGAAGCATGTCAACTTTTTACGAAGCATTCATCACCATTATTCCTATTTTGCAGAAGCATCACTCACTGTGTCCCACCTACAACACACACAAAGCATAGCTGAGGACTCTCTCGGCCATCTCCTCACGGAAGGCCCTCCCCGCCTGACCTGTTGGGATGCTCCTTGTGTTTGACGTCCAGGTATTTCAAGGTCGCGATGAAGGACTGAGCCTGGAAGCCTCGGGCTGTCCCAGCCACCACTGGGGTGTGGCAGATAGCACTGTCTGTTCCGATGGTGACAATGTTGCTCCTCAGGGGGGTCCCCACGTGGCCCACCTTGTCCATAGCCTTGGCCACACAACGGACATGGAACCTCCGGCTGAAGTAAATGCTGTCCAGGACCTACCAGGAAGAACAAAGTACCTCAGACACGTGGATACTGCCTCAACGGCCCCTCACACTGTGTCTTCTGATGGTAATCTGTGGTAACCTGTGAAGACCACTGTCAGCTGACAAAACTGCACAACCTAAAAGCTGAGAGTCATGTTTTATACAGCAGGCTAAACTGAGGACTTAAGCCCGGGACACAGCATCTTAGACAACTGTGAGAGACTGCTCTAAAGAGGAATGGGAAGAGCTAGCATGCATATTAATCAGAGTTTTTGCAACAAAGGCCAGGTAGTTGGAACATCAAAAGATGACTGTTAAAACTGGATATCTCAAGTTAAGGGATTTTGCACTTTTCCATGTATGGGAAGATGAAATCATTTAGGCTCACTGAAATCATTCCTTTAATAGGCACCTCAGCTATCAGGGGCCAGTATCCTGTGTTTCTTCCTCCTGAGTCTCCTTAGGGTGCCCCACTGGCTGCAGTGGCTGATGCTGCAACATCCTTTGCTGATTGACATGGCAGACTGCATTAATAGCCCACACCATCCATTATCCATCCATTTATCCATCTATGTGTCCATTGATCTACCCACCTATCCATTCATTCACCACCTAAGTACTGACTTTCTCCCAGGAGCAAGGCACCAGGGACAGAGCACTGAATCTAGGGTGGTTAAGTCAGGTAACAAGCAAGTAGACAAATGTGGAGCAAGAAATTAGAGATGACTGATCCCCAGTGACACTTGTTCTCTTTACATATTAGGTTCAGAGAACTACTTAATGATTTTTCAGGCCTTCCAGCAAGGCTCATTGCCTCTAAGTCACTTTTGCTGAGGGCATCGTATCAGGGTATAGAGGAAAGACACTTCTTTTCTAGGAGTTCTTAGTTTTCTTTCCTCCCTACTGCCACTCCCTTCCTTAACTCTCCTCTAATTACTAAGGGTTACAATAACATGGTGGACTTGAAGTTGAGAACTTGGCCTCTGACACCTACTGGCCTTGAAAGTCTTTCTACAGATTCTCTCATGCTCCAGACACACAGAATCCATGAGTGCTTAATGCAATCTATGCAGAGGTAACCCAGGTCACCAAAACTCTCTAGGTTACTAGTGCATTGTCATAGGGAAGTATATAATAAGAAAAACTCATTAGTAGTTCTGTGTGCCACAGTCCTCCCACAAAGCAATCATACAAACTTATCAATTCTACCGTGGAAACAATTTTCACTGAAGTCCATTAAAAATTGAAGAAGATTTTTCCATTAAAATTTTTTTTTAATTAGCTGCCATGACTTTATTTATTTATTTATACATGGCCTTCATTCAGAAGGGATTTGAGGCATCTTACAAAAATGCACACAACAGTATTAAATAAATAATTGAAGAAATGAAGGCAGGGCAGAGGAAGCTGGGATAAGAGGATTAGTCGCCAACTGATCACAAGAAGGCAAACTGAAATATAAGGTACAATCATAAACTTGGTACCTGTTAAAAATGCATATTTGGCTCAAATCAAACCAACTACCCCTTCATGGTTTTGTTGAACAGAGAGCAAGGTATTTATGAAACAATAAGTTGTTAAATCTTGCCATTTACATTTCTAATAATAATAAAGATAATTTAAATTTGAACTAGGTTATGTTGCAAAAGAATTAATCTTCTGGCCTTTCTGAATAAGCTGTGCCAAAGACAATGAACACAAGGGACCCACTTTATCCAAAGCCTCCCACGTACGTCCAACAGCTTTCTTCCACTATCTACTCAAGACAGTTCTTTATAAAACTTTTTATTTATTTATTTTTGGCTATGCTGGGTCTTCATTGCTGAGCACGGGTTTCCCCTAGCTGTGGTGCTTGGGCTTAGCTGCTCCTCAGCATGTGGAATCTTCCTGGACCAGGGATCGATTGAATCCATCTCCCTGGCAGGTAGCTGGATTCCCAACCACTGAACCATGAGGGAAGTCCAAGGCACTTGTTAACATGAGAACAAACTGTGGATTTGTAGGGGAAAAGCTAGAGAAATTGAGCGAAGAAAATCTCTGATTTCCGAAATTATTAAATGCACTGATTTCAGCCAAAAATCATTGAGCTCTTACTGGGTGCCAGACGCTCTGTGGAGCCTGAATCTCCACAGCTTTCAGCTCTTTCTCTGAAGAACATCATTGGTGCAATGAGCAGAGTCAGAACACTGGACTGTTTCCTGAGGTTGGGAAAACCACCGATGTGCACGGCTCCCTGATGGTGGCAGAGGTGTGCGTCTGGCCTCCTAACTCTCTGAGGACAGCAACGACATTCTGAACCTCTTTTCATATCTTCCCACCGGGCTTTGAAAAATACTGATCACTTAATAAGCATACTCTCATTTTATGTAATAACTGGTCTCCACTACGTGCCACCAATGTGGCAGCCAATTTGGGAGGGATATACAAATGTGGTAGAACCCTTGGTCCTTTTTCTTAAGGAATTTATACCCTACTCCTTATTGAAAGATTTAAGAGATGTGAAAAGAGACTAATCATTAGTCATACTTACCTAGAATCTTTGACTTACTTCACCATTTGTGAATCACTTTCCTATCTGTCAATGACTTTGTCAAGTGGATTAAGCAAAGGAGGTATTATTTTGTAGATCAGGAAACTGAGACTCAGAAAGGTGAAGTAAACACTTAACATCACATAGTTCAGAACAGGCAGAATCAAGGTTTGTAAACAGGTTGTCGGAGTACTAGCCTAGTTTTCTTTCTGCTACACCGTATTATCTTTTCTCATACGTAAGAACGAAAGGACAGTGTTGTACCTACTTAATTGTTTAGTTTATACCAAATGGCATGCAGGGACCTTAAGGAATTTGTCAGAGCTGGAGTAACAAAGAGAAAGGCCAGGTCTCTCCCTCTGTAACCAGACCTACCATGTGGTTGACACTGGTGAATGGCGTGTTGTCGGTGATGGTCTCGAAGGGAGACCGGGCCCCATTGCCATCAGTGGGGGCGGCCACTTCCCAGCTAAACTGCACGGACGTCTGGTTGATGCCAGCCTCATTGCAGCGCTCCTTCATGACAGCATATTTGGGGAAATGGGGGTCGCAGGGCGTGACACAGACCAGCGGGTAGCCCGGGGAGGGGGATTTCTTGACTCCCTCCTTGGTAACCTCTTCCACATGGTCATAGTCAGCAAGTGTAACGACCTGCAAGGAGCAACACAGATTCAGCCCTGGGTGGGTCAGAGAACTAAGGCTCCCTTCCCCAGAGACCTACAAGATCACTTAACTCCTAGGGATTCTTTAAAATATAGCAGTAGTTCTAACAATGCTTAACTAGGCATTCCTAAAAGATCCTGGAAATCTTCAATAGTAGGGAAGATCCTCCTCCTCCCTGAGTTAAAAGCTTTAGTATTTTAATGGTCTCATTCCTAAATCAGATTCCTATGACTCAAATGAAAAACACTCCACTCCCCCACACACTGTAACCAAAACTCTATCATAAATGGCAGATATGAGTTTAAAGTTGCATTAAACTGTCAATGGCAGGCAGTGGTGCATCTGGCAAAATATGAGTAAATAAAGGACATATGTGAAGGACAGGGAAGCCTGGCATGCTGCAGTCCATGGGGTTGCAAAGAGATAGACATGACTTATCGACTGAACATACATATGCATTTCTTCCATGGTCAAAGAGACATATTTTGAAATGGTCTTTCTACTGTATGAGATTAGTCAGGGGAGGTTATAAGACTTATTCGAATATGCTTCATTATCCTATGCTAAGTTCCCCTTGGCAACTTCTGGGAGCTTCCCTGGCAGCTCGGACAGTAAAAAATCCACCTGCAATGTAGGAGACCCGGGTTCGATCTCTGGATCGGGAAGATCCCCTGGAGAAGGGAACCCAGTATTCTTGTCTATAGAATGCCATGAACAGAGCAACCTGGTGGGCTACAGTCCATGGAGTTGCAAAGAGTCGGACATGACTGAGGAACTAACCACATGGCAATCTCTATGCATTTTCCTCCTAACTGTGAAGTCGGTACATTCATTCTTTTCATCCCCAAATTGGGAAACATGGTGGTACATCTCTGTAGACACTTAATTCTATGCCTGTGGCAAGTATGTAAGGTAATAGATATGGGGGAATATTCCATTTTTACTCTTCTAGGTCTCACCAAAGAAATGAGAAGATCATTGGAATTGCACTGTCTTTGTCAGACAAAGGGCTCAACATAGTTTGGTCTCACTCTTATGTGGAAACAAGGTTTCTCCTCTTTAGCACTACTGACTTTTGAGCCAGGCAATTCTTTGTTGTGGGGAAGGGGGACTGTTCCTTGTACTGTAGGATGTTCACCAGCATCCCTAACTTCCATCCCCTAGATGCTAACAGCACCCAGTGTGACAGTCATGATAACCACAGATGTCACCAGACATTGCCAGATGACCCTGGAGGTGATGGGAGTGAGGGACTTGGGGAAAGGGACACAAGTAGTCCTGGCAGTCCTGCTTCTCTCAGGTTCTCATCTAATGCCTAAGACAGGAGCAACCGTCCTTTGGGCCATGAGACTTACAATGGGCGGTGCTGGCAGGATGAGACTCCCAGCTGCCTCCTGGTCTAGAATCGTCACTGTGGCCGTGGTCACATCGCCAAGAACTGCTTCCACTGGGTCATCCGGGCCAAGGACTAGGGAGAATGATTCATGCCACTCCCGGTCTTCGTTGGACAGGATCTCGACTTTAAAGAAGATGTGATCCACACCTGTGCCAAGGACAGAACAGAGAGAGCAAAGGTCCTCATCAGTGACCCACTTAAGACAGTGCAGGTTGGCACTGCTGAGGCTTCATGTTGAAATCTGCCCTTTCTTCTCAGAGGGTTTCTATCAATGCAGTGGCTGCTAATCACTTTAGCCCCATTTCCAGTGAGGGATCTGTTTTATAGGTGAAATTCCACCTGCTGTGGAGGCTCAGTCCTACAGATTTACTATTCAACACCATATGAGGATTAATGGCCCCTGCCTGACACTAGCTGGTGGTAATAAAAATCTATGATCTAAAAAACACTCCACCCTGGTTATGCGTTTTTTTGCCTAATTTTTCTTTCCCATTTACACTTAGGTACAAGCCCCTGTGTGGCAGTGAGTGCTTACACACTAGACACCCTTCAAAGCTGTCTCCTGGGAAGCAACAGCTCAAAGGTTACCTACGGGACTGGCTCTGCCAAGATGATAATGTGACGGTTTGGCAGCCTGGAATGGGGAGGGTTAGAGCTCAGAAACCCCCTTGTTTTCTGTGAAGTGATTCTATGAGGGTGCAGCTATCCCTGGCAGTGGTCAAGATGGCCTTCTTCCTCCTATAGACACCTGGGCTAGGTTACTTCTAGGACATGCCTTTCCCCCAGATCCTTATGCAGAAGAGAAAGAAGCTAAGACACTTGGAGGAGAGGTCCTTGTGAGGATGTTGAGGAAGGGTACCTGCCTTCCCTGTAAACACTAGCCAGACGCATAAGGGATGGTGCCAAAAGTCCTCTGAAGCTCAGTGGGGTGATGGAGACATATAGAGACACCCCTCCATTTCCCAGGGAGGCATTTCCTCCCTCCTCCTGCCATGCCATCTCTCAAGAGGGTTTCTACCACTTTTGCCCACTTCTGGCTACATCACAAAGAGTGCCAGGCTCTACACCAGCCTTTTCACCTTATACTGCTCCAGAAAGTTTTGGGGAAAAGTCGAGTGTAAAACTCAGCTCCTTTTCTGTCTAATTCCTTCCATTAAGTAAATACATCAGAAAATTAAACAGCTGCTTGTGAGAATCTCATCTTTCTCTCTTCCATGACTCATCTTCATAGCATCTCCTAATAGATGTCAAGCCATTTGAACATGGTGATTGTGCCTTCTGGGTTGAGTAAGCCCTGAAGCGCCCAGCACAATGGTCTGTACCAATGCTTGCTGAATGATGGCATCACATATATTTTTAAAAACTCAGGTGCTCCCATTGCTCAACCAAATCATAGGCTAACAACAATAAAAAAAAAACCCTCTTGAATGATCCAAAATGTCTAGGATTCTCTGAAGTAAGGCGCTTCTTTTTTTTTTCTTATCTCATGCCAGTTTTACTAATTGAAAACTTTATTCCCACAACCTCAAATGTGTGCTTAATAAGTACTTCATGCTATTGGAAATATTGTGCTTTTTTTTTTTTTTTTTAATTTTCTGCTTATTTTTTCCTTCAAATATAAGATATTAGCCTCTCTCTTAAGTAATACCTATGAGGCTTCCCTGGTGACTCAAGACAGTAAAGAATCTGTCTGCAATGCAGGAAACTCAGGTTTGATACCTGGATCAGGAAGATCCTCTGGAGAAGGAAATGGCTACCCACTCTAGTATTCTTGCCTCGGAAATTCTATGGACAGAGGAGCCTGGCGGGCTACAGTCTATGGGGTGGCAAAGTATCAGACACAACTAATTGATTAACACTTTAAGGAAGACCTACTAATTGGGATTGGCATTCAATTACCAGGACTGAACTTCAAGACTCGGCTCTTTGGGTAGTAATCCACACCAGACTGGGCTGACCCATCCCGTGTGCTACAGCGAATCTTGGATGTTCTGTTCTGGTCCCCTCTGCGGATCACCTTGACGTTCAGAATGGCTGTGGCGTCTGGGCCCGAGGGTTCCCGGACTTGATATGCAGCTTCTTCGAACTCAATGGTAGGGGCTGGGAAACGAGGTTAGGAAAACAAGAGCAAGTTGGAAAAGTGAAAAAGGATTCCAACTCCCATGAAAACACTTTATAACGACAAGAGGGAATTTTTCACACTAGTTAGCAATACAAAAGGCAAAATAGCTTGCAGTCGTAAAAATCAATCTGTATTTACCCCTAAGCAATACTTTGGAAAAAGGAATTCATCTGTGATTCTGCAGGAGCTGTTTCTCACATATTTCTTATTAAAAACAGTACAGTGGAGGAAATATTTTTAAGCACTTTGAAATGCATGCTATCCAAGTTTCCATCTAGGCCTTGTAGCTCACAGCATGTTTTTAAATCTGCACAATTTATCAAGGGACTGAGACAGAGTAAGCCCTTGATAAATATCTATTGACTGATTGTATGAACCAACTCATTTTCATTTATGAGATATGAATTTCATTTATATACTGCTTACATTTACCAAATCTATCTCTCATCTCCATCTTCTGGATCCTCCCTCCCACTGCTTTCACTTTCCCCCACCCTTAGCTTTATCTATAAATATCACAGGCTAGTTAAGAATGAGTAGTTTTATGAATTTATGGTTGCCAGGTGGAAAGGATGAGGAGAAGGGGTAGTTAGGGAGTTTGGGATTGACATGTCCACACTGCTATATTTAAAATGGGTAACCAACAAGGGTAACCAACAAGCCAACCTACAGTATAGCATAAGGGACTCTGCTCAATGTTATGTGGCAGCCTGGATGGGAGCGGGGTTTGGAGGAGAATGGATACGTGTATGTGTATGGCTGAGTCCCTTCGCTGTTCACTGGAAACTGTCATGACATTGTTAATTGGCTATACCCCGATACAAAATAAAAAGTTAAAAAAAAAAAAGAATGAGTAGTTTTAGTGGCTGCTACAACGATAATTCAGAAACATAGGATTTCCAAACACAATCTGATTTGAAGTCCTACCCTCATTGCTGTGAAATGAACAATCGTGTTTTTTTTTAAAGTTTGAACCATGCCTTCCTTTGCATTATATTCTCATGAGGAAGGGCAATAAGGTAGTGGTGGAAACAGTGAGATAAGAAGACAGAAAAATTGGGAGCAACTACAAACCTTATACCCTCTAAAAACATATCATAGACTTTTCCAGAGATGTCTGGTGTCTCTGTGTTCACTTCCCCCTTCTCTCTCGGAAAATCCATCCTCCCTAGTTGTCAAAGATACGTCGCGTTTGAGGCTTCATAGTTTTACTGTGTACGCTCTCTGAGGCTGAGGTGTGTCACTGTAACAGGGTGAACTGGCGACCTCTCTGAGCCTAAGTACTGGGCTAAGTACAATCTAAGTTCTGCGTGAACAGGAGAGGGTCACCTCAGATCTGAACCTGTCTCCTTCGGTAAAGCGCTAATTCAACTTCAAGGCTGGCTTTTAAATTCTTTTCCCCCAATTCAAGTTAGTCTCTATTTTATATTAAAAGCCCTGAGTTTCACTGACTTTTGTGTAGATTCTAGAATCTGATAAAATAAGGTTTTACATGCAGTTTTGTTGCTTACAGCTATGTAAATAAGAGCATAAATAAGATAACTTTGCTGGGGTTCAATTTCTTTACCTATAACATAGGGATAATAATGCCTACCTCAAGAGATTACTGTCAGGATTAAATAAAGTTTTTTTTTAATATAATATGCTTATAACAGTTCTTGGTATATAATCAGTATTCAATAAAAACAGCTATTACTAGTTGTGGTATTATTGTCCATTCATTAAAGTATCTATTTTAATAAAACAGCTATGTCCCGATTTAAAACAGATTTTGTTTTCTTTGGTGCCTGGGTCATTCTTTGCTAGCACTTGACTAAAGAATTTAAGTATTTTTAGGTTAGTAGGCCAAATCAATTAGAGAGAATAAAACTGAGAAATTAGACTTTTCCAGGAAGGTGGCAGTGTTTTAAATCAGTTCATTGGATTCAACTGACTCTGGTTGTATTTCCAGCCCTGCTCCTGAATTGCCGGGACTTAAACAGCTTTTATTCTGTGTCTGTCTTAGTGTTTCTGTCCTAGCTCTTAACGACACTCATTCCTCATGTGATGTGCTAGGGAACGATGTGATTAAAAATACTGGAGTTCTGGGACTTCCCTGGTGGTCCAGTGGTCAAGGCTCCCTGCTTCCAGTGCAGGGGCCGTGGTTTCGATCCCTGGTCAGAGAACTAATAGTCTACATGTCACACAGTAGCAACAAAAAAGCCCAAATAAACATCCAGTTAAAAATGTATGTTTAAAAAAAAAATGCATGTTTAAAAATTTTTAATTAAAAAAAATGTTTTTTAATTATAGTTAAAAAACAAATCGGAGCTCTGTGGAAGGGATCCCTTGCTGCCAACATTTTTTAAAAAATTGGAGTATAATTGCTTTCTATAAATATTCCAAGACTGTTTTTTTTGTATTAATACTCCAACTGTTATCAGTAGACATTTTTACAGTGCTTTCATTTTTCAAAACACCTATAATTACATTAAAACGTTACTATGAAACATCAGTTCAAGTCCCATCAACCTAAGAGAAACTAAAGGCAATTTCTTCTGTTACCATCTTCATCATTGGATACGGTGATGGTGGCCATGTGATTCTTTCCAACTCTGGCTCCACTCCAGTGGTTCCCCAGAGGACGTCCAAGGTAGACCCTGAACTGTTCCTCAGGCTCAAACATGGAGTCATCGTGGATATAGACAGTACAGTTCTTCATCTAGAGCCAAGAGCACAAGAGAGATTAAAATTTGCAGCGAGGTATTAATCACTTGCTCACCTTTCCCTGGAAAGTCGTTTTTCTTCTTGCAGCATCAAAGAGCCAACACAAATTCAAAAGGATTCCAACCATCTCATTTATAAAATAGAACATTTAAGTCTTAACAGTCATACTTGGATGGACCTACCTATATGTGCAGCTTTGGGTTCAACATTCCAAACCATTTTGAATTATTGGTCATAAGTTATGAAAAACTAGAGCAATAAAATGAATCATTAAAAAGCGTGTGGAGAACATTTGTGTGCTTCCCCACATCTTGCCTGGACTCATTTATACCCTTGCGCATGTTATGATAGGTAGATATCTGATGGTGAGGGTTTAACATATGGATTAGAATTCCCGGAGAGATGAATAATGTCCTCTTTCCTTTGTGAAAATTGAGGAGTCTTATAAGGAAGTCAGAAAAGCTTCCTGTTAGGCTAAAGACACCTTTAAAAGCTGCAGAACTCTATAAAGAGCTGCCAAATGGTGTCTCACTTGAAAACTGCTGAGAACCGAATGTCTGAGAACACAATCTAAATACCTGTTGGATGGAAAGAAATCAAGGGCTTCCTAAACTGAATGTTCTCTACCGAGGACTGTCTTCTTGGGGAAATGTAAAATAAGGTCACAACAACAGAGCAGTCTTGATAGCATAGTCATATGATATGAAGTGTGATTATTTTTAGTTGACTGATTTTTTTTTCCAGTTGAGCTATTTCATTTTTTTTCCCTTGATTTTTATTAGTTGGAGGCTAATTACTTTACAATATTATAGTGGTTTTTGCCATACATTGACATGAATCAGTCATGGATTTACATGTCTTCCCCATCCTGAATCCCCCTTCCACCTCCCTCCCCATCCCATCACTCTGGGTCATCCCTGTGCAGTTGGCTGATCTTAAACTCACTATACTACCATATTGCATAGGATATGTGGATATGGAGCTTTCACTGTCACACCTCCTAAGTCATATTAGATGGAGGGAGACTATCTCTGTGAACATTTACTTGTGGTTTGCTAACCTGGTTTTAAGTTCCTGAAGAATGCTCCCTTTTATTATCCTTCTCACATTTTTCTTACAATAAGAATTTCTTTATGGAAAGCATGAATTTAGTAATGACTCTTCAGTATATCTTAAAAATAAAAGACATTCTCCCTGTGTTATGCAGCAACATTCCATTAGCTATATATTTTACATATGATAATAAATATGTTTCAATGCTACTCTCTCAATTCATCCCACCCTTTCCTCTTGGGGGTGCAGGATGGGGGGATATAATGTATACTTATGATTGATTCACATTATTCTATGACAGAAACCACTGTAAAGAAATTATTTTGCAATTAAAAATAAATTTTAAAAAAAGGACATTCTAGTAAATGACAAGTTCCAAAGACATTGCTCAGCATGATGAAGGAGATGAAGATTCCAAAACGTGCTTATGAATAGGCTGCCATGTGGGTAACATCTAGACTATTAAGCTGTATTTTCTTTATGATTTTATTAAATTACAAACTGCCTCTTGGATGGGCAGAAGATCCTCTTTTGAATTTAAAACAAATACAGACATGCAGACTCAAAGCTGAAGATCGTATTTACAGTACTTATGTGTGTGTGTGTGTTGATATGTGTTTCAACCTGCCACCAGTAAAATTCCCATAAAACACAAAACTAAGACAGGGGTTTTATGAATCATGCATGCATAAAAGACTTAAGAGCCTCAGAGAAAGAAACTATTACTTTCTTTTGGTGGTAAAGAATGGAGGAAGAATCTGGGGTGACCTGGGATGGGTAAAGTCTTCTTATGCTAAACTTTAAAAGAACTAATCACAAGGCAAAACTTTCAGATGCTTGCAGTCCATGGCGTCGCAGAGAGTCGGACACAACTGAGCAATTGAAGTGAACTGAACTGAACTTCATATGCTTGACTGTATTAAAATGAAGATTTCTGTCCAACTAATAACACCAAGGTCAATGGTAGTAGATGAGTGACAGAAAAGGAAACTATGCTTATAGTAGCCAAAATGTCTAAAGTTGGCAAGGATTAATATTACTATTTAGAATTATTAATATTAAGAATATTTAGAGTACACAAGAAACTACTGCAAATCAGTAAGAAAAAGATAGCAATACAATAAAATAAGTAACAAAGGGTAAAGATAATAGATTCTGTAAGAGGAAACTCAATGAACTAACAAGCATGTGCTTTGCTTAGTCACTCAGTTGTGTCTGACTCTTTGCAAACCCAAGGAATGTAGCCCGCCAAGCTCCTCTGTCCATGGGGACTCTCCAGGCAAGAATACTGGAGTGGGTTGCCATGCCCTCCTCCAAGGGAGCTTCCCAACCCAGGGATCGAATCCAGGTCTCCCACATTGCAGGTGGATTCTTTGCCATCTGAGCAAAGCATAGAAATAATTGGAGATAGGCAAATTGAAGTGAGATCTAACTTTATACATATCAGATTAATAAAAATCAGTAACTGGAAAAGTATAGAAGAGGATATAGGGCTTTAACAACCTTCATGTCCTGTTAGTGACATTTTGCAAAGTATTCTAATACTATTTTTTTTTTTTTAAATTAAGCACATTCATGCCCTGTGGTCCAGCAATTTTGCCACTGAGTAAGTGGACAGGTAGGAGGATTTGCCTAGTGGTACTGTTAGTAATGGCAGAGTTTTAGGAGGTGACTGGGAACTAAAATGGAGGATCTTCACTGTCTATTACTGAGAGTGAATGGGTAAAAAGTAGTAAAAGCACATCATGAAATACTAGGCAACAGTTTGAAGCAACAGATTAGATATACACATAAATGACATGCACAGATACCAAAACATATTGCTGAGAAAACACAGAAAACATGTGAAAAAATATAACACAGTAGCTGTTTTATAAATTAAAAAATATATATAAAGAATGAGGCATTTTCAAAGAACAAATACAAACTAAGAGACACACATTAACAGGCAATGGATTGATGACTTCAGATGGGGAAGGACTGTGACTGTCTGCAGAATAGGGGTAAAATAAAATGAATCAACAAAATAAGAAAAAGCCTTGAACTGACCAATGGGAACTGCATACTTTGAACCAAGGGCCGTGACCTTGCAATCAGGGCCACAACTGACTTAGTCATCTGAAACTGAGATCCAAAAAAATGGGGAAATACAACTCCCATTCAATACGTGCTTTGGATATACACTGAGGCTGCAGGCTTGGTTCTGATGTGTGTGTGCCCAGTCGTGTCTGACTCTTTGTCACCCTATGGACTACAGCCCGCCACATTCCACGGTCCATGGGACCTTTCCAGCAAGAATACTGGAGTGGGTAGCCATTTCCTCCTCCAAGGGATCTTTCCAACCTAGGGATCAAGCCTGTGTCTCCCGAGTTTCCTGCATTGCAAGTGGATTCTTTACACTGAGCCAGTGAGTGAAGTGAGTGAAGTCGCTTAGTCGTGTCCAACTCTTTGCGACCCCATGGACTGTAGCCCACCAGGCTCCTCTGTCCATGGAATTTTCCAGGCAAGAATACTGGAGTGGGCTGTCATTTCCTTCTCCATATTTCTTTGAGCCCCTTTTTTTTGAGTGGGGGGCAAGAATACTGGAGTGGGTTGCCATTCCCTTCTCCAGGAGATCTTCCCGACCCAGGGATTGAACCTGGGTCTCCTGCATTATAGGCAGATGCTTTACCGTCTGAGCCACCAGGGAAGTCAACCAAGCCACTAGGGAAACCCTATTTGATTCTGATGCAGCCATATTTAGTGACTGGACTTTCTTAGGAGTTCCCGCATCTGTATACATCATTTTGCATTATATTACCAAGAAAATATTCCCCAGACCTGAATCTGTTCAACTCTACCTGTGCAAGCCTGGACTGCAGGCCCTATACCAGAATGTGTGCTGCCCTGAAACTGGGACCCAGGTATTAGAAAACTGTCTCCTCTAGGCAACATTTGTGGAGTGCATTCTTCTTCAATGTAGTTTCAGATTAAGAGAAGTCCCTAGTCATCTGATTCTGCTAAATTCCAAACGGATTCTACATCATCTAAACTTCCTAGCTCAACCAATGACATAGGGAGTTGGTGCTAAGTGGGAAACCGAGAAGACAGCTACATAGAAGAGATGATATCATTGAAAGTATTGGGTTGGCCAAAATGTTCGTTCAGGTATTCCCATAAGATGTAATGGAAAACTCTGAACGAACTTTTTGGCCAACCCAATATGAACAATTAATTAGAAACATCTTAGGATGTTCAGAGTTTGTCTGAATTACTTCACTATGGACAAATAAAGGCATCAAGGAAGGAGAGAAGCCCATCTTTCAGCCACCACGAATCCACTTACTTTCTCCCCTTTGAGAAACGTAATCCGCGAAGAGTCTGCGTTTCTTCTCTCCTCAAAGTCCTCCATGACTTGAGCTGAAAGGCCCTGAGTATAGCACCTCACCGATGACTCGTAGCTCAGGTCTCCACTCCGAATGATGGGCACATGCAGGACGCCCTCCTTCTCCTTCACCAGGAGCAAATCCTTGGCAAACTGCATGCTGGGCACTGGGTAAGGGAAGGAGAGATGCAGGCACTGTTAGCGGGACACCGAGGGAGGTGGCGATAACCCTCGTAGGCCCTCGGCAAGCCGGCAGGAAGGTGCCACTAAGGACCACCAGAGGCTGATAAATCACGGGCAATCTGCAGATTTCAAGGCCTGCCTGCTGCTCTCAGGACCAAGAAACTGCTCCCACCGTGAGTGTGAATGAAAGTGAAGTGACTGTTGGTTGCTCAGTTGTGTCCCACTCTTTGTGACCCCTGGACTACTGCAACTCACCAGGCTCCTCTGTGCATGGGATTTTCCAGACAAGAATACTGAAGTGGATAGACAGTCCCTTCTCCAGGGGGTCTTCCCAACCCAGGGATCGAACCCCAGTCTCCTGCATTGCAGGCAGATTCTTTACTTTCTGAGCCACCATGGAAGCCTGCTCCACTGTGAGTGTAGTTCCAACAAAATAGAACAAATCAAGTTTGCTCAGCTTCAGGGAACAGTCACCATCTCAAATGCAGATAGGTGATGCAAGGAAAGATACGAGCCAGGTGGAAGCAAAATTTTGAGACCTGAGAACCCCAAAAAGTTCACATTCCTGCTAAGGCTACAAAGAGGAAAACAGCAGTGTAAACCTGATGATAAATGACCACTCACACAGGTCAGAAAGACAATAGAGAAGAACAGGGACAACTGGTAAAGAGGAAAGAACGGGTTATGTTTAAAGAGGGCTGCCCCTTAGCTTCATTCTTTTGTTGGCAGGTCTCCCTATTTTCAAACGAAGCCAGAGGTCTGCATTTTTAGGTCATAGCTCCTAAATTTCAAAATAGCAAGCAATTAAAATAGTTAAAAGAAATTCCATTCAGGCCAAAACTATTGCAGCCAAACAAAACATACCCACAAGCTGTATTTGGCCAATGAGTGGCGCAGTGGTAAAGAATCCGGCTGCCAATGCAGGAGTCAATGGTTCCATCCCTGGGTCAGAAAGATCCCCTGGAGAAGGAAACAACAACCCATGCCAGTATTTCTGCCTGAGAAATCCAATGGAGAGAGGAGCCTGGTGGGTTACAGTCCATTGGATCACAGTCAGACATGACTAAGGAAACTGGAAGTCTCTCTCCACAGGAAAAGTTACATAGATTCTGAGCCTTGATTTTTCTTTTTTTTTAAATATGTAAATTGGAAATGTTAATATCTAACTTGTAAAATTATTGGAAGGATTGAACTGAATAAGATTAGTGCTCAATACAGTAAATAGAAGGCACTCAAATGTTGGTTGTTGCTGTCCAGTCACTAAGGCGTGTCCAACTCTTTGTTGGACGCCCCATTGACTGCAGCGTCCCTGTCCTTCACTACCTCCCTGAGTTTGCTCAGACTGATGTTCATTGAGTCAGTGATACTGTCCAACCATCTCATCCTCTGTCATCCCCTTCTCCTGCCCTCAAACTTTCCCAGCATCAGAGGCTCTTCCAATGAGTTGGCTCTTTGCATCAGGTGGCCAAAGTATTGGAGCATTAGTCAGCATCAATGAATATTCAGGATTGATTTCCTTTAGGATTGACTGGTTTAATCTCCTTGCTGTCCAGGGGACTTTCAAGTCTTCTCCAGCATCAAACTTTGAAATAAACTTTGGCAGGAATTACTATATCATGGTGTGTGTTGCTTCCCATCTCCAGGCTTCTGCATACATTGGATCAGTTTTTCCTCCTTGTTTCCTACAAGGCCTTAGGAAACAGTCTGCATTAAAGCGTGTCTCCTTCTGAGACCAACATTTTGCTGAGTGACAGCTATTATTTTCTTTACGAAAAATACAAAGAGGGAGTCAGTCCAGTCATATGTCAAACTGTCTTTGGAGCTGCAGGAAGATGACCTTAAAGCTAAAACACGTATTTCCTGGCTGCCTCCTGGACATGCCTTGCCCAAACTGAAAGGAACGAACAGAAGGGGGTGAGCACGAGGTTGTGTGCAAGACAACATGTAGAAAGCTCTCTGCCTCCAACCTGTCCACTGCTCAGAACTGTCGACATTGGCAAATATAAAACACATCTATTATCTGAGTTAAGCCTAACTGTTACCGTTTATCACTAAAGAAAATCCCAGAAGATATCTCTAAAAAGATGAGTGCCTTTGGTATGAGATCCTGCACAGTACCCATCTGGGACTCTTTCCATCCAGAACAACCGTCTGTGCTTCTAAGAAAGGGGTGAGAATGACACGACCTTGCACATGAAGACAAGAAGGGAGCTTGTTGCCAGGCAAAAAGCAACACAAGCAAGAAAACTTTTCTGCTCATGGCAGATTTTATCTAATGCTTTGGATTGATTTTTTTGCTGGCTTGACAGGCATCAAGGTGGAGGTGAATTAAAAACTAAAGTGGTAATGTTTGGACCCTGTCATGTATTAATCAACCTCAGATTTCTCTTGAGATGTAAAAGACTTCTTTCCCTTTTCCCTCTATTTAACACATACTCCCATGCCTGTTGCTTCCCTGGTGGCTCAGAGGGTAAAGCGTCTGCCTGCAAGGCAGGAAACCCAGGTTCGATCCGTGGGTTGGAAAGATCCCCTGGAGAAGGAAATGGCAACCCACTGCAGTCCTCTTGCTGGAAAATCCCATGGACGGAGGAGCCTGGTAGGCTACAGTTCATGGGGTCGCAAAGAGTCGGACATGACTGAGCGACTTCACTTTCACTTCACTTTTCTTGCCCATGACTATCTGCTTAAAAAAAAAAAGAAGGAAAAGAAAAGAAAGAAGTGGGTGAACACTTCTCGTGACTGTCTTCTGGGAAGAGTCTCTGCTTTTAAGGAGCCCTCAGTCCAGTGGGAGACTGAGCAGAGACAAGGGAAAGGCAATCTGGAATGGGGACAAATTTATGCGTGGAGGTTAAGATGTACAAAGGGCCCAACCTGGGCCAGGCATTGTGTTAAGGGCTTCCATACATGTCATTTCTTATCCTCTTGACAAACCCTACAAGGCAGAGATCCCCAACCATTTTGGCACCAGGGACTGGCTTCATGGAAGACAACTTTTCTACAAACAGGAGCTGGGGACAGGGGGCGGGTTTGGGACGATTCTCATAAGAAGCACACAACCTATATCCCTCGCATGCACAGTTCACAGTAGGGTTCACGCTCCTATGAGAATCTAATGCCACTGTTGATCTGACAGGAGGCGGAGCTTGGGTGGTAATGAGACCAAAGGGGAAAGTGAAAGAAAGTGAAGTCACTTAGTCGTGTCCAACTCTTTGTGACTCCATGGACTGTAGCCTACCAGGCTCCTCCATCCATGGGATTTTCCAGGCAAGAATATTGGAGTGGGTTGCCACTTCCTTCTGCAGGAGATCTTCCTGACCCGGGGGTTGAACCCGGGTCTCCCACATTGTAGGAAGTCACTTTACTGTCTGCGCCACCAGGGAAGTCCAAAGGGGAGTGGCCGCAAATACAGACGAAGCTTAGATCCCCAGTCTGCCGCACACCTCCTGCTGTGTGCCCCCGGTCCTAACAGGCCATGGATAAAGTATAGGTTCATGGCCTGGTGATTGGGGACCCTACTACAGTCCTCGGAGGAAGTAGGGGTGCTGGCCCTGAGGGTCAGTTCTGTCTGACTGCAGAACCACTTCTATTTCACTGGGATAGGATGTGTGAATGGGAAAAGGAAGGCTCCCAGAAGGCTCACGGGCTCGCAGTGGGTATCATGCACTATCGCCAACACCTCTCTGAGAACATCAATTTGCAGTTATCCTCACATTTGTGTTAAGTCTGGTGTTCTGAAATAGATTGCAGGACTCTACCTTCTACTCCTCTGTAATCCCTAGTGTTAAGCACCAGTCTTAGGCATGGAAAATATCACCTGCTAATCTTCTTAGTAACTGACAAAGTGAGTGCAAACACAACCCGCCTGGAATGCAGTGGACTCTGTATGGGTGATGGTTAAGTCTGAGATTGAGCAAAATTCCTGCCTCTGGTTCTTTGAGTTAATGGTGAGACACGACTGCACATACAAGATTGCCAGGCAGTAGCAGCTACAAGGCCTTTCTTGCCTTGCTCAGCATCTTCGGGGCAACAGCAAGTCTAATTCTAGGCATCAGAGCAGAAGAGAAAGGTGAAAACAGAACATATTCTGAGATGAGCCACTTAGATGGTTTAACGGCCATTTCAGCCCAGTGGAGAAAGACAAAAGGAGCTAAGATCACTTTGGGAGGCTGAAAGCTGACTTTGTAAGGATTTTTTTTTGGACCATGGAGGTAGCATGCGGGATCCCCTACCAGGGGATCTTACTTCTCCTACTAGGGATCAAACTTACACCCTCTGCTGTGGAAGCATAGGGTCAAACCACTCAGGGGAAGTAGGATGCCGGAACCATTCAGCATCTTGGATTGTGGTGGTGGGTGAACTTTGATTCATGTAAGTTAGACCTCAATAAACCTAAGTCTAAAATAAGATGCTATTTTGGATATATGAAAACATATAACAAAAAAATGCTTCAAATAGTTGTCTTCAGGGAGGGGAGATGGAGGCTAGGGAGACAGGGGTAGAAGGAAGACAATTTTCATAGTATGATTTTTGCTGTTTACTTTTTCTTAGTTATATGTGCTCAGTTGATCAGTCATGTTCTGCTCTTTGTGACCCCAAGGACTATAAACTGCCAGGCTCTTCTGTCCATTGGGATTCTTCCATGGGATTCTCCAGGCAAGAATACTGGAGTGGGTTGCCATTTCCTTCTCCAGGAGGTCTTCCTGACCCAGGGATCAAATCTATGTTTCCTGCATTGGCAGATGGATTTTTTTTTATCACTGAGCCAACTAGGAAGCCTTTTTTAAAACTATATAAGTGAATAAATTATTTAAAAACAAAGACATTAATGGTAACCCTGCTGGGCTTCCTGTTCCTTCTTTGATGACTCTGTAGTCACTGAAGAATGTCATCATGGGTTGTATGTCAATCCCTAAGGAGGTTGAGGAGGGTCCCCCTGCTTGAAGTGAGAGGTTTGACTTGATCTTCTCTACCCAACTCTAGAGTCTGGCAATTTTAGATTTCACCAATTCTTTCCCAGAAACAACTGTCCTTTCCTGTTCACTCTCTTGTTACTTAGGCCAGCTCTTCACTGGGCACTCATATTTTTGTTCAGGTGCTTGTGTGTGTACTCAGTTGCTTCAGCTGTGTCCGATTCTTTGTGACCCTCTGAACCGTAGCCCGCCAGGCTCCTCTGTCCATGGGAATCCCAGGCAAGAATACTGGAGTGGGTTGCCATGCCCTCCTCCAGGGGATCATCCGACCCAGGGATCGAACCTTCGTCTCTACATCTCCTATCTTGGCAGGTGGGTTCTTTACCACTAGCCCCACTTTATTGAGGTGCCTGAGTCTATATGTTCATGCACATCACCCACAGGACGGTCAGTATTAGTTTCCTCTAACAAAAATCACACCACTCCTCTGCCTAGAAGCATCTGCTGCTCCCCTTTACCTATAAATTCCTGATGCTGGAACATAAGACATCTTAGAACTTATCTCCAACATGTCTTTCCACTTCATTTCCTTCCACTCACCTCCTGCCAGGCTCGAAGCAAAAGTGAGCATCTCACTGTTTTCCAAATATGCGTCCTTCAAAATTGTATACCTTACATATACTATAGTTCTCCATTTAGAAAAGCTTTATTATCCATCAGATAAACTCCTACCACACCTGAAGACTCTGCTTAAATATCACTTCCTTTGTGAAATCTTCCATGATTCTTCCACACTTAGTTACGATTCAGTCCCCTCTCCTGTACACTACTAGATTTATCGTACTATTAGGTCATTTATCATAATATATTCTACTTTTTCTGTCTGAGGGTCTGATCCCCCAACTAGAGCTTGAGCTTCTGAGGACAGAGCCCAACCAGGCATGCCTCATTTTATTGTACTTCACTTGACTGCCCTTTGCAGACACTATATTTTTGACAAATTGAAGATTTGTGGCAATCGTGAGTTGGACAGGTCTATGGCGCCATTTTCCCATCAGCATTTGCTCACTTTGTGTTTCTATGTTCCATGTTGGTAACTCTCCCAATACTTCAAACTTCTTCATTATTATTATATTCATTACAGTGATTGTGATCAGTGATCTTTGATGTTTCTACTGAAGGAAAGAATATGATTTGCGAAAGGCTCAGAAGATGATTAGCATTTTAGCAATAACATATTTTAAAATTAAGGTACATTTGTTTTTTTTATGGGGTATGCTTAGCGTTCAAATGTTCTTTCGATGAATTTGTAGGGGAGAAAGTGGTCTCCCCGTCCTATTCCTCCGCCATCTTCCATTTGTTTTTTTTTAGACACAATGCAAGCTGCTAATAAACTACAGTATGGTGTAAACTTTTAAATACACTGGGAAACCAAAAAATTCATCTGACTTGCTTTATTGCAATACTCACTTTAAAGTGGTGACCTGGAACCGAATGTGCAATATCCCCAAGTGTGCCTAGCAGAGTGCCAGAAACATGAATGATTATTTCTGCCCCATATTTCTATGTAAAAATGTGCACATGCATGTACTCACACACACACACACATTTCTTGAGTGAAAATGTGAATGAGAGCACATGTAAATCCATGGCTGACTCATGTCAACGTATGGCAAAAACCACTACAATATTGTAAAGTAATAAGCCTTCAACTAATAAAAATAAATGGAAAAAATAAAAGAAAATGTGAATGAGTTCCAATGTAATGTATGTGGATGTTAAGGAAATAATAGAAATCTGATCTGAGCCACCAGCTGGTATCCCCAATCTCTTACCATCCTGGAATGTGTCGTTAATTGCAATGATAGCCTGGAAGGGTTTGGTCAGTTCAGCCCCTTGTGGGGAGCTGAGGAAAACCACAAATGTCTCCAGCCCTTCAATCACTGGATACTGAGTGTCATCCAAGATGGTCAAGGTGCAATACTAGGAGAAAAATCAGGATGTTAACTACACTTATTATGGTATTCATTTCACAATATTTACAAATATTGAAACATTACGTTGTACACCTGGATCTGATATAATGTTATACGTCAATTACACCTTGACTTAGCACATGCCCCTCCATAATTTTTTTTTTCTACTTAAAAAAGAGAGTAAAAAATCAAAGCAAATCTTATAGAATACTCACCACCCAACACTCATTTGCCTTTGGGAGATTAGGACAAAAGTAACAACTTGCATTTCTCTGTTGGTCTTAAAGCAAATTTTTAAAATCCATAAAATGATGATCTATTTATCACATACCCTAGGTGTTTTTTCTCTAGACATTTGAAATCAATCAAGTGCAGTTTCTACCCTAAATCCGTGATGCTGGATATTATGCTAAAAATGGCATTTGGAGAGTTTGTCAAAGACCTAAGTTTATTTGTTGGTTTGTGTTTTTGAACTCTCCAATGGTCCTGAAATACAAGTCTTTCACCTCTTCTATACTCCCCTTTCCTCGTCCCAGAGGTGAATGGGAAGGTAACAGCAACTTAGCCCTTCAGAAATACAGACATCAACAACACCAAATTAGGGTAAGGCTAGGGAAAGGATAGACAAAGCTAGTTTTTGTCTCATCCTGCCTAGTTGGAAGCCAAAGGGCACATTAAAAAGATGAAAATTACAATATTAACTCCACAATATTACCTTTGGGATCTACAGTTGTGCCATATAGGGAATCCCTTCTAATAATCTGGTGTCTATCACACATGAGCTTTTCTAAACATCTTAAAGGGAAGATGTCTGAAGAAAGGGAAGCCAGTAATATTTCAATATTTTAGAGTCCTCTAGAGACTTTGGAGAGCAGACTAGAGACGACATGAACAGCCCATCTGGCCTTTGACCTCTGCATGCACACCTGCTCAGTGACACCGGGTCCAAACTCCACCTTCCTAGAGCTGGGAACGTAGTCAACTCCGGGGGTGGCGGACGCCGGGTCTGAGGGCCGCGTGGCACACCACACAGACGTGAAGGTGGAAAGGTCGGTCCCGTGGCGGATAACTGGGATCTTCACTGTACCTGAATTGAGAAGCATACGTTTCAGTGGTCAGCCTTGAACCGGAGTGTGAGTGCGGTTTTCAGAACAGTGTCTTCCCTCCCCGCAGCAGCTCCATCCCGCCGCCTGGCCTAGCCCACCTTCAGTGACACTCCTGTGAGCCCTCTGAGGCCCAGAAGAGTCACCATCCCTCGCTGTATGGACATGAAGTTCAAGAGCAGACCTGCAGGAGGGCCCCACGGAGGCGGTGCTAGGAAGACAGCCTTTAGGGGAAAGCAGTTTTGTGGCTTCTTCACAGGAGAACAGTGGACTTAAGAGGGGAGGGTCCACGAAAGGAAATCAACCCTCAATCTTCATTGGAAGGACTGATGCTGAAGCTGAAGCTTCAACACTTTGGCCACCTGATGCAAAGAGCCGACTCACTGGAAAAGACCCTGATGCTGGGAAAGACTGAAGGCAGGAGGAGAAGGGGACGACAGAAGGCAAGATGGTTGGATGGCATCACCGACTCAAAGGACATGAGTTTGAGCAAACTCTGGGAAATAGTGAAGGAGAGGGAAGCTTGGCATGCTGCAGTCCATGGGGTCGCAAGGAGTCAAACACGACTGAGCAACTCAACAACAACAAAGAGGGGAGGGTCCACCGAAAAACACCTTAAGCCTATTTATGGAGAAGAAACTCAGAGATGAGGGCCTCAAGGATGAGCTAGGAAATAGCCAATTAAGGAAGAACCAGCTAGGGGACTCTATGAGGCCTGGAGCTGAATGTCCCTAATTAAATGTTCCTAACTGGGTGATTTCCCTATTCTATCTGAGTGCTACACACATCATTACTTAAACCATATGTGCTTATTGCTTATCTCAGGAAGAAGCCCATCTTCTGGTCGCTGTGACAACATACTTTATAGGGCCCTAATGATACGCATGTAAATTTTTAGCTGTTTTCACAGTCAAGGTCAGAGAAAAGCTACATGACAAGTCCATCGATCGTAATGTTCAAGCCAATAGCTGTGAGGTGACAAGTAGTCATGACTGAGCATTTGTTGTATGGGGAAGGGAAGACGGTATAATAGAAAGGTCTGGGTTCTAATCCAGTTCTGTCGTATTAGCTGGTCTTTGATGATTTATTTTACCTCTCTGGGACTCCACTTGCTCTTCTCTATGAATAAGAAAGAATGCAATGCAGATGGCACGGTGGCTGGCATTCAGTAAATACTCCAACATCTTAGTTTTCACTATCGCTAAGAATATCACCTCAAGAGAGGTGCAAGGTCTTGATCAGGGGCTCAGATCAGCAGATGCTCAGCATAACCACTGACTCTCCTATTAACAGCAGGATGTCTGTCAACAACATGAGGAAGACTTTGAGATCCATGCGGAGCCCAAAGAGGGAAGAGACCTGGGTGGAAGAAATCTGCCCACTGACTGCCTTGGGCTGTTATAGGAACGAGAGTCCCATTGTTAAAACACTGAAATTTTGAATTTATTTGTTATGGCAGTTGCAGTACACTAAATAATTTACCTCCATCTTCAACAGATCATATCCCCCTCCTTCACGTGCCAAATGTTTAGCACTACACCATCCCTTTGGACCACAGAGGTCAGCCAGTGAGCTCTAAGTCAGGTCTCTCCCTTCCACCGGTAAGCAGAGCAAGATAAGTGAATGGAGCTCCCTAGCCTTCACTACCTTTCATTCTTGGTTTTGATGCTGAGTATTACCTGTCTCAGACTGACAATGGTGTCACTGAGGAATGGATTCTCAACCTCCTAAGGGCATTCTCAAAACTAAGAGGAAACTATTTAAGGAAGGGGTCAGGAGATGAGGGAGGGGAGCCCAGAGATTCTCTCCATTACCTGCATCCTCGCTGATGGTAAAAGCCGTGTTGCCCAAGGACACAGTAGAAGCATCGTTGGGACCGACAATGAGCACCTTGGCCGATGCCACCCTTCCGATGCGGGCGTTGTCGGAAGCACCTGTCAGGGCAATCTCAAACTCCTCTTCCTCTTCGTACTCGCTGTCATCAATGACCATGACATCACAGGTGGAGAGGGTGACACCAGGTCCAAATATCACTCGACTCTCGGCAGACCTCCCTCTAGATTTAAAATCAGAGCCCGATTCTAGAGCATAGAGGCTACTGCCCATAGCTGACTTAGGGACCGTGTAGCAAATCACAGACACAGTGCTGCTTGAATCCCCTGAAACACAAGAATACCAAAGGAGTTGGACGAGCATTTCTCAAGTTTTAAAATCTCTGGTAATTTTGATGGGCGTGATTCTTTTTGACATATTGCATTCAAACTCTGACAGGAAATGTCCCGGTTTTGCAGTGTCTTAAGCCTGTGGTCTAAGCCACTTGAGGATTTCATATACTCCAGATCCTTCACCGAACAACCAGGAATGGATTTCCTATTCTGTGAATTCTGTGCTCTGTTAATTCATAAGACTCATTGCCCACCATCTAAGACCACAGCAGGCGGAGGGAGAAGAGGCATATTTGGTACTTTAAGTAAAAAAGTAATTGTGTTCTGAAGACAGTGCTATGAGCACAGTTCACTGACTTTCTAAACTTCTGCACTTTAATTCCCAGGGAGAAACAAGCCTGTTTAAAAAAAAAAAAAAAAAAGGAAGACAAAACAAAACAAAAAACCCTGCCTCTCTGAACAAACGACTTTACTTATCAGCGCTGTCACTTACCTGGGTGACAGGCTATTTGGGCTCGGCTGGCTGACCCAGCGCAATCAACAAGACCTACCTGTCCTCTGAGTGGCATCACCAAGGGTTGGTGTTACCCGCAGTGTTGGCCACACTAACACACCATCAGCAGATGCAACAAAATACCTGACATCATCACTTACAGTCTGCTTGTGGCTTTGAATAGGGATCTAATTTCCATGTGTTAAAAAAAATTTTTTTTAATTTTATTATTGGAGTGTAATTACTTTACAATTGTTGTGTTAGTTTCTGCTGTAGAGCAAAGTGAACCAGAAATCCACACACATATAGCCCCTCCCTCAATTTCCACGTGTTTTTAAAGTCACAATATTTCACATCATAAATCCATATGATCTTTTGATTTTCCACCCCAGTGGAATCACCCTTTATTTCTCACACACGGTTAATTTCTCACCTGAGCTCTACATGTGACACTCACACGGGGAAATCTTTAAATTCATTTTCAGTCTCCCAGGAAGTAAGACAGGAAGCCTGTTCTTACACACTGGAACTACCCGCCTTGACCAAGGCTACTATATATTTTTGGATTAAGAACTCTGAGTTCAGGAGTCATTTGCAAGGCCAAATGTAACTAGCCTTCTGGTCCCATTTAAGAATAAATGGGCGTGCAAACAACTTCAATAGAGAAGCCCTCTGTAGAACTCACTGCAGGGAGGATGGTTATTGGGGATTGAAGTGGGTTGATAACCCACGATGCACCCCCACAGGAGTTAACATGATACATGAGCACGTGGCATGTGAAAGGGACGGAATAAACATTAGCTATTATTACAGCCCCTTGCCGCCTTGGGCACCAACAGACCTTTTCTTGCAATAGGTGCAAACAGAAAGCCAGCACTCTCGTTGACCCGGTAGGTCTTCTTATCAAACTCTAATGTGGGCTCGTCCTCAGTGTCA
The DNA here is from genome assembly GCF_963930625.1 of Muntiacus reevesi. NCBI lineage: Eukaryota > Metazoa > Chordata > Mammalia > Artiodactyla > Cervidae > Muntiacus > Muntiacus reevesi. The sequence continues at coordinate 22,899,399 of NC_089270.1, forward strand.
TGGATAATGACCTTCGCCTGGGTGAACTCCCCTAGGAGGGCGTATGCCGGCATGCTGAGCTCCATGGTGAAACTCTCGACGTTTTCAAACACGTTGTCATCATTGATGACGATGGTGCAGGACTTGGTATCCTCTCGCTCATCAAACTGCACCTGTCACGTAGGAAACAACGAGGAGATAAGCTGTGCCTCAGACTCCCCCGCTTCGTTCCCCAAGAACGTCATGGGAAAAAAGAGGACCCAAGTCCCGGGGAGCAGGCCATGAATGAAATAGTTGGTTCTTCCAGCCAGTCCCTCCCGCTGTATCACTTCTCCCCATTCTATCTCTGTACCTCGGGGCTGATTCACTGCATACAGGCATGGAAGGAAGAGATGTCTCCTACCATGTGGGAAATGTAGAAAACCATGTAGGTAACTATTCAAATCCTGTTTTATTAACTCAGTTGGGACAGCAAGAGTCATTGTTTTTAACACCTAAAAAAATTGTTTTCCTATTTATTTGTTGTGCTCTGCCTTGGTTGCATCACAGGTGATCTTTTAGTTGTGGCAGGCGAACTCTTAGTTTCAGAATGTGGGATCTAGTTCCCTGACCAGGGATGGAACCCAGGCCCTTTGCATTGAAAGCATGGAGTCTTAGCCAGTGGACCACCGGGAAAGTCATAGCACAAGTCATTTGATTACTCGGTTCTACTTTCATTTGTGGCAAGTTTAACTGGAAAGATCTTTGAACTTCGAGTGTGAAATCCTGGCCTCAAGTCCTGGCTCTGTTACTTCCAAGCTGGGTTAGGCTATAAAACTTCACAAACCTCAGATTCGCCATCGGCTAAATAACAACAATATGTCTATTTCACATACTTACTGGGAGAACTAAATGAGACAATGTATAATGAAGGCACTAACTTTGCTTTAAAGCATGGAATAAATGCAAGATATTATCTTATCATCACCATATTACTCATATAATCAAAATTGACATAGAATCTCAATGTATTGAATTATGGAGTTTGAATTCAGAGAAAGTCACATTATGAACAGGCTAGACTGAATTTTAACTTTACTATTACACCCTTTCCCATTTAGATGTAGTAGATCCATAATGTGAATTAACTTAGCCTGATATAAAGTAGAAAATTTAATTTATATGCATATGATTGTGAATTTATAGGGATTTCTTCTGGGTTTACTTTGTCTTTATAAAAAAGATGATGATTAAAACCTACACATGGAACGAGGGTTATAGATCAGTCTAAAACTGAGTGGACAGGCAGTGGGCCTAGACTGCATTTTGTGAAATAGCTAAAATGTTTCGTCCTAAACCTCTAGTCACACAAATCTGAAAAACACATGCTTTTCATCAATAAAAATGTACTATTCTGCATCTAATCAATGTATCAAATTAAGTTTTACTAAGATCCACATTTTAAAATGCTCCCAGCTAAATAAAAGACACTCAAAGGTCTCTATTTAGGTCTCGAACACACAGTCTGTTGTCATTCGCTGAAAAACACAAGTGTGTGCTCTTTATTATTATTTTGCTAAAAGATTCCTTAGCTTATCTGATCTATTCCAGTCTCTCATTTAAATTCGACAAAGATTAGAAGTTTGGGATTAAAATATACACACTACTATATATAAGATATCAGGGCTTCCCTGATAGCTCTGCTGGTAAAGAATCCGCCTGGAATGCAGGAGACTCCAGTTCAATTCCTGGGTTGGAAAGATCTGCTGGAGGAGGGATAGGATACCTCCTCCAGTATTTGCCTGCAACCTGGGAGTTCAGTCCATAGGTCGGGAAGATCCCTTGGAGAAGGGAATGGCTACCCACTCCACTATTCTTGCCTGGAGAATTCCATAGACTGTATAGCACATGGGGTCACAAAGAGTCAGACACAACTGAGTGACTTTCACATATAAGATAACAAGGACCTACTTTATAGCATAGGGAACTATACTCAATATTTTGTAATAATCTATCATGGAAAAGAATCTGAAAAAGAATATATATATGTAAAGTATATACATATATATATCAATCACTTTGCTGTACTTTTGAAACTAACACACATTTTAGATCAACTACATTTCAGTAAAAATGAAAAAAAAAATTGACCTAAGAGGCTTTAGCTTAGTCCAGTTGAAATGCTTCAAAAAGCGAGCCCACTTCTCTTTACAGGGATTCATGCTGCCATAAGAAGAATGAAACTACTTTTAAAGAACACTTAACAAATACCTAATAAGTGCCAGGTATTGTACAGTACTTAAATATGACACGCAGAGGGTGTCCTGCCATAAAGGCGTTTACTATTTATGTCCTCTTTTCTCTTTTGCTTTCATTTTTCTCCTTCATTCACACCCTGGCACTAATTACTACCGCTATCACTGTTGTCACATAGAGGTGTGCAAATGTGTGTGTATGTGTGTGTGCATGCATGCATGTGTGTCTCTACACTCCTACAGACCCAAACAGCTGTCAACTGATTGTCTCTAAGGCAACTCTCACTCAACACGTCCAGGGCAGAATCAAGATCACCCCCTCGCCAGACCTGCTCCTCTTTGGTGTCCCCTCCCAGCGAAGGCATGACCATCCATCTCTCCCTTCTCTAATCCACTGCTGAATCCTACCAATTCTTACTGGTCTGTTGAATCCACCCACTTGTTTCTCTCTTCTCTTCATTTGTTTTATTGGAGAGCAGTTGATTTACAATGTCGTGCTGGTTTCAGGTATACTGCAAAGTGATTCAGTTATACATATATATCTCTTCTTTTCAGATTCTTTTCCTTTATAAGTAATCACAGAATGCTAAGTATAGTCCCCTGTGCTACACAACAGGTCTTTGCTGGTTATCAATTTTATATGTACAGTAGTGTGTATTGGTTAATTGAAAACTCCACCTTCACTTTATACATGAAGCTCAAGCTCCCCTCATCTCTCACGCAGCTGATTCCAAGAGCTCCCCAACTAGTCTCCCCACCCTTCAGGTAATGAGAAGTTTAGGGAGGAAAGGTTAGGATATCAAAGGCTGAGTGTCCAACATGGTGCCCAGGAGACTCTTCTCGGTCATGAAGAAACATGTGAAGATTGAGAAGCTGGGAAGCAGTTAAAACTGCAGCGGAGATCAGACAGACCGTGAAGAAGAGAGCATTGTGGGAAGACGACGCAGCCCAGTGACCTGAGGGAGGGTGCGACGGGCAGGGAGGTGGGGTGAAGAAGGCGGAAACCACCACAGCTGACGAGAGCCACGTCCCGGCCTGGCCGCAGCCCACCGGCAGCTCAGGAGTCAGAGGTGCCCGCGCCCACCTACCTGGCCAGCATACTCCACATAGTCCTGCTGCCCAGGCTGGGAGCCCGCCCGGGAGCCGGAGGTGGCTGTGCCTTGCTCCGTGCGACACAGGACGATGGCGTACTGATTCAGGTTCCCCGTCCTCTGCACCGTGACGCTCACTGACCCTGCTTTCTCACTGACGTTGTAGCTGGAAGCACACAAAAAGGCCATCTCTGAAATTCTGAAAGGGCTGTGAAGAATCCATGTGCTCAATGTCTTATCTCTGAGGGTTGGTTATTGGTGCCAGACAGTTCCGAGAAGAGGTAGTTTGCTTCCTTTAAGGTGTTAGGTGGAAACTGAGGGAATGTATTCACTTGTGACAGTCATAGAAGCAGGTGGCCAAAGGAGGAGTGGATGCAGAAGGATATCTGCCCCATTTTTAGAAAGAGTTGGAAGACAGTCAGCACGTAGGAGGTATGCCCTCCGTGTTTCAGAACACAAAGAAATAACAAACAATGTCGTCCAAGTGTGGTCAAGTAATTAGCATAGGTCAGTGAGTTCCTTTGGAAGAAAGCTGCTTGGAAGCCAGTTAATAACTTGGTTCAGGTGGGAACTGACTGGACCAGGTCTCCAGGGTGTTTAAAAGAGCCAGAGTGGTACCAGAGGTAAGAAAGTGAGACCTGGGCCAAGGTAACAAAGGTGTCGAGGCAAATGGGGCTTTATGACAGTGGGGGAGGGCCAAGGTGCTACGGACTGGAAGCGTGCCCCTCCACAGGTTGAAACCTTAATCCCCTCTGGGACAGTAATAGGGGTGGGGCCTTTGCAAAGGTGGTTAGGTCACAAGAGTGAAGCCCTCATGAATGGGCTTAGTGCCATAGAAGAGAGCTCCATCTGCCTTCTGCCACGAGAAGTTACAGCAAGAACTCAACTCTCCAAGGACCATGAGGCAGGCCCTCATCAGACACTGAATTTGCCAGCACCTCAGTCTTGGACTTCCCAGCCTCTAGAGCTGTGAGAAATAAATTCCTATTGTTCACAAGTCACCAAGGTTATGGTATTCTGTTATAGCAGCTGGAATCACTAAGACACAGAATTAACTTAGCTTGCTGCTAGGAATTTCTGTTGAATTGCAAAGCAGGAGGCAAAGAATACAGGTGCCATTTATTCATAACAAGCTATCCAGGTTGAGAAAAGCCCAGCCTGAGCTGGGCTTTGTTTGTCATCACTGAGGATGGCCATTAACTTTGACTTGTGGCTTATTGCCGTGAGGATTGCAGGCAAAGTGCCTTTGAGAGGTTTGTCTTCATTGCCAGTTTGGGGACTCTCTGTACTAGTTAGTCCATCAAACATTAGAGGGTTGTCCAGAAAACAACATCAGTTTTATTCAACTTATTTAATTCTGAAGGAGTTACACGTAAGAGGTAAATAGCAGCAGAGTGTACATATATAATGGAGAATGAAATGGTAACCACTCCAGTATTCTTGCCTGGGAAATCCCATGGACAGAGGAGACTGGTGGGCTACAGTCTGTGGGAGTCACAAAAGAGTTGGACACGACTTATCAACTAGACAATAACTACATATATATATAACACACATATATGTTAATTCTAATTTTCCATTCATTCTCCAAGTGTGTGTAACAATAAAATAGCCTCCATCTGGGGCACATGAAACCAAGTTTGCATACTTTCTTCTCTTCTTCCCAAGATCCAATTTTCATTTGAATTATAATGATATTGGTTTCTTGGTGAGTCTGTGAAATGTAGATTTAAAGACTTTTATGTCCCACAAAAATTACAGTCTTAGTTATAATCTAATCTATAAAATCAGCTCTGTGTCTTACCAATCAGTGGCTCTCTGCCTCTGGACTTCCCAACAAGACTACAAAAGCATCTTGAAGAGTTGTCTGTGTTAAGCTATGAATTTTTAACTAAAGATACATGATTCTGTGTATACCAAAAGAGCAAGGGGGAGAGAATAAGCTTAAGAATAGGGAAAATGGAGACAGAAGGCAAAGACTGTTTTTGCGGGCCAGTGATTATTTTTTTCAATGTATTTTTTTTCTCCTATCAGTTCTTCTGGATTATCTTCTATACTTGAAGACAGAAGGAAAAATAGTTTCAGGAGAAGCAGTAAAGCATGATGGTTAAGATCACTGGACTTCATTGCTTATTAGCTATATGATTTCAGATAAGTTAATGTTGTTTAGTTGCTAAGTTTGATCTGACTCTCGCAATCCCATGGACTGTAACCTACCAGGCTCCTCTGTCCATGGGATTCTCAGGCGAGAATATTGGAGTGGGTTGCCATTTCCTTCTCCAGGGAATCTTCCCAACCCAGGAATCAAACACACATCTTCTGCATTGACAGTCATGTTCCTTTCACTGAGCCACCTAGGAAGCCCTCATATAAGTTACTTAACCTATTTCTGTCTCTATTGCTTCATCATTGTGGAGGCAACAAGGTTACTCATCTCATAACTGCAAGCATTAAACAAGATGACGTATGTCAGTTACCCACTACAGTGCCTGGCACACATGGTATTCAAGAAATATTTGGTGCAATTATTATTTTTATGCTTATTATCATCCCACCATCATGACTGGATGATTACAGCTGACCTCCAAGGTGCTTCATCCTGGCTTCCTCTGCTTTCCTGTTTCACTTCTCAAGAATGAATGTCAACAGCATGTGTACCTGGTATATTTAAAACTGATGAGGGACCACTGGATATGGAAGATGTTGTCGTTGACCACATTGGGTTTACTGTCTTTCACCAGAAACTGAAAACTATCCATCATCTCATGGATCTTCTCCTCATGCAACACGTAACGAATCAACCCCAAGTTCACGTCCTCTGTGAGAAAAAAAGATACTGAATTAACCAGGGGATGTAAAGACAGCCTCATAGATTTCTCCCGACACATCCAGTTTATTCTTCTAGTGGATTACGGACAAAACTTATTTTTCCAGGAACAAAAAAGACCGTAGTCTTAAAAATAAATGTTTCTACCAGGTCTTAAAGTAAGATCCTGTAATTCTGTTTGTGTATAGGAAGTACCATTATGCTATTGTACAATGACAATCCCAGGGTCTTGGCAAAAAAGCAGTTTAATAAATGTCTATGGGAAGTTAAAAGCAAATTTTGAGCCAACAGAGGGAAGTCTCTGACCCCATCTGCCAGGCACATATGCTTATACCTGTCCCCAGTTCCCTCAAAATAAAGGTTCTTTGCATGTGTTACTGAGAAAAGCTGGGGTTGGATTAAAACAGCCCCCTCACAAGGCACAGATAACATGGGGCTAGGAGAGAACACAGATTGAGGACAGGGATTAAAAGGAAACACGGCACATAAATTGCAAGACACAGTTGTGTCTCCCACTCAGGTCCATCCCCAACACAAGTCTAGAAGACTCTGAAAACTTTCCAATAAACTAAAATACAAATTGGTTTCCTTGATGTGATTCCAAACAGGAAACTATTTATTGAACAGTCTACCCATGTTGATTTTTCTTTCTTTGCCAAAGACAAAAAATCCATAATCCTTTACAGAAAAAAATTAACCACACAGGATCACAGATGTTTCATAAAGTCTGGTGGCTATTTTTGTTTTCAAAGCAAACCCAGAAGTATCACAGGATCTTTTCCAAACAACATGGTCAAAACTGAAAGTAATTTGGGAACTGAGGAAGCCAGGTAAAGACAAAAATTTTTTTTTTTTGGTCATAATTTGGAGTAAAGGGGAAAAAATATCAGGAGAAGTAAAATTTCACTGTTGGATGGTTAGATGCCAAAGGATCTATTTGTCTGTAAATAAGTCCTGGGGGGGAGTAGCTGGCAGTGGTTGCGAGAAAGATGAGGGAGATAGGGGGAGTGGTGTTAGACTAGACCCTTCCCACTTCTCATGTTAGTTGCTCAGTTGTATCCAACTCTTTGAAACCCTATGGACTATAGCCTGCCAGGCTCCTCCATCCATGGGATTCTCCAGGCAAGATACTGGAGTGGGTTGCCCTTCCCTTCTCCAGAAGGATCTTCCCAATCCAGGGATCAAACCTGGGTCTCCTGCATTGCATGTGAATTCTTTACCATCTAAGCCACCAGGGAAGCCCAGCTCCTGAGTGCTCACCCTGTGTGAAGGTAGCCGCTGCCCTGCCAGGCTGCAGCTTGTTCTCCACGTGGCCATGCTTGGGGCCCGTGGTGATCTCATAGACAAGCTGCATGTCCTCCGTGTCTGGGTCCACGGTCAGCAGTTCCTTCTTGGTGATCAAGTTGGTTGCCTGGAATAGAAACCCATTAAATTTAATTCCTGAGATGGGAATAAAGCAGGAACAAGACCCTCTGACTCAGATTTAATTCAGTTCAACCATGATTTACTAAGTACATTTATTGCCTGGAAAACTTTGTCAGGATTGAACAGGTTATGAGGATAGAAACCATCCCAGCCTCTGTCCTTGATGTCTGCTCTTTCTTAGGGAAGAAAGGCTTATGAGCAAGGTAACTGTGGTGAGTGCTATAGTGGGAGATGCGGAAAAGACTGCATCACACTTTTAGGAAGCAAGGACAATTCATTCCATCTGGATTAGGGAAGGGGGTGGCTTCAGTTTGGCCTTGAAAGAAGGCTGGAACTTTGAAAGAAGGATACAATCCAGGGAAGATGGCCACTTTATACCATATAAGAGTTGATTACATTGCTTGAAATTCAGACAGACAAATACGTAATATCCCAATACTGCTCAAATATACTGGCTGAATTTTAATTCACTCATTTATTCATTCAACAAATATTTAATGAGACCAAAGGTTTGAGACAAAAAGAGGATGGTCAACACTATTAAATGTTACTAGACCTAGTAAAATAAAGGCATGTGAGTGACCTTTGATTTGAGGAAACTGAGGTCATTGATGACTTTGATAAGAGTCACTGCAGCAAGGTAAGAGTTGGAAGTGGAAGACCAATTGGAGAAGAGAATAGGCTGGTTCTGAGTATTGAGAAAAATATCAAATAGGGCATGAGAGGAATCTGTACTAATTTTGTCTCATATATTTTAAAATTCCCGATGAGTTCAGTGGAAAGCTGTAACACCACTGCTATATCAGCGATGTGGAGAAGGAAAATTCACATCCTAGAGGCAATACCACACACAAAAGTATGAAACCAGTTCCCAAACTGAGCTGAAGAACTGTGTGTGTTTAGGTGGGAATGAGAATTTAATGCTTGACATGGAAACAGGTGAGAATTACGGCATATCTTAAAATGACCCAACTGGGGCTTACGAAAAGGAGAAAAAAATTTAAATTTCTAGAAATCCTCTGGTGATACTCATCTACCAAAAAACTCACTTCCTTCCCATCTATGGCGTGTACGAGAAGTTTTCCCAAATTCATCCTCCCCTTTTTCTAGCCAACAAACTTTTAGCTGAGCACCAAACTGCCCAGCTAGACACTCCATGCAACAGATAGGGCCACAGGATCAATTTCTTTTCAAAACAATATGAGTGCAAGTGATGTGTTTAATTTCTGTATCACTTGCTTAAAATTAAGTTCCTTGACCCCTGCTTTTCTGCTTTCCTCTTCCCATGGTATGCAGTACTGAAGAGCAGCTGAAGCGTTTTGGCCCTGCTGTTGATAACAACACCCTAGTGATGGCAGAAGAGTAAGACAGAAGGAATATGTATCTCTGAATGGTCACGTCGCACCCTAACCTCCCCACTTCCATGCTTTATGTGAGGAAAAAAAAACTTCTATCCTATTTGAGCTACTATATTTGGGGGTTATTCTATAAGAACATCTTAAACTATAATGCAATTCTAACCAGATTCACGGAACTCAGCAATCTTAAGAACTTAACTTACTTAGGGAGGGATAGACATGAGTTGAACAGGAATTTCTGTTCATATTGTCACAAATAGGATAGAGCCCAAGTTGGTTAGTGAGACAGTAGCAGATGGAAAGGCCTTACCTTGCCATCCATATACTCCAGCCATTGGAGCCCCAGGTTGGTAACAATCCTAGGGGTGCCATCATCCACTGGGAGGATGTCTACCCAGAACTGCTGAGGTGCTGCTGTTATGATCTGTGATGAAAGTCAAAAAGAAAACTCATCATTCACACATACCTGAATTATGTCAGGTCTAGGTTTTACAGAAGTTGGAACCCTTGAAATCTGTTGACACTTCAAAACAGGCAAGTGAGCAAGTTTCCATTGCTTATCACCACTTGGCTCCTGAGGCTTCATGGACAATGTTGACTGACAAAGTGGAAATGATATAAGAAGAAAAGCAAGACACAAGTGGCACTCTTGCTGGAATTTCAGCTGCTATGGAAGCTGGTTTTCACAAACCTAAGCTTTCTTTAGTTGAGTTCAATATTGCCGCGAGATGAAACAATAAACAAAATATCTTCCTTTCAATAATTCTTGTTAAAATTTCTATCATTAAAATGTGACTGTCAGGGACTTCCCTGTTGTCCAGTGGTTAAGACTCTGCATTCTCAGACTGTAATTTGATCCCTGGTTGGGGAACTAAGATCCTGCATGCTGCACAGGATTGCCTGGAAAAAAAAATTAGTTAATGTCAAGGTCTTCAGGTAGGATTCTGCTAGACGTGAAAAGACATTTCATGGGAAGAGATTTCCTTTTTTTTTTTTTTTGAGAAAGAACTGTTCACATGGGGAAATGGGGCAGAAGAAATCAAGAATAAAAGCATTTGTGAGAATTTCCCTGGTGGTCCAGTGGTTAGGAATCCATCTGCCAATGCGGGGGACATGGGTTCGATCCCTGGTCTGGGAAGATCCCACATGGTGTGGAGGAGCTAAGCCCATGGGCCACAACTACTGAAGCCCACGAGCCCCAGAGACCACACCCAGAGAAGCCACCACAATGAGAAGCCTGTGTATCACAACTAGAGGGTAGCCCCCACTCACTGCAACTAGAGAAAGCCTGCTCACAGCAACAAAGACCCAGCACATCCACTCCCCCTCCCCCCTAAAAAAAGCATGTGTGAGAATAGTGCAAAGACATTTCAGTTTATGACTTTATCACCACACAGATATACACATGCATATTCACAACAGACGCAGGGAGTCCAGTCCAGTACCTCCCCATTTCTGAACTGATACAACAAGCTGGCAGACAGTGCAGCAAGATACTGGTGTATCAGTCTTCTCCAACCCTCCCAGATAATTTCCATTTTCAAAATGACATGGTCCCCCTGGAGACCTGCTGTGACCTTTTATGTTTATCAGAGAGGTGGCCCTCTTGTTGATTCATCCTGAAATCTTTTTTTTCTTCCTCTTCTGAAAGTCAAACGAACTGGGGAAGCAGCTGCAGTATGGGAGAGGGAAAATGAACGTGATGACCTGCCAGGTGGAGATGCAGGGCGGATGCTGAAATGGCAGGGAAATCCCAAGAGCCATCCTACTGACACCTCGGCCAACTGAGAATGACCTTCTCACAGGCTGTTGGTTTCTAAAGCACACCAGAGGATCTTTCCTGGCCAGGCAAAGAATCATTCATCATCAAAGTAGGAAAAAAAACTGCAGGCCTGAGAGAAGCTGCTGACCCTTCGCTTATGCTGGAAGCAAACAGTAGGGTGTGATCATGTGCTCACTAAAACTGCTTATGCTGAGTCAGACAGCTATGTGAGACATCAGGGGTCCACCTTTCATCAGAGTTGCAGTTATTCCTAGGGGAAGATTATGGTGCTGCAGGAAATCTGCTAAAAAAGAGTTAGAACTGCAGGGAAGAGAGTGAAAGGGGATGTTTATAGTTTCTTCTGAACACCTAAATGTTAGAAGTGAGCAATTCCCTTAAGGGAGAGAAGCTTGACAGCTTCATGACCTCAAAAGAAAACCATCTTCATTTGTTCCACAAGCTGATCCTAAAGTGACGACCATGATGATTACAGCCACAATTTATTGGCTATTTCTTGTGTTTCCTGTGTAAGGCACTGGGCTAAGTGCTTTGTGTAATCAGGGGAGTAGATATCCTCATTTTACAGATAAGGAAGCTAAGGCTTAGAAAGGTTAAATGACTTACAAAGACACTCAGGTAGTAAGTGACAGAAGCAGAATTTAAATCAGTGTCTTTTGGATGCAAAAGCCATACTCTTAGCCACTGTAATTCTTCATGAAACTGAAAACTCTTGACTGACTCAGAAGACGATTTGGAACCCTGTGATCTTATTGAAAAACCAGATGAATTCAGGATGGGGTACACATGTAAATCCATGACTGATTCATGTCAATGTATGGCAAAAACCACTACAATACTGTAAAGTAATTAGCCTCCAACTAATAAAAATAAATGGAAAAAAAAAAAAAAAAGAAAAAGAAAAACCAGATGAAAGAAAAAAGGAAGGAATAAAGGGTGAGTGCAAAGGAAAAGGAAAAATAATAGCAGTAATAATAACAATAACGATTGTCTTTTATGTGAGTACTTAGTCTTTGCCAATGGTGTTAAGCATTTTTTATGGATCTGTTGATCCTTAGACCAATGGAAGCGGGTGATGATCCTTGTGCCCAATGCATAGATGAAAAGCTGAGGCTTACAGAAGTTAAGTCATTTGTCCAAGGCCAATTAGGTGACAGAACCAAAACTCAAGCAGTGTTTAGTACATGCGTGCTAAGTTGCTTCAGTTGTACTCGACTCTGTGACCCTATGAACCGCTCCCACCAAGCTCCTCTGTCCATGGGATTCTCCAGGCAGGGATACTGGAGTGGGTTTACCCTTTGCCTAAAAATGCCATGTTCAGCCTCCAGACAACCTCTGGCCTGCTGTGCTCCGCCTCCCTCTCCGCCGTCTCTGCCCCTCACCTCTTTTCCTCCTTCCTCAACAATGAAGAAAGGATTTGTCCCGTCGGCCACGGTGAAGGTGAATCGGTCTTTGAGGGAGTTGCCGCCATCGTGGCTGTAGCGGACCCGGTTCTGGTAGATGTCCTCCATGGTGAAGGTGGACGTGAGCTGAAAGGGCTGCCCATTGGTGGTTCGCTCGATGGTGCCGTGGCGTGGGGGCTGCACGACCGTGAACGTGACAGACTCGGCCTGTCACGGAGGCAACAAGAGAAGGGAACTCTGTATCAGGAGCCAGACGTGTGAGTGGTGGTCAACAGGCGGCCAAGGGTAGTCAAACCCAAAGACCTTTATAAAACAAAGACTGCCTTTTCTTTATAGACACCAAAAATCAAGCTAAGGAGAGAAATTATATTGGTTACTACAATCGAACTTATGTTCTGCTGCCTTCTGTTTTAAGATAAGACATTTAAATTTGGCCTTTTGGAGTCATAGGGGGAAAACTTGAATTTTTAACCTCTAAGATGGTAAGAACTAGACCTTTTAAAATCACTCACTTCCTTTCCGTCCACTCTCCTCCCCCAGCACATACACTTTCCCAAAACTCACATATAGAATCTATGCATCAGAACAGAAGCATGACTTCCCATTTCTATTTTTTTAATTGGAGAGTAATTGCTTTACAAAGGGATGCTAGTTTCTGCTATACAACAAAGTGAATCAGACATCTGTGTACATATATCCCCTCCCTCTCGAGCCTCCCTCCCACCACCCCCATCTCACTCCTCTAGGTCATCACAGGGCACCCAGCTGAGCTCCCTGTGTTTTAAAACAGGTTCCCACTAGCTAGCTATTTTACACATGTGGTGTACATATATGTCAACGCTACTCTCTCAATTCATCCCACAAATTTCTCATTTCTAATAGCTGCTTCTAGGGTGACATGAGAAGGAAAAATACCGATGTAGAAAATTCTGCTCAGGACTCTTCAGTGATCTTCCACCAACTTGGAAGAAAATGCAGAGGCCTGACCCGGGCCAAGAAGGCCCTCTGTGAGCTGGTCCCACAGTTCCTCTCTGGTCTCATCCTTTTCCTCTCCTGCTTGTTCACTGGGGTCTAGACCCTTGGCCTGGCTACTCAACTGTTCCAAGCGCACTGGACCACAAGGCTTTTGCCCTCCTGATTCTTCTGCCTGGAGAGGGATTCTCCCAGGAAACTGCACAGTCTGCTCTTTCTCTTCCTATCTCTGCTCAAGTATCAGCCACTCAGAGAAAACGCCCCTGACCTGTGCCTCAAACAGCACACACATCTATCTCTGTCACCTTCATGTCACTTTATTTTTATTTCTAGCACTTATCACACCTGACAAGATAGTCTATGTTCTTTCTTTCTTTATCATCTGTCCCCTTAACCAAAGGTTGTAAACTCCCTAAGGCTAGCACTTTGATCTGCTTTGTTCACAGTGCTGTCTTTAGCATCTAGAGCTGACCTTGGTAATAAATACTTGCTGAAAGAATGAATAAATGAATGCATGCTGGCACGGGGAAGGGCATACACAGAACTAATTAACAAGTGTGTGGTACCCTTAATGGGAGCTAAATCATGTCAGAATGTTAGATTCTTTAATTGGAAAGCATTAGACAGGAAGAGTTGTCTCGACATGCCCTGTTTTACTGGATAAAACCTGGTTCTTTGAGAATGTTCAAACTGCAATAATTAGTTGTCATCCAGTGAAGTTTCGATGAAGGAAGAAAAAGTGTAGAGATGAGAAAATCCTTGTTCATTAATAATAATCCTTGTTCATTAGTAATAAAAATTGGATAAAGTGCCATCGACCTAATTTTCTGTGGATCATAATCAAAATCAGAATGTTAACATGATTGTTATGTGTAATTGTGGGAAAGGATAAACGTATTTAGGGTTTCCAAAAGAGTTTAAAAACGACTCAATTTCAAATGTATTAGCTTTTCTTTTCCAGCAGGCCATGGTATGTTCTGGTTTTTAATCTTTCAAGGATGCTTGTATTACTCTCAGCCCCACCCCTCGCCCCACCCTTGGGATGTACTGTAACAGCAACAGGCATCTCACTGGACCAGAGGCCAGGGTAGCACTCCTACCTCTGTGTCCGCATCCACTGCTTTAAGTTCAAACTCCGTGATGGTCTTCCTCACACCCTCCTGTACCCGCATCCCAAAGTTCTGCACTTGGGGCAGCGCGTCATCCACAGGGCGAAGAGTGATGCGGAAAGTCTGCGTCACCTACAGGGGGGAAAAGTGCGGGTGGGTCACCTGTCCCCAGAACCCACCCGAGGACAAGGCAGATGCCCTCTGCATTCCCTTTCACACCGTTCCTGGCATGACTGACCAACCAGAGACCCAGAGGTGAGTTCTCTTTGGCAAGATAGAGTTCTCTTTGCCTCTGTCCCGGGCTCATAGCAGAGGGAAGCGAAGCTCTCTCAACAACGGTGGCTCCGTGCCCTCCAGTTAAAGGAGATGACGCTGAATTGATACCCAGCAAGGAGGGAAGCGAGCTCCTCACCCACCTCGTGGACTCCATCGGAGAGTGTAAAGCTGAAGGCGTCTGAATGCTTCTCAGCCTCACTGGAGTGGATATACTGAACGTTTCCTGAAGCGAGGTCAGCTTGTGTAAAGGAACTAATCCGGATGCCTAGCAAAAGACGAGAGGACCAGAGAAAGGGTGTCAAGAGGCGAGTCGTGGCTCTCAGGTAAGGGAAATGTCACACTGTCGCCAGAGAGCGTCCTTTGTCCTTTTCTTACAGCATCGATGTGCTGCCATCTGAGACCTTGGGTTAGAGTTGCCTGTGTGTTTTCCCGGCAACAGCACATGTTCTGCGGGAGCATGTGTTCATTATCGAGGCTTCTATCCCGTGCCAAGGCAGCAGCCGGTGCTCAATAAATGTTACTCTTTCTCTCTTGGGGTTTATGTGTGCAGGTCAAACTGTGAAAGGTAGAGCCAACGCCTCTGTGCCAGACTCCTCGCTCTGAGGTTTTACATCCCCCATCGCCTCGTAGTCTTTTCTGAAAACCTGCCCCGATTTTGAATATTGTGTGATGGCTTAGTGTTGAAACACTGGGGTCTGAGGGCTTGACTACACACAACCTTTTTTCTGAGAATGGTGAGCCATAATTTCATCGGATATTCTTCAAGGTCTCTTTCATTCTCAGTGCTATGATTCTAGCTTCTCATAAACCACTTTGGCCAGGATGGCAGTAACAAAACTTACCACATGACTTTGGAGTTTGAGCAATCATCCTTTCTCAACTCTCAAATGACCTACCAGTATCTTTCAAAAATGTGACACAGAGAAAACTATTTTTCAGAGTCATTTTAAACTTAAAAACAAAACCTGAAGTGATTTTTAAATAATGCCAAGGTATCCCACTAATGAATAATATCTCTGTCTTTTCAAATGCTCAACAACATTTGGCAAAACAGCCCCAAATTCTTGCTTCTGTCTTAGGGCTCCTGGGGTCCATCCCCAGGTGCCAGACAAGTCTGAAACAAAATCGTATCCTTTAATCTCTCAGCACAAATTTTCTCTTTCTGATTCTGGGTGTTAGAGTATTCATTTATTTAATCCAGTCCTTTGCTTTGGTCCTGAAATTCATTTGCTGCTTCCTGGAATTTACTATTTATATTTGTCACTGCTAATCCTGGCAAAACCAGTTCATCTTTACTGTTAAAAAAACCAAAGAGATTCTACTTTGACTATTTTACATTTAACTGTGACATTAATATCATTGCTTTATCTTAAAAATAAAACACATCAACCAGCGTGGTTAACATTTGCATCTCTCTTTATCATCTGAAATGTCATTCAGATATAATAGCCTCCTGAATATTGGGGCATCAATTTTTTGATGAGGCATTTATATTTCTGTGCTTACTATACCAGCTCTTGACAGGCAAAAATGTGGCCCCCATCCTCATTTTATATAAGTTTCATCTTGTGGTTCTGGACAGAAGTTCATACCATTCTTTAAAAATTTAATAACTTCAGACTGGATGTATGGAGAAATTTAAACCTCTTTCCCTGCTGTGAATCCATTCTCACAGCTCATGAGGAGACACCTGTGTGGATTCTCATGATCAACTGGTCACCTAATTCACTATTCCCTTTATGAAACTCTAAGACTGATTTTAAAAGGTGATAGATTTCCCTTCCTCTTGAGAAGGAAGTACTGAGATTAATCTTCTTATCTTTTAACATTTTTATTGAGAGGAAATTGATGTATAACAAATTATATATATTTGAAGTGTAAGTTTATATTATCTTTGTTAGGTCCATGAAACCATCACCTCAATCAAAATAGTGAAATGTTTCCATCACCTCAAAAGTTTCCAACATTCTGCAACCCTTCCATCCCTTTTTTTCCTATGCTCCACTCCATCCCAAAGAAGCAAATGAAGTCATTATAGATTAGCTGGCATATTCTCTAAATTTTTTAATAAGTAGAAACATACAGTATATACTATTTGATGAATGATTTCTTATTTATTTAGCATAATTATTTTGCTAAACATAATTCATCCATACTGTAGCATGTATTTATAGTTCATTCCTTTTCATTGGCAAGTACTATTCCATTGGATGGTTATATCAAAGGTTGTTTATCCATTTATCTGTTCACGGACATTTAGGTTATTTTTAGTTTGGGACTTCTACAATGAAAGTTTCTATGATCACTCGTGCACAAGTCTTTGTGTGGAAGTTTTCATTCTTCTGGGTAAATTGCTAAAAGTGGGTGAGTAGGAATAGATGTAAGGTGTATGCTTAACTTTTTAGGAATCTGCCAAACTATTTTCCAAAGCAAAGTACTATTTTATATTCCCACTGAGCACTTACCATGTGCAGAACATTGTTTCAAATTTGCTTATATAGATATTTAAAGAAATATTTTAAAATTTAATTAATTTTTGGCTGCATCAGGTCTTAGTTGTGGAGAAGGGGTCTTTGTTGCAGTTGGGAGGCTTCTCTCTAGTTGCCTAGATGTGGGATCCTAGTTCCCCGACCATGGATCAAATGCATGTTTCCTGCATTGCAAGGTGGATTCTTAACCACTGGACCACCATGAAAGTACCTAGATTGTTTTTTTTTTATCTCAACAGCTCTGGCAGGTCAAAGTTGGCATCATTTTTCTAGATTATGATACTAATAAAATAGATAAGAAATGTGACCCATCTGAGGTAACACAACTAATAAGAGGGCAGTGCTGAGATTGGAACTCAAGGTTGCTCACTTCCAAAGTTTAGGCCTGCTACAAGTACTTCTTTATGTTATGTTGATTATATATAGAAATGAGATTTTATATATATATATACACACACACACACATATATATATAATATTTTTTATTCTGTTAGGAGTGCTTTTTGTAAAACTTATCTAGCTGTTTTGGGCTAGATGAGGAGTCGCTTGGATTTCACCCTTATCCTTTAATTTTTTTGTCAAATAAAAATGATACACGATTATTAAAAAAAAATGTGAGAAACAAAGAAAAGTAAAGAATCACAAACCACTCATAGTTCTACTATTGAAATATCACCATTGCACGTTAAAAAAAAATTTTGAATCATAGAGTAATTTTCTGGCTATAAACTCTTTCTTATCTGAAATGCTGATTTTGATGGGGGCATTTAGTATTATGGTTTAAATGAGAGCCATAATTAAGTGCCAGAGGGTAACAAGCTGCATTAGAAGGTAAGCTTCAAGAGGACAAATTTTTTGCTGTTTCTTCACTAATGTGCACCAAGAATACTACCTGGCATAAGGCAGGCTCTCAAAACATATTTGGTGAATGAATTTAGTTCATTGACTACAATTACTATCTAAGAGGTCCTATTAAGCAGACATTCTCAAGCTCTATACACTTAAAACATTTTTTTAGCTGTTGCTAATTGGCTATTGGAAGGCTTCAGCCGTTCACTCACCTGGCAAGATGCTGCTTCTAATAACATATTGTCCCTACTGACTGTCACAGCAGGTAGTTACTGTTTGAAATATCTTGAAGGCTTTTAATCCCATCTAAGGTGTTTTTAGTCACCAACCCGCTGGCTAACCTATGTATCTGGCAGCATTATGGAGACCCACGTTAACCCTGTCAGTTTTCTAACTCCCCTGGAGGGCCAGTATGTTAGAGAAAGTTCAGACCAGGGCAAGGAAGTGGTGTGAGAATAAAGCATCTTTGAAGAAATTGCCTTCCTAATAGGATGTCAGGAAACAGCCCCGGATCTCCTTCAGCGCGGCTGTGAATGGCTCTGTACCCACTGTCTGTTCCCACCTCAAGCTCATGCTGGGTAGACTCTCAGCTTCTCTGCTTCCGATTTTCTTCCAAATCTTCTGTTAATGGAATGAATTGTGTCCCCCCAGATTCATACACTGATGTCCTAACCCTCATGCCTCACAATGTGACTTTATTTGGAAATAGAATCACTGTAGATGTAATTTGTGAACACTGGTCACTGGGGGAGCTTCTGTAGTGGCTTAGTGGTAAAGAATCTGCCTGCTAATTCAGGAGACACGGATTCGATCCCTGATCCAGGATGATCTCACATGCTGCAGAGCAACTGGGCCCATGGGCCACAACTATTGAGCCTGTGCTCTAGAGCCCAGGAATCACAGCTACTGAAGCCCACACGCCCTAGAGTCCAAGCTCTGCAACAGAGAAGCCACCACAAAGAGAGGCTTTACAATGCAACTAGAGAGTAGCTCCCCACTTGCCACAACTGGAGAAAAGCCCATGCAGCAACGAAGAACCAGCATAGCCAAAAAATAAAAATAAACAAAATTATTTTTTTAAAAAAGATAAGGTCATTAGGATGGGCCCTAAGCCAATTTGACTATGTCCTTATAAAAGAGGGAGTTTTGACACAGACATACACATACAGGGAGAATGTCACGTGAACATGAAGACAGGCATTTATGAGCCCAGGGGAGAGGCCTGGAATGGAGCCTTCCTCAGGAAGAACCAACTCTGCTGACACTCTGATCTTGGACTTCCAGTCCCCATATCTGTGAGACGATAAGCTTCTGTGGTTTAAGCAGCTCGGTCTGTGGTGCTTTATGACAGCTGTCCCAGCAGACTAATGCATCTCTGCTCTCAGGAGGACCCGAACTAAGACACCAGGTGCATTTAATTTTGGTTGGTGTCACAGTACTGAGAGGCTGAGATAGAGAGGAAGCTAAGGAACACCTTTGGTAAAGCATCACCTCTGGGAAGTCCTTCCTGACTTACTCACAGCCCCTTGACTGCTAACATCCTCACACAACGCTGTTACAGCTACCAACATACACTTGCACATATTTGCTTACATGTCTCCCACTCCCAAGACCCAAGCGTTCTCCTGCAGCAGCTACTCAATAAATGTCTGGGGAAGGGGAGAACCAGTGTGTGCTGGAGACAGCTGTGTTCAATATTATTGCTCCCTGACTTTAAAAATACAACTGCTGTTTATTAGTTAAGTGACTGGATGTTCAGTTAGGGTCTAGATCTCCCAGCTACCTCACAGCCTCATGTGGCTCTGTCCTTGCTACTAGGATGTGACCAAAAGGGATGTGTTCCTCCAGTAATTTTCCTAAAGAAGAAATGGATGTGGATGCCACTGGTTTTTTCTTGCCAGCTGCTGGCTGCGGATGCTGACAATACAGTAGTCACCTTGGACCAGAGATGGGAGTCTCATGTGAAGGGTCACTGAACCACCTGCCTCTGGATTTTGCTGCGGGCGAAAATAAACTTGTGGAAGGTACTGTATTTGGGAGTTGCTTTTCCCCAGAAGCTTAGTTTCTATCCTGATAATATAACTCCTTACTCTGATTTCTTTAGAATAAGAGGGTCTTGGCACTTTCCCGGTCATCAGGGGTTAAGACTTCATGTTCCACTGTGGGGGGAGTGGGTTTGATTCCTGGTCAGAGAACTAAGATCCCATATGCTGCTCGGTACAGCCCCCAAAATGAAAAGGACAAGAGAGTTCCTAGGGTTCCTGACATGAGGTTGTGGGCCCTCAACCCTGCAAGGAGCCCACACAGGGACTCGAGCTTAAAGCAGCTCTCCTCCATGGTAGGAATCTTGTGTCTGTCTTCTGCACGGCTCCCCCGTGCACATGGCTCCCTGTGTCTCCTTGGGGGAAGAAGAGAGGACCTTCACACCTTTTCTATCCAAAGAAAACAATCAGCTGACTAAGACAGCTGGCATAAGACTAAGTCCATTTCATAGTTAACCATCAAGAGGATGTCTGCAGGCACTGGAGGCAAATGATAATTCCCAGGGGCCTCTGGTCCCCAAATAGCTCAGCGCCTGCACAGATACATGGGTCTAAAAGCTGTTCTGCTCTATTTGGAAAGAGGCTCTGGCTCCAGGTAGACCTATCCTCACCCCCTGACACAAATGGGGTGAGGTGGTTTTCTCTAAGCTGGAGCCAACTGCCTTCTGAGAGGGTGATCCATAATCAACATGGACTTGCTCTGAAGGGAAACCTTTGACATTTAAAAAGAATCAAATTCATGAATCCAGTTCCACTTAGGGGAGACAGGGAAGGACAGAATGCTGACCAGATTTCCTAGAATGGACAGCAGGGCTGGTAGTAGGGGATGGGCAGGGAAGTCCTGCTCATTAAAAATGGATAGGGCCCTCCAGGAGTAAAGATTGTCTTATCTGGTCTATTTAGAATTTCTAAAAACAGGAGGATTGAGAAGAACTGGTGGGCGCAGGAGAGCATGTAGATGAGGAAGTCAAGTCTGGTGGGAAAGGGCAGGGAAGCACACCTCCCTCTGTTTTAGAGTCTGCTTTCCTGAGAGGAAGGAGAAGTGGGATCTGTCATGGATAGCCCCCTGAGCAGTGCTAGCCTGGTACTGGCATTCCAGATTTAAGCCCAGTGAAGGTGGAGACTGTAAAAAACAGAAAAAGCAAATTTGGAGCCGCCTCCCCCAGGACATGACACAGTTGAGAAGAGCCAGGGTCTCACCAGTAGCTGGCAGGGCCTTGCGTGAAGCTCCAAGCCTTTTGGAGCACTGTGAAGTGTAACTGCAGTTGCCCCAACACAACAGCCAAGAGTCTGCCCTTTCATCTTTGGAGAGATATAATCAGCAACCTGACAGAATTCTGGCAGAAGCAATTAGCTCATGAATTAATTATCAAATATCTCTTGCAGCCAAGGTCTTGGGAATGCTGATCTGCACACTGCCCCAGGAACTTCGGACAAAAGGGGAGGGCACAGGCTTTAATTTGCATTAGGGATTCAGGCCAGTCCGTCCAGCCTTCCCTGTGCCCCCCAAACATACACACAACACTCCCTCCCCCACCATCATGCTGGACCCAGACATAGTCTGCCGCCCTCATCTTCTCTACCATATCCCCTCCAGCTCACCCACCCCCACTCTCCCCTACTCACTTCGCCCCAGACACACTGGTCTCCTTGATGCAACTGGAACGTGATGGGCTTGGCTGATCCCATTTCAGGATGTTGGCACTCACTGATGCCCTGGAAAGATGCTGAATGCTCTTTCCTTGTATGTCAGCATGGCTGGCTCCCTTACTTTCTTCAGATCTCGGCTCAAATGTCATCTAACTATTAGGAGGCCTTCCCTCACCTCACTGGTCCCTGAACCCCAGGAATGCCCTCATTTCGCTCCCTAACTCATCACCACTGACATGATATATATACTTGCTTGTTTGCCTACTGTCTGACTCCCAGCATCAGGGCAAGTGTTTCCTCTCTTTTGCTATTTCCCTGGTTGAATGAAAGAGAAATCTGTAACCTGAAATCCAAAGAAAACCAATGATCTAAATTTCCTACAAGCTGACACTGCTTCTATGATTGACAAAATAAAGACAATTCTACCTTTAGGCTGTTTATTCAGCAAATATCTCTTGTCCTTCACATTTGTTCAAGTTGCCAAATTCTATAGTTGCTCCTCCTGAAATTAACTCTTTCTTTCCTTCTTTTCTTCCACCAACTACTATTTACTGGATATTTACTAGGTAGCAGGTGTAATATCTTTTATTATTTTCATCTTATGACTCCCATGTGGAGGCTGCCCCACTGCCAGAAGCCTCACTAGCTCCCATTTGGCCAAATGCTAAACTTCCTACCTACTGTCACTGCCTCTTTTTTCTTTCTTTCTTTCAGTTTATCCTATTGGACACTAGAGGAATTCACTTCCCTTCCCTGTTCGAAATTCTGCAGGGCCTCCTTATTGCCTATTGAATTAAATAGGGATTACTGATCATCACTCTGAAGACCCATCATAAAATGTCAGTCTACCCATGAACCCAATCCACTACTATTTTCAGAATGTATGCTTTAGCAAAACTGGCCCACTCATAATTTTTGGAATGAGTCCACATGCTGTTCCTATCTCTGGAAATAACACAATTTCTGTCAGCCCAAATTCTATCTTTCAAGGGCACTCTTAAACACCACCTCCGAGCACCTTCCCATCTGATATTGCATCTTCTGCTTTTGAAGTCCTAGGATGGCAGGTTTATACAGTTCTTAAAATACCTGCCATCTTTTTCCCTTACATATGGTTATATGCAAAGGCTCCTTATTTCATCCAACAGAAGATTCTAATGGTTGGGGTAATGTCTCATTCATCTCTTTTTCTTCCTCTGTAGCAGCTGAACCAGGATCTTATTCAATATGCATGCTCACTTTCTATGTGTTGAATTCTAGTGTTGGAGACAAGACTGTTTACATCAAATTGTAATTATCAAATCAACTTCCAGCAAGGAAGCATGGGGTACACTGTGTTCTAAGTATGATGCAAAGCAGCATACAATGGTCAAAAATAGTGATGCCAGAAATACATACTAATATAGGCAAGTTCGAGGTGAATGTGTCCATATGATATGGCTGCCCCCGGCACTTACTAAATCCCAGCTTTGGTCTGATGAAGTCAGAGATGATGGGCTTACCTGGTGATGCTGTGTGTTCCAGGTGGCCCAGCTGGGGCTCTCTGGTGATTCTGTAGACCAGTTCTGTGGGTCCTGTCTCCTGGTCAGTGGCAGAGAGTTGCAGAGTGGTGATCTTCTTCACCGAGTTTTCGTCTAAAAACAGTCCTTTATTGGTGATGATGACTGGTGGGGATTTGTCTTCTGAAAATATCAGAAAGAGTAACATGAAATGTGAAGAGCTGACTCACTGGAAAAGACCCTGAATGCTGGGAAAGATTGAAGGCAAAAGGAGAAGGGGGTGGCAGAGGATGAGATGGTTAGATAGCACCATCGACTCAGTGAACAGGAATCTGAGCAAATTTCAGGACGTAGTGGAGGACAGTGGAGCCTGGCGTGCTGCATTTCCATGGGGTTACAAAGAGTCAGACACAACTTAAGGAGACTGACAACAACAGCAACCTTTTATGCTTCCTTTTTTCAATTCTGGGCCTGGTGTCCAGGAGTAAAATCAAAATAATCCGCATAATTCCCAGGTCTGACCCTCAGAGAGTGCGTCAAAGAACCACAGCATCGCACAACAGAGAGGAGAGGATTTCAGATTTCCACTCAAGCCCGTCAAGAAAAGGCTCAAGCCTCACGGTATGCACCACACGACCTCAGACCTGCTGGAGAACTTTCAGGCACCCAACTGCCCCCTTACCTGAAACACTGATGGAAAATGACTGGCCAATCAATTTGTTGCCTTCTCCATCAACCACATCAAATTTAAAAGCAAAGTGCCCACCAGATTCTCCTTTTCCATGACTGTATTCTATAAGGCCTGTAACAAGAACAAGAAGATCACAGTTTGCTATTTAGTGTTTTCTGGCCTTACTTCTGAAATGTTAGGTGAGAATTCGATGGGTATTCACACCAGTGAATCAATTACCCCCCTCTCACTTTGACATTGCTTTTGACATTTTAGTCTGACATTTTCATTTCCTCCCTTTCATCTAGCGACTTCCTCATCATCAGTGACTTGATGATAAAATAACCCCAAGCAGCAAGTAGCATTGCTTACAGCTGAGGCTCAGCATCGGCGGAAGGCTCCAAAGAAGCCTCAGGAATCATGAGGTCAGCAAAACTGCCCACGTGGAAAATAGGCACTGACCAGGCCCACATCACCAGTGCAGCCCTGTTATCTATCCATGTCCCAGGGCAGGAGGACAGAGAGTCACAGACCACGTGGTCCCCTACGGTGTCACTCCTGCTTCCCAGTCTTAAATCATTTTAGGAAAGGCATGGGATATAACCAGTCAACAAAGAAACAGACTAAATGAATAAACTCTACCTAGATGTCAATTGGACCCAAAGGGAAAAACCCAAGATATATTTTTGTGAACCCATAGCATCACTTATCGGAGAAGGCAATGGCACCCCACTCCAGTACTCTTG
Source organism: Muntiacus reevesi (assembly GCF_963930625.1). Taxonomy (NCBI): domain Eukaryota; kingdom Metazoa; phylum Chordata; class Mammalia; order Artiodactyla; family Cervidae; genus Muntiacus; species Muntiacus reevesi. The sequence goes on from NC_089270.1 coordinate 22,923,798, forward strand.
TCTGGAAAATCCCATGAACAGAGGAGCCTGGTAGGCTGCAGTCCATGGGGTCACGAAGAGTCGGACATGACTGAGCAACTTCACTTTCACTTTTACGCATTGGAGAAGGAAATGGCAACCCACTCCAGTGTTCTTGCCTGGAGAATCCCAGGGATGGGGTCGCACAGAGTCAGACACGACTGAAGTGACTTAGCAGTAGCAGTAGCAGTAGCAGCATAACTTATAAGGATCTAGCAATGGAAATATAACTAAACATCTGGGAAGAAGTGCCTGCTCTCATATTCTAAACAGGGACACGGAGGCAAGGAATAACCAAGGAATTATTCCACTCCCTTCACTACGGACAGGTCCAGAGGTATTTGGGCTGCTATCAATTCTAGGCATGAGTGCACAGACAGGACCTGTATTCTGGTCCTAGAGGAGCATGTTTCCACCTCTAAATGGAAACTGCACATCATCACCTGACATTGGATTACTTCCCTCTCAATATGTAACTTCTTTTCCTTTGTCACCCCTGAAAGCACTGTACGGTAACTACGTAGCATTTAACATTTATGCTTTCACATGACATCAGCATTTCCTGGAGGAGGGATGAGCTATGTAATCTCCCTGAGGCAGCTCCGATTTATGCCCTTCCATTTTGCTTAGTTCATTAACTTGTGCTCTTTGGGGAGCTGGAAAGAGATATAAATTGTTCACCTAAGGCAGGCATAATTTTCACCTTAATCCATCCCAATTCACTTCTTTTTTCTTTCTCTCTCTCTCTCATATACTTTTTAGCATCACAGCAAGTCAAAATGATTTTTTCCTCTATAATAGCCCTCAATTTCATCAAGGCTATGTCAAGGCATGAGAACATTTTAGGCAAGAAGGAAAGTTTTTTTTCAAACCAAAAAATGGAGGAGATAAGTAAGAATAAATGAAGCTATAACTCAGCTCTTAATTCAAAACAAGAGTGCACAGTTTGCTGCCATTGGCTACCAGGCACCAATTCCCATTTGACTAAAGGAGGTGGAGTTTCTGGAAGTCTGGGTAGGAGAAGTGCCTGACCTTGACTGATGTCAGCCTGGGTGAAACTTCGGATGGGGCCTCTAATGGAGATCTGCTCCAGGCTGTCACGCTTTACCATCTGCAGGCGCCCTGCTCCAGGATCTTCCTTTAAGATATACATCACCTGATGGTCATCTGAGTCAGGATCTGTCACTTTCAAGTGCCGTTCTGTGATGGTCGCTACGGACCCTGGAAGAGAATGGGAGAGACTAGGTCTTTCCCCATTATTGCTTTTGGAGAGCAGGTCAAATGATTTTAGGAGACGGGAGACTAAATTATCACACACTCCCTGGTCTAAGGAAGTATCAGCTACGGGACTTCCTTGGTGGTCCAGTGGCCAAGATTCCATGCTCCCCAATACAGGGGCTCAGGGTTTGATCCCTGGTCAAAGAACTAGATCCCGCATATTCCAAACCCCACATGAAGCAATGAAGACCCAGCTCAGCCAAATAAATAAATAAAATAATTTCCTTCTTTTAGAAAATAAAAAGAAAATATCAGCTGCTTGACCTTTTGGTTCCAGCTGAATACATTTTAATTTCCCTAACTGAATAGTCCCAACTTCCCAATTTTCTAATCAGCCCTTGAGTTTGGCTCAGCTGGTAAAGAATCCACCTGCAATGTGGGAGACCTGGGTTCGATCCCTGGGTTGGGAAGATCCCCTGGAGAAGGGAAGGGCTGCCCATTCCAGTGTTCTGGCCTGGAGAATTTCATGGACTGTATAGTCCATGAGGTCGCAAAGAGTCGGACACGGCCGGGCGACTTTCACCTTGAGTTTAGATCTGAGCCCCTTTTTCTTCTGATCGAATTTCACTCTCTGTGCATGCTCGCTCTCTCCCTTGACCTTTCAGTTAGTACCTAAATCTATGTTCTGAACTTCTAGCTCTGTGATGTAAATGACTCTCAGAACGACAATGAGACCGGCTTGGACCTAATTTATTTACTGTCTTAAGGATCACCAAATCATTAAAAAAACAAAAACAAAAAGCAGCTTTACATAAACTCACAAATATATCTGGTTGCCATCTCACACCGAATAGTCAGAATCACTGTTCTTCAGGACAGAGGCTATGAGGAGAGGCACAGAGCAGGGAGACCTGAATGCTGGGTCCTGGAAGACCGCCCATGTGCTGGGGACAGACAAGGCACAGCGCGTGTGTGTGTGCTCAGTCATGTCCGACTCTGCGACCCCGCCGAACCTGCATCTTTGGAGTCTCCTGCATTGACAGGTGGATTCTTTACCATTGAGCCACCTTGGACTGTCCCTCCTGGCGAGCACCTCTTCTCAGGGCCTTCCTCTTTGTTCTCCTCGCTAGCCCACTTCTCATATTAAAACAGTAAATTCTGATAAAGTAGGTCCTAGTTAGTTACTCATGTGTAACATAACCTGGTCTGTGGAGCGGCAATCTGCCATGGGCCCTAAGCATCTCTGTATGTTTTTGCTGGGTAATGCCAAGAATGCAAGGTTTGACCACTTGTTCTCTGGGCCATTCCCAGCGAGCATCCCTGAGGGATGAGGTGACATCTTCCTCTGGGACAAAGATCAGGCTTGCTTATTGCTACTATAACAAGGAGAGTTCCCAAGCTCAAGGTTCCTCTTCTGTAGTTCATCACGCTGCACACAAATACATTCATGTGGGCCCTCTGCATCACCCCCGTGGGACTTGGAGGGCATTGTTACAGAGTGCTATATTTCTGGCCAAGGAATCTCAGCTTCCCCAATGGCTCAGCAGTAAAGAATCCACTTGCAATCAAGGAGATGCAGGTTTGATCCCTGGGTCAGGAAGATTCCCCTGAAGTAGGAAATGGCAACCCACTTCAGTAGCCTTGTCTGGGAAATCCCATGGACAGAGGAGCCTGACAGGTTATAGCCCACGGGGTCACAGAGTCAGACATGATTTAGGGACTAAATAAAAACAACAAGGAATCTCATGTGTTTGACCAGCATCCATGAAAGAGTAATAGGCCAACTTATTAGCTTGTAAATAGGGCAAAGTTAAGTCCCAGACTTAATACTTGGGACCTTTGGGAATCTCCACATTTTCAAATACCATTCTACCAAATATTTTTCACTACAAAATACATGTGAAACTAAGAACAGACAAGCAAACAGAAGTCCAGTGTGATAAAGATGCTCTGTGGACCAAAGGTCCATTCTCTGTAAGTAACTTCCTACTGCAAAGTGACTCCAAGACCCACAGTTATCACAAGTCCTTCAGTGTTGCTTATCCACCAGCAAACTGTGAATGTTAGATCCTAGAACACCATATCTAATGGTTCTTAATTACTGGTATAATCTCTCCTAGTGCATGATGACTTCCCAATCGCCCCTCCATGACTTCAAAGACAAAAAAAAGCATGTTGAAAATCCTGCTAGATTTTGTTGTTTGTTTCCGTAGGGTTGTTTGGGCAGTGGCAGTGTTCTAAGAGATCGGGACCTACAAGTAGTTGGATAAATGAATATTTTGAGGACCCTGGAAATATTGTAAGCTCTTCTCAGTCTTTCCTCAGACTCACAGACACAGGCATCTGGTCCAAAGAACTTCAGAGATTTCACACTTGTCATTCACAATGGTTAGTGTCCTCAAAACAACAGGTCTCCCTAAACTCTGCACACCTAGTTCAAGATCCTCCCACACTGCCGACATGGAAGGAAGCATTGTGTGGGAATAAAGAAGAAACCATAGCCACTCTCTTCCACGCCGTGGTACCTGCCGAGAGCTGGAGACCTCGGTTTACAGCCAGATGGGGGGTGTCACTTGCAGGCAGTTCTATATATATCTCCATCCTCCCTGTGTCCGTGTGGAGGCCATCAGTGAGGGAGAACCGGAACTCATCCACTGCCACACCTGGACCAGCAGGCACGTACCCAACCAGCCCAGCCAAGATATCTTGGTAGGTGAAGGAGGAGCCCTGGGCCAAAACCCTCCCATTCTCCAGAGGTTCAGAAGCAGTTTGCCTCCGGAGCAGATGACCTGAGGAAGGAAGTAAAAAAAAGAAAGAAAGAAAGAAAGAAACAATGGTAGAACAAATATGGCACTAAAACATCATCTGATTTTGTCAACTTTGAGCTTGGGTAGAATGCCAAGTCCCTCGGGGGTGTTGATTGCACATGCATAAGTGACCAACAACTGAGAATTTTATACAAAAGCACAGGGTGATGCTCTATGACCTCATCTCCAAATAAAGAAGATAAAGTCCCACTTTCCTGATTAAAAATCTCTTAAGGGGACACAGATGGATACGGAAATACAGTGGCTTAGGAATCAAATCTCTCCACGAATTCAAACTCACTTCACTATCTAAGACTTATTTTCCCCTTCTGTAGGGTGAAAGTAGCACTTTCCACTTGCGGCCTTCCTCCTGAGGCGTCTGGGATGAGACAGAGGAATTTATTTTAAACTCCTTTTATGTTCAGAGAGACACTAAGCATCCTTGGACTGAGGCATATTATCCTATTTTCAAGGGTCATGTGTATGCAATGAAACACAGTGTTTCATTAAAGAAAGTGAAAGTGGATGGAGGCAAGCTAAAATGTAATGACCAACAGCTTCTCTGGTGAACTCTCCATCAACAGGAATAGTTTCATGTGTAAAAGGTCAATAACCATTAGGCCACCAAGCCACCACTTAGGAAATGAAAAGTGCAGAGCTTTAGCTAATACTAGGTAGGTAGCACTTAGAAAGGAAGTAGGTAGAAGATTATCATGGTGGTGTTTTAAACCTCTAGTCTGTGGAAACGGTGTCAGACTTTATTTTTTGGGGATACAAAATCACTGCAGATGGTGATTACAGCCATGAAATTAAAAGACGCTTACTCCTTGGAAGGAAAGTTATGACCAACCTAGACAGCATATTTAAAAGCAGAGACATTACTTTGCCAACAAAGGTCCATCTGGTCAAGGCTATGGTTTTTCTAGTGGTCATGTATGGATGTGAGAGTTGGACTGTGAAGAAAGCTGAGCGCTGAAAAATTGATGCTTTTGAACTGTGGTGTTGGAGAAGACTCTTGAGAGTCCCTTGGACTGCAACGAGATAGAACCAGTCCATCCTAAAGGAGATCAGTCCTGGGTGTTCATTGGAAGGACTAATGCTGAAGCTGAAACTCTAGTACTTTGGCCACCTCATGCGAAGAGTTGACTCATTGGAAAAGATCCTGATGCTGGGAGGGATTGGGGGCAGGAGGAGAAGGGGACGACAGAGGATGAGATGGTTGGATGGCATCACCGACTCGATGGACATGGGTTTGAGTAAACTCTGGGAGTTGGTGATGGATAGGGAGGCCTGGTGTGCTGCGATTCATAGGGTCACAAAGAGTCGGACACGACTGAGCGACTGAACTGAACTGAACTGAACTTAATCAGGAAAAGTGCTTTCTTTGCAAAACAAATGAGCTCATAAAGATTATCTACCACACCTCTAACCTGAAATGAACAACTTTTGTAATTAATTACAAGGTGGCTATTCTTTGTATGAAATAGCCCAGGATGATCAAGCAATGATGCCCCCTCTAAGAAGAGGATGTGCAGATTCTGAAAACCTTTTCTGCCTGAGGCTACATAAGAAAGCAAGAAAACAGCTGAAATTGAATTTCAGAGACACCAATTACCCAGGAGTCAGGCTTTTAGAACAACCAGTCTATGGTGAACCCAAAGAATATAAACTAGCTGTGAATTTGATTATACCCTGATGCAAAGAATGGACTATACACCAGGAAGGTAGAGGAATGATCAGCTGAAATCTACGTGTTTATTCTAATAACCCATTAAGCACCTCAATTAAGAAGCTTCCCATAGCAGTCGTGTCCTACCGTGGCTAGGCTTTTTTGTCAATACAAAAATCAGCTCATTATCTGGAGTGTCCAGGTCTTGCAGGCTCAAAGAAGAATTGCTTATCACCACTCCTGAGCTCAGCTGCACGCCAAGGGGCCTCAAGGTCATTCTGGGAGGCTCATCATTCTTCCTCTGATTAAAGCATAAAATATTAGGTCTCACACAGATACTGGTTTAAGAAGAAAAAAAGAGCGCACACTATTCAAAGACAGTGACACCATCACATCAACTTTCACCATGAAATAGCATTTAATGTGTCATCATCTCTTATTATTATTGTTGTTGTTATTGTATTTTTATTGAAATATAGTTGACTAACAATATTGTGTTAGCTTCAGGTGTATACCAAAGCACTTCAGTTATATATTTTTTCAGATTATTTTCCATTATAAGTCATTACAAGATATTGAACACAGTTCTCTGTGCGATACAGTAAATCCTTAATGTTTATTTTATGTATATAGTTTGCATCTAATATGTCACTGTCTTTAATTCTCACTCAAAATGGTTACGTTGAAAGCTGAACAGATCACATAAACCAGATATTCCCTTGATGGACATGCTATAGAAATCTCAGGCATTCTCCATAGGTACAATGATGGCATTTTCCAGATGCCAGAAATATGGACATGTGGTTAGATAAGTCCAAGTGTACTGGGGGGATAAAAGGGCACATTTTTGGAAATCATACCTGTCTTAGAACCTATGATAGAGGACACATATTTGAAAGTACAGGTGTTTGAACTGTCTGCCTGATCAGCCCCACCAGAAGTCAGCTCCTCTCCACCCTTGTCCCCCAAGGGTGCTGAGAGTGCCAGGTTTTGTTTTCTCAAGGCAGCGGATATTCCATTCTGAGTTTTATCTTTTATTTCTGTCTCTCCTCAGGTAACAGAGCAAGCCTATGTAGTTGCTCAAAAGAGAATATATACAGCATAAGGGAACACATTTCTTTAATGTTATAGTGTGATGAATAAATGTGCTAAAATGTTAGAAAAAGCAAGTATGCACATAGAACTACATACAGTAATTGCAGGGAAAAATAAGTATATGTTCCTTTTCACCTCATATGAGGCTAGCAAGCTTTCTCTGTCTGTGAGAGCAAAGTGTCTTCACACAGACCAGATAGATTTTACCCTAAAATGGAAATTCAGATTTCCAAGTCATACCATCTCCAAATGTCAGCCTTAATTCTACAAGTTTCCTAAAGGTCAGGGTTATGTTTTTTAAATTGACCTTTAAAATTGAAGGTCCAACCCAACTTCCTTTGTTTTTGAGTTCTTTTGAAGCTATCTAATGGTGGGATATTGTGGTCAAAGGTCCAACTTTTCCAACTTCCAGAATCTTTACCTCGATGGTGATGTTGATGCTGTGGACTTCTGATCGACTGTTTCCATCACTTACATAAAAACTGAAAATATCGTGGGTTGGCTCAATGCTTTCATGAACACTCTGAAAGTAGTAAATGTAGTTTTCCAGGACATCTTGAATAGGGAACGATGCCTCTAGGTCACTGGTAGTTCCAGGCCCAAACCGATCACCTGTAACAACAGCAAGAGGGAACTTTTATCTTGATCCATAAATTCCTGCTTTCTGAGCTGAACCAGAAAGCATGACAGAACTATCAACAAAAGATGAAAACAAGTTTGAGAATAAAGGTGGGAGAATGGAATTTGAAGACTTGGGTGGGACCCCAGTTTCCCCACTATTTCTGATTAATAAATGGGAATCAAATGAGTCGCATGTATGAAAGTACTCAGAATGCTATTATTTAATAGAGCACAGAATCAATGGTTGTTTTGTTAGAAATATTTGATAAAATAAGTCATGGGGCAAATATTGATATAGGAGTAAAAGTTTTACACTTTAGTCAATTTCAAAACCATTTTGCGAGAGGAACCTTCTTTCTCTACACAAGAAAAGATGACTGTATATCTTTAAATCCAAGAAATATCTCCTTAAGCATGTTTCCGTTTGACCATTCAGTTCCTTAAGAAACCTCTAGTAACCTCATGGGCTAGTGCTCAGCCCCTGGGATGGTACACTAGGGCCACTGTGATGTTCGGGGACCATCCAGAGCTCAGGTATAGTTCAGGCACTGAAATGCTCAAGTATCATTCAGAGTTTCATAGAACGTGCTGGTTATCTCTTCTATTCATTCCAACCCCAAAGGCCAAGGGGAAGAATAAGCACTGTCTAAATGTTGGATGACTTGTCTCTTATTTGGTCTAAATCTTTCTAAATGATTGATTTTAAATGGTTACATTTTCTTCTAAAGAGAGGAGGAAAAAAGAAACCCCTGTATCTTCAAACACTTCCTAGATATACATCAACAAAGAAAAGTGTAGATAGAAGATCTGAAAGCAATAATACTTTCTCTTTCCCTGTTCCATGGTTTTTGCAAAGATGAAGGTCATATATTAAAAGGCCACTGGCTTCCTAGTCGAAGACAGACACGGTCATTTTTTGTTGACCTCCCAATTGAAAGAGCAGGAATGAAAACGTTTTATTTATAATTTGTTTTTGACAAGAATTCAAGACAAACATTCTTTTTTTCAATGACATGAATTTTCTTAAATTTTATCCCTCAGATTTGATTCCTCTCGATACTAGAAGCATAGAGGAGTCTAAGTGATTAGTGACCTGATAACCCCTAGGGCATACAGTTCAGAGTTTGCAAAAGGAATTGCTATAATTCCTTAAAACTTTAATTTTCTCTTTCCATTTATCACTATAAATATAAGAAATATGGCACCTTTATTTGGGTCAAAAATACACTAAATGAAGCCTAAAAATGTATTCAAATAGAATGACATTTTCTATCATTAGAAAACAAGCTATTCAAAAAGTGAATCTGTCACTGAAGCTTTAAGCATCAATCCTTTTGATTCTTAAAACTGTACCTTCTATGTTTTCATGTAAATCATTTTATTAATGAGCTTCCTTACCTTCTTAAATAGAATATACTATGTGCAAATTAAATAGTTCTTGATGTGTGGAGGCTATATATCATGAACATCTATTAATGCACTGTGCTGGAACACAGTGATGCCCAACAGGTAATTAAGGTGGGCCCTAGTTGTGCACCATCCTCCATACTAGCTCAGCTGTTAAAAGAATCCTCCTGCAATGCAGGAGACCCCGGTTCGATTCCTGGGTCGGGAAGATCTCCTGGAGAAGGGATAGGTTACCTACTCCAATATTCTTGAGCTTCCCTTGTGGCTCAGCTGGTAAAGAATCTGCCTGCAATGCGGGAGACTTGAGTTTGATCCCTGGGTTGGGAAGATCCCCTGGAGAAGGGAAAGGCTACCCACTCCAGTATTCTGGCCTGGAGAATTCCATGGCTTGTATAGTCCATGCGATTGCAAAGAATAGGACATGACTGAGTGACTTTCACTAGTTGTGCTGGTACTGAAGGAATGTAGGTTCCACGCTGTTTGATTTTATACTGAACAATATGACTATTCTGTTCTTGTGCTAGTGTGAACTTAAAGATTCTTCTTCTTTTAATGTTTTTAAAAAGATGTTCTTCTGGTCAGCTGGACTCTGAATCTAGGTAGCTAGCTTCATATGTATAAAATAAGACTCCGTTATGAAAGCCCACGAAGCAAAGGGTGGGACCTTATATGATGTGTGTTAGGACAATGATTTGCCCCCCTGAACATCTTCTCCTTACTTCCAGGTTCGTACTAATGTAGAGAATTGGGTCTCCAAGTGTGGTCCCTGGAACCACCTGTGCGCCAGTGAGAAATGCTAACGCATGGATCTCACCAACCTCCTCCAACAGGGACTCTGGGGTTGCTGCCCAGGAAACTGTGTTTGCTCCAGCCCTCCAGGTGAGTCTTATGAGCATTAAAGTTTGAGAACCACTTTAAGAGAGGCCAAGGACTGCCAGAAATGTGACTTCTGGACCAGTGAAACAGTTCCTCTGCATGCACTCCAGGTTAACATAAAACCGTGTTAGAAAGCCTTATCAGAAACCACCCGGAGAGAAGAGAAGGCTGGGGGCAACCATCCTTTTCTGACTCCCTACTTTTGCATGTGCTTTCTTCTGTGAGAAACAGCATTTTCCCTCTGCCCACAGCACTAACCCTTCCTCAGAACTTCCCGCTGTCCCAGGCAAAAGTAATTGCTTTGTCCTACATCCTTTCTCAGGGCTTTGCTCCCTTCCCTGCCCTGGTGTTTCATGATTGTAACATCAGTCTCCGTATCTCTCCTGAGTGAGGCCGGGGCTGTGTCTTATTCCTCTTTTATAATCCACTGCCTCTCAAATACTGGAGAGGGTGGCCTTTCCTGTCCCCAGGGGATCTTCCCAACCCAGGGATCGAACCCAGGTCTCCCTCATTGCAGGCTAATTCTTTACCAGCTGAGACACAAGAGAAGCCCAAATCTAACTCACCAATAAACAAATCGAAGGCACACACTGCAAAGCAAGGTGGGGAAAAGACTCAAGGTTCTCTCTAGGAAAACATGACCCCTGCTACGTGAGTTTCTGGTAACTAGGCTCAAATCCCAGGCATCACGCCGGCCACAGACACCTTCAGTCAATAGCCTCTCTGTGGGAGCTGCGAGTTGCACGCCAATTAGAGCCGAGCGCTAGCACTCAGGAGCCTCCCAGCAGAGGCGGTGGTTCGGTCACCTGCCAGGAGCTGTCTCAACTGCCAGTCACTGTGGACACAGGGGTCCTGTGAGCAGTCCCCGCCTCTCCCCTCCCCTCCTCTGTGATAACCGCCAAGAGCAGTGGGTCCAGGGCAGATGCTGGGGGAGAGGGTCACGGACAGACAAGCACGCGTTTCAGTTGACGTCATATATTGAGAAAAACCTGAGACGTCAGCTCTGGTGCAGCTAAACAGTAGCTGCCTCTAATAAAACAACAGACAATCTTATTTCCTTGACATTCAATTTCGAGTGCAATCCCCAAGCCCTCTGTCCTAAAGGCTGGCACTTTCCCCTTGTTCTAGTTTTCCCCACGGCACTGATTGACCTCCTGACATCTTCCACAATTTTCTCATTTCTTAGGTTTCTTATCTGTCTCCTCCCACCAGAATCTAAGGCACCACAAAGGTAGTGGTTTCTGTCTGGTTTGCTGATCTATGTGTGTGTATGCTCAGCTGATTCAGTTGTGTCTGACTCTTTGCAACTGTATGGACTGCAACCCACCAGGCTCCTCTGTCCATGGGATTTCCCAGGCAAGAATACTGAAGTGGGTTGCCATGCCTTCTCCAGGGGACCTTCGCAACCCATGGATCGAACCCACGCCTCCTGTGTCTTCTGCATTGCAGATTCTTTACCACTGAGCCACCGGGGAAGCCCCTTACCGATCTATCCCCAGTGCTTAAAAAAGTGCTTCACATACAGGAAATGCTCAGTCAATATTTGTTGAGTCAACAAGACCTTCCTTCCATTTCTTGGAAATGGTTCCATCCCTCTTTGTTTTTTGTTTTTTTTTTTTCCTTTTCTTTTTTTTTTATTAGTTGGAGGCTAATTACTTCACAACATTTCAGTGGGTTTTGTCATACATTGATATCAATCAGCCATAGAGTTACACGTATTCCCCATCCCGATCCCCCCTCTAATTCCATCCCTCTTTGGTTCTCCCTGTCCAGGTTAATTGCAGGCAGTGACCTCCCTCCACCCTGCCTCTTCTCTCCAGGTCTGGAACAATTCTACAGCCAGGCTACCGCTGGTACCTGTCCCCATGTTCTCGATGCAGCCGTACTGGGGCAGAGCGCTTAGCTTAATGATGGCATTCTCCTGGAAACTGTCCTCAGCGGCAGCAGCGAAGAAATGGTGAAAAGAGAGTGGGGTCCTCCCTCCCTCGTCAACCTAAGAAAGAAAAGATTGGAGAGTCCTTGGGCAGTTGTGCGGACTGCAGTAAAAAAGAACTGAATCGAAACTTGCTGCCTGGGGTGACCTTCCACTTCTTTGAGGAGGCAGATCCTCTACAGACAAAATGAGGAATGTGCCAGCTGCTGGGGCCTGGCCATCCTTCAGCGCCTCTCAGAGCCACGCTCAGACGCAGTGACATCCGTGTTTGCCTTCAAAGCTGTGCTTCTTCCATGATGGATCTGGTTATAAAGCATCTCTAGCCCATTCTAATCACCCACCTCGGAACAGCTGCACGGCAGGACTGCCTTCCTTTGTATCAACGTTCAAAAGTCCGCAGCTCAAAAGTCCGCAGCTTCAGAATGATCCATCCAGTCCTCCCTCGGATACTGTGAGCACACCCTGCCCTATAGGAGTTCCCACCAGAAATAAAGTCCCCTTTATCCCGTGAGAGTGTATGCTTAAAGGTGCAAGGGAAGACAGGGCTCACTGTACCTGAAAGCTAGTGCTTATCATTACCGTCAAGGAGAAAAATAAACCGGTTTAAGTAAAAGCAGTAGCTCCAGCTACTTTTTTCCTCTTGGGCTCTGTTTTGTATGCTAACGTTGCAACCTGAGCCTAGTGTTTCTTGTAGCCTGCTGGATCTGCAGCTTGACTTCTGAATGACTGTTGGCTAAATATAGGAAGATTTACAAATTATAAAGCGGAAGGTCACCCTGACTCTGAGAATGGGGAAGGTGCAAACGGCTTCCCCAGTGTGGACATGAAAAAGATGAGTGGAATATCAGAACCATTCAGAAACAACTCAGTTCTACAAATTTTCAGTTGCTCAACAAAATCAGAAATCCTGAGTTTGGGGCATTATGGTATGTACATAGAGTGGAACAAGAAAGTGAATTAACTTTTATGGAATCCTTACGATGGGCCAGTTCTGTACTGGGGCTTTTTAATGCTATTTTATTCATCATCAGAGTAATCCTTTATGTAATAGGAATAGTAGTAACACTTTAAAAATGAGGCAACTGAGGCTAAGAAAGATTATATAATTGGTTCAAGACCAGGCAGCTAGTAACAGAACTGGCACTTGAACTCAGGTATAGGTAACTTCATAATCGGGGTACATTACATGGCGCCCCACCCTCCACACACCAAGGAACTGTCAATATTGTTTATAGGGATAAGTATCAACTCAGTTTAAGATGTGATCCAGGACACTATCTATATTCCTATGTTTTAGTTGCTGCAAACATTAGACTATAAACACCTCAAAAATATATCTATACGCCCCTACTACTATATACATCTAACATAGTATACAAAATACTGTACACAAATAGCTCTGTGTCTGGCACAGAAATATTTGTTGACTAATTAAATAATGTGGATATAATGATTTGATATATGCATTTAATTATTTTCATACTTTTTGATTAAAACTCATGATTGAAAACCACACACAGCTTGATTCTATGGCCTGGATATTTGAGGGGAAGGATCTGACAGCCAGTTTAGGTAGAAATCCTTCATTCACACTGGCGCAGATTCCAGCTGTCTACAGCACCCACAGTTCATTGATCTGAACTGCTTACCGTAATAAGGTCAGCGAAAGCAATGACTGGGGGTGGGTTCTTGACGGGCGTGATGGTGATGGTAAACTTCTGATTGTCCAGACGGTTGTGGTCCATATCAGAGACAGAGAAGTGGAAGCTGTCAGTAACTGGATGACCACTGGTCTCAAATGCGGCCGAATACCTATAGAAGTCAAGAAAAGGAAGGATTGAATGAACTACACTGTCAGGTCAAGTAAGATGACTGAATCTCTGTTTAAAAATGCGGCCAGAGGCAACATAATCTTTCAAGGGAACTATGGGTTAGTTGCTTACATATTTTAATACAATTTAAAAAATTCTTTGTAGTACCAGGTGGTTATAATACCTAATTTTCTTGTTGTTGATGTCTTCCATTGTGAAATTGGAAATCTCTGAGAGTTCTTCCACCTCAGGTCCTGAGGTTTTTAAGAGCGCACCATACATGGGCAGAGAAGTTATCTGAATCCAGATCTCTGGGTCGGAGGAAGAATCATCCTAATCAAGCAAACATGATACAAGACATTAATGCACATTTGCAGGAAGACATATTTTCAATAAAGATTACGGATGCTCCTTTTTCTGCTAAATGAAAAATCTCCTTAAGCAATACCATGTTAAACTGCATGAAAATCCCACTATTTATTCCTCTGAAAATATCTCTTTGACAGTCTTCTTTGAAAAGTAGCTCAAGATAATAGCGGGAAATGCACTCTAAGTATGGGGCATAAAAGAAAGAGAGAAAGCCCAGTGGTTTCTGTAAGAGCCACACAAGGTTTTGTTTTTATTACAAGCATCTAGTGAAGTACAAAACGTGGTCAGAAATGTAAGTCATTCTTCTAGAAACACAACTGTAGGCTTCTTCTAGAGTTTCCTAGTACAGTTTGTCTTTTAGAAAAAGGTAAAATTTTTGGAAATAGGTAAGACTCCACTATAACATATGATAACAATGATCTAAAAATTCAGTGAAACGAAGAATAGAAGGTAAGGACTCACTTTAAAGAATAGTCAACACAATAAAAAATTTTACTTTAACACAAAAATGTAAGAAGTCTTATGAATTTCATTTTGACCAAGCCTAAGGATGCTCAACCTCTGAGATGCCCAATCTTAATGAAGACTGTTCATTTCCATTTCCTCTGCACTGTTTATTTACCAAAAAATAAAACTGGCTTCCTGTTTCTATGTGGACAATAATTGAATGTCTTAACAAACAATTTCTTCTTTCTTCAAGGATATTTTTGGAACTATCTAGAAGGGAGGCAACATCTTCTTGGAAAGATCCCCTGAGTCATTCATCTTTTAGACCAGTTGGCTGTGAACATGAGGGCACGCTATATTTCACCACAGCAACAAGGAAGATAAATATTGCATGACCAAGTGTACTTTCACATGCAAACTTGCATGGCTATGTTGTACAGTTAGCTGAGGTGGGAGATCAGAAATGTGAGCGCGGCTGCCTGGTGATCTGGGGAGCAGGTTTTGGTCAGCTCTCATTTCTATCCTTGGGGACCTTTTTAAGCTGGCAGTTCAGAACCTCAAGGCAAGATCATAGAATTTTCCATATTTCCTCACATTGCTTGACAGTAACAAGAAAGGAAACTCAAATTTATTGAAGCTGTAAAACTTCAGAAAACAGCCCCTAAATTTATACTTTTAAAGTTTCTCTATTTTTCTTCATGGGTTATCAAATATAACATGCAGGCTTCCAAAAGACTACTTGCTATAATATTACTGTAAGTAGCCTCTAAAAGACAGCCAGGTGTTCTAAGGTACTGTCTTCTGAGATGGTGATAAACTACAAGGACAGAGCTCCTGTCTCTTGATAAGAATGAATAGCTTCTAAATTCCACATTGGCAAATTTGGCAAAGAAATGCTTATCTCATGTCAGGCCCAACTTATTATAATTTTCAAGTGACTGCTGGGTTTGAAACTGTGAAATCAGCTGGATTTTTTTCTGAATGCTGTCATCGTTTAAAGAAAATTACTACTTTGAGGTATCCAAGATACTGTGGGTGAAAAATTCTTAAGAACATAGACCTTGATTTTATGTAATTTTTCTACTTGAAGACCTTCATACCCATTTTGTGTTAATTCACTTTTTCATTTTCTTTTTATTATCTATACATCTATTGACACACCATTCAACACAAGGATGAGAACTCTGATGATTAACATTTTATGCTCTTCTTTTATCCTGTCCCTGGTTCTACCATCCCACCATGGATCTTGCTTTTTTACTTCCTTGAATCTCTTGGAATAGTTTGATATATTATTGTAAAGTTGTTATTGTTGTTGAGTTACTCAGTCCTGTTGGATTGTTTGCAATCCCATGGACTGCAGCATGCCAGGCTTCCCTGTCCTTCACTATCTCCTGAAGTTTGCTCAAACTCATGTCCATTAAGTTGGCGATGCCTCCAACCATGTCATCCTCTGTCTCCCTCTTCTCCGCCTGCCCTCAATCTTTCCCAGTATCAGGGTCTTTTCCAATGAGTTGGCTCTTCACATCAGGTAGCCAAAGTATTGGAGATTCAGCATCCATCCTTTGAATGAATACTCAGGATTGATGTCCTTTAGGATTGACAGGTTTGATTTTGCTTTCCAAGGGACTCTCAAGAGTCTTCTCCAGCACCACAGTTTGAAAGCATCAATTCATTGGTACTCAAGGGTGAGAGTTATAGTCCTATTCTCACATTTGTACATGACTAATAAGAAAGCCATAGCTTTGATTATACAGACTTTTGTTGGCAAACTACTGTAAAGTAGTTGTAGTATTTTTTAAAATGTATGAAAAGGGAGTTAGACCCTCCTCTTGTGGGATTTCTTTTTCTTTTCACTCAGTAGAAGACTGCTAAGATCCATGATTTTATTTTTCATGATCCATGATTTATATTCTTTTCACTCAGTAGAAGACGGCTAAGATCCATTATTTTATTTATTTTCTTGGGCTCCAAAATCACTGGGGATGGTGACTGCAGTCATGAAATGGAAAGGTTCTTGCTCCTTGGAAGAAAATCTATGACAAACCTAGACAGCATATTAAAAAGCAGAGACATTACTTTGCCGATAAAGGTCCATCTAGTCAAGGCTATGGTTTTTCCAGATGTCATGTATGGATGTGAGAGTTGGTCTATAAAGAAATCTGAATGCCGAAGAACTGATGCTTTTGAACTGTGGTGCTGGAGAAGACTCTTGCAAGTC
Organism: Muntiacus reevesi; assembly: GCF_963930625.1. Lineage (NCBI taxonomy): Eukaryota > Metazoa > Chordata > Mammalia > Artiodactyla > Cervidae > Muntiacus > Muntiacus reevesi. The sequence continues at coordinate 22,940,290 of NC_089270.1, forward strand.
ACTTGGACTGCAAGGAGATCCAACCAGTCAATCCTAAAGGAAATCAGTCCTGAATCTGAATATTCATTGGAAGGACTGATGCTGAAGCTGAAACTCCAATACTTTGGCCACCTGATGATAAGAACTGACTCCTTAGAAAAGACCCTGATGCTAGGAAAGATTGATGGCAGGAGAGAAGAGGACCACAGAGGATGAGATGGTTGGATGGCATCACTGACTTGATGGACATGAGCTTGGGCAAGCTCTGGGAGTTGGTGATGGACAGGGAAGCCTGGCGTGCTGCAGTCCTTGGGGTCACGAAGAGTCAGACACAACTGAGCAACTGAACTGACTGAAAGATCCACGAATGTTGTTTTGTGAAGCTCTTGTTCATCTCTTCTGAATGTTCTCTAGTATTCCACAAAGGAGGTATGCTCCAAATGATCTGTTATTCCGTTTGTTGATGCTGAGAGACACTGGGTTTGTTTCAGTATTTTTGCTACTACAAAATAGTGTTACTATTATTACAAATAGTGCTTCCCTGATAGCTCAGTTGGTAAAGAATCCACCTGCAATGCAGGAGACCCTGGTCCAAATCCTGGGTTGGGAGGCTCCCCTGGAGAAGGGATAGGCTACCTACTCCAGTATTCTTGGGCTTCCCTTGTGGCTCAGCTGGTAAAGAATCTGACTGCAATGTGGGGAGACCTGGGTTTGATCCCTGGGTTGCGAAGATCCCCTGAAGAAGAGAAAGGCTAGCCACTCCAGTATTCTGGCCTGGAGAATTCCATGTACTGTATAGTCCATGGGGTCTCAAAGAGTTGGATACAACTGAGTGACTTTTACTTTCATTGCTGTCAGTACCCTTGTGTATATTCTTGTGCATATCTTTTGTACCTGTGAAAGTCTTCCTTGGAAAGGAATCCAGGAGGGGAATGGTTAGGGAATATGACCATTCATCATTACAAGACAATGTCAAATTCCTTCCCAGAGCAGTTGTTCTAATTTACAGCTCCATCATAAAAGAACCTCCTGTAGATCCATTTCCTCTCTGACATATGGCATTTTCATATTTTAAAATTTTTGCCAGTTGAATTGGTACTAACCAGCATATAGTCTTTGCCTGCGTTTCCTGATGTCTAAAAAGGTGAATGTCTCTTATCTTTACTGGCCCTATGGATTCCTCTTCTGAGATTCCTGCTCATGTCTCCTGTTAATTTTTCAAATGGATTATCTTTTTCTTCTTGATTGGCAGATGTTCTTTATATTTAATTTTCAATCTTTTCTTTATAGTTAGCATTTTCTGTTTGTAGTTTAAGAAATTCTTCCTTTTCCCATTATCATGAAAATATTCACCTATACCCTACAAAGAATTGTACACTTTTACTTATGACATTTAAGGACTTGATTTGCTACAGTTAATATCTGTCTAGGGTGTGAGGCAGCAGTACAAGTTCTTGTTTTCTTTTTAATATGAATAATAATTTGTGCAGATTCATGTTTCAAATAGTTTCTCCCATTTCCACCAATCTGGTTTGCTACATCTGTTTTATTTTAAAGTCCCAAGTGTGAATCTGTTTCTAGACTCTCTAGTATATACCATTGTGGACTGACATAAATAGTGGACATTTATATCAAATCCTGATACCTGATAGGGCAAACCCCTGTCCTCCTGTCATTCATTTTCAGAATTTTGGCCTTTTGTTATTCTTTAAACATTATGGACACCTTCCAAGGTGGTGCTAGTGGTAAAGAACCCACCTGCTAATGCGGGAGATGTAAGAGATGTGCCTTCAATCCCTGAGTTGGGAAGATCCCCTGGAGGAGGGCATGGCAACCCACTCCAGTATTCTTGCCTAGAGAATCCCATGGATAGAGGAGCTTGGCAGGCTACAGTTCATAGGGTTGCAAACAGTCAGATGCAACTGAAGTGACGTAGCACGCATGGATCCATTATAGAATGAGCTTATCAAGACCATTAAAAGGTCATCGAACTTTTGACTAGAACTGAGTTGAATGGAAAGATCACATTGTGGGAGAATTGATATCTTTTTGATACTAAATATTCCTATCAATATGGCATCTCCTAGTGCTTTTAAAAAATGTCTGCCAATTAAGTATTACAATTTTCCCTGTAAAAGTATTAGCTGATTTTTGTTAGATTTCGTCCAAGGAATATAATTTTTGTGATGCTATTTTAAGTGGTATCATCTTTTTAGTTAAATGTACTGGTTATTTTTTGCTCTTATATAGAAATGCTATTGTTCTGTTGATCTTCTATCTAGCCCCATCCTAAATTCTCCTTTTGTTTCTGAAACTTTGTTAAGAGATTCCCTTGGATTTTCTTTATAGTCAGTAATAGCATCAATTTTCCCTAGAAGTTACACATCTTTTGTTACATTTATATCTCATATGCATTATGTGATATTATTATAGATGATTTATTTTGAATTAGTATATTTTTGGCTAGTGCATAGCAATTCTATTAGCTATTTAAGATTAATCTTGTATCATCCTCCCCATATTACAAATGAGAAAACTGAGCCCTAGGGAGTTAAGTAACATGTCAAGGGTTATTATACTACTAAAAGTGGTAAGCTTGGATGAGAACCCATTCATTTTAACCATAAAACCCACACATCCCTCGCCTACTTGTTTCCTTGAAGTACATAGCAAATTGTGTACAGGAAACCACTGTTAAGAAGCAAATCACACAGAATCCCATTTTTGACTTTTGTTTCTCCTGACATTATTTCACCTTCTTGCAGTTCACAATACTGTAATTAAGAACAGGCTTGCATGTTCCTTTCCTTTATAGTCTGGGTTTCCCCAGTGGTTCAGTGATAAAGAATCTGCCTGCAATGCAGGAGATACAGGAGACCTGGGTTCGATCTCTGGGTCGGAAAGATCCCCTGGAGAAGGGAATGGCCACCCACTCCAGTATTCTTACTGGGAAAATCCGATGGACAGAGGAGCCTGGTGGGCTACAGTCCATGGGGTTGCAAAGAGTCAGACACGACCGAACACAACGCACAACACAACAACTGCCCCATTTATGACCAAGGTTTTGGATGGCTTTTCCAACTTTTCTGGATGTTCGCAGTAAACTCACTAACTATGCATACCTAGAAAAATCTTCCCCATGACATTAAGTAAAAAATTCTTCCACAACACTCAGAGAAAGTTAGTATTAATAAATAACTTAGCTAAGTCTTTAAAATATGCTATGGTTTCAGTGAGCTAGAAAAATTCTTTTGGAGTCTTCTCTCTGCTCCAGTGGGTAAATTCACATTCAGTCAATTTCTGAAAATACATGTTCAGTTGCCAATGGGCTTGCATTTTGATCTGCAGCTCATAATATGCACTTAATGGGAAGGAACTGCTCCTGGAATCCTATTTTGGTCTGTCAAACATTTTTCAAGCCTTGGTGATCTATTGATTAAATCTGTATTCATAAATTTTTATGAATTCATGTTTCATAAGACTCAAAAGGCCATAACCTAGGGTAAGAATCACCTGTCAATTTAAAAACAAAGTCAAAGGTGTTCTGAAACTGTACTAGACCCACGAGAAGAATCAGGGTGGAAAGTAGTTTCCTGTAAGTTAAGAAAAGACAATTTTAGGGGAAAATCTGTGCAAAAGCAATTGAAGCAATTGTTCCCAGGCCAATGCTTTATCTTACATGCTACTATTCAAGCCTAGATTTTATAGCCATATTCTTCAGCTCAGAAAAGGATTACATAAAACTATATAGTAATTTTTTTAAAGGCCAGGTTATTGGAGGAAATTTTAAGATTAGCAAAGGAAAAATTCAACACTAAGAGTGATTATCATTCAGATAACCATTCTTATTTCAGTGTATTTGTCCAAACTACTCATTATGATTTTTACACGGAGTTTATGTTCACAACATACTTACATGAAAAATAAGATTAATTATCCTCATTATCCTTAGCTCCAGAGGTAAAGTTAAAAAGATGAGTTTAATTAACCAGGATCACATATCAAATTAAGGTCAGATTAGTGGGAAAAACAAGAGTTTCTGAATCTACCCTTGGTCCCTGCTTCTCGTGAGGCACTGGATGGAGGGTGAATTAGGAATCCTGCCAAACAAGCATGTCAACATTCGGTTTAGAGCTGGACTTGAGACAAATGCTAGTGAGAAGTGGGCTTTCTCTCAGAAAAGTGAGCCATGAAATACCATAACTTATCAGTCATTGATGGGTAAATTCTTCGAAGTTGCTCTTTGTCTAAAATTCCTATTTGAAATACTATGGAGGGAGCTTCAAATATGGGAACTTGGACTTTTTGACATGGTTACTGTTTCCTAGTGCAAATCACCCATCCTTACACCTTCTCAGTGAGTTTTCATCAATGTTCTGCTCATTCACTTGTCTGCTGGGGAAACAGTGGGAGCAGCTGGAATAGCGTCACTATTGCAAAGAGCAGAGTGATAGGGAAGCCGAAGCCGACAGAAAGCTCTTTTGTGGCCATATACCTGATGGCCCAAATGTTCAGCCACGACATCACTTTCTAGTCAACCTGATCAGAGGGTGCAGTAAGACAAATGAAAGAACTTACCACATAAGCCAGGTGTGGCCGAGTGATCACAGCTGTGCTTTGACTAGCAACCGTGATGCTCAGAGAGGCGCCGGCAGCCAGTTGGGGCCCCCGGGCCTTGTCTGGTGATATCTCCACCCTCACGTCCACTGTTGTGGCTGAAAGGCCGTCTGTGACTGAGATTTCCATGCTGTCCTCGCGGGCAGACGAGCCATCATGTAGATACCGCAGGACATTCTTCTCTACATCCTCATATGTGAAAGTGTCACCTTTCAAGAACAAAACAAATTGCAAAAATCCAATAGCTTCTGGGAACAACGCTTTTCATTTTCATAACACCTTTGTTCTCAGGATTTCAAAGCACATATAGGATCATAAACCCTGGGAGTTGTAAGCTAATTAGTTCAACCATCCACCCAACGTAAGATTCCCTTTACACTACCCTTGAAAAGGGTTCTTTAGCCTGTCCTTCAACATGGCTCAAGGTGGGAGGCTCACCATTTTACAAGGGAGCTAATTCCACTGAAGATAACTCTGTAATTTTTTTAAAGCTGTAAATCAGATGGAGCCAAAATCTGCCTCTCTAAGCTCCACTCCTCACTCTTTCATTCTAGACAATACAGGGCATGCTTCTGTTCTTCATGATAGCCCTTCTAGAATCTAATCATGATACTGATGATTTATTTTAAAAGTTAAGAAAGTTAAAAAATACTTAAAACTTGAAAAGTATACTTGAACTTAGAAACCTCCTCTGTGTAAATCTAGAGTATTTTAATTCATAATTAGGTGATAGGTGTTGTGTAGAAAAATTTTTTCAAGGTCATAATCATTTAAAAAATAGGTTTAAGCAAAATTTAGAATATTTAAATGGCAGGATTCACTAGAATTCTAGAATCTTCAATATACAATATGAAAACTTCTCAAAATTGTTTGGTCATAGAACCCTTTTTATGAAAAATGCTACTTAGTACCATGGGGCCCCATGACTCCTAAGCACAGCTGAGGAAATGGTCTTCTTGGATGTTATATTCAAGTCTATTTTCTCACAGATTACTGACTGTAATAATTGATGTTATATAAGAAAACTAAAGAATTTATTCATTTTTTGTTTTCTTCTTCCAAGCCTTCTCTTGATGCTAATGTTATTGTGCCTTAAAACGATAATAAAACTAATATTTTACAAACATCTTTAGAACTCACGTATTAATTACACAAACGTTGGTTAAATATAATATTAAAGAAACTGGGCTATGACTGTTATGCTCCTAACATAGTTCCCTTAGGGTACCAGAAATCTATCATAATGACACTTCTTTTGTTCAGTAACTTAAAAAAAAAACAACAACTGTCTTTGTGACTCCCAAGTGCCTATTTATTGTTCTTACAAATCCCACGTAGTTTCAAGGTCAAAAATTTGACACTCTCCCTCTGCAGCGATATTCAGAAGAATGCATTATTACACGCCTATTAGGAATTACATGAAAGTTTTGAGAAAATATGGATTGTCAGAATAAGGATATAGCATCCCAAGGTGACAACTTTGAAAACAATATTTACTTCAGCATATGAGAGTCAACTATTAAAAATTAGAATTAGTTTTGTTCTTTGAACTTATCTGTATTTCCTAAACAATCAGCATGTATTATTTTTATAACTGGATAAGGTATAATAAATATTATTTTGGAAAGCTGGTCACATTACCATGTTTTTTTAATGGATGAAAATACATGCAGCTTATACTCTAAAGAGTCAGAGTGTTTACTGTGTCACAAGGAGCTGACAACTCTTACGAGGTTGTTCTAAACGTACTTACTCCTGGTTTCAGAAATCAATTTTACATACAACCTGAGGAAAGAGCTTCATAGTTTTGGAGTGTGGGTGGTGGTGCAGAGAAGGAAGTCCCCAGTACTTCAGCCAATGGACTAAACATTAAAGGTCTTCCCTTTCTGAGTACCTCCTTATGGTTTATCTCAAAATATTGCTTTACTTCTTGTTGGAGACATAAAACCAACTATAGAGCAAGAACAATATTCTATATAAGAAGAGAATCTAAAAAACAGTGAATGTAAGTACATGTTTAACTGAATCACTTTGCAATACACCTGAAACTATCAAAACATTGTAAATCAACCATACTTCAATAAAATTAAAACAGTAAAAAAAAAAATAATAATAATAGAAGTTCCAGGAGGTCAATGACAGAGAGAGCAGGCTACCTGTGGCCATGGGCCCTGGTGACCCAGCCGTGTACTTAATAAGCACGCCGTGCTGTGGAGGCTTCCGAAGCTCAAAGAGGAGCTCTTCAGGCACTGTCTCCGTGTCTCGTACTCCCAACCGAAGTTCTGTAGTCAGGAGAATAGAGTATGGTGAGAAGCTGTGTACGTTAACAACTCTATACTCCACATACAGTAAAGCCCCAGGCCAGGCTGGAAGCCAGGGTGTGGGAAACATGATGGCTACAAGAAAATGCTAAATTGAATTGACCACAAAAGAGAGAAAACTTAATATAGTCAATTCACAAATTTTAAGTAAGTTCTTCAAGAGTTTACTTATGAGTCGGTAATTCCAAATTCAGAACACCTTTTTTCTTCCATACAAATGAGGCAATGGCAGTCCACAAAAAGGTCAGTCCTGACTGACTGCATAGATTTTCCTCCATAAAATACTCGTGGAAGTTGTTTTTACTTATTATTGTTTCTTCCCTTCTCCTTTCTCCAAATCTATAGAGGAGCCAGGTTATTTTAATAATGGTTGCTCTGGCCATCACATCACAAGAGAAAGAGTGGGACAGAAGAGACAGTTATCTTCATATCTATGACTTGTTAATAAGTTGGATGATAATTCACTTTAGGCCAATAATGACATGTAGAAACTGGATAAGGATGTGTAAGAACACACCTTACAAAAATCAAAATATCCACTCTTCCCTTTTCAGATGTTCTTGGTAGAAGACTAAACTTCTAAAGAGTAAGTATACTAATAGGTAAATAAAATCACATATAAAACACTTGGGTCTCTAGCTCTTCACAACTTCTGAAGGTTATTGTGATCTACCACTCCTGTTACTTTTCACTTTCTCAGTAGAAAACAAGAGCAGCCATTGAAACCATTTCCCTCACGTCTCTTCTCTGTTCTGTTACTTTATATTTTAGTGATGGCAACAAATCAAATTCCTGGAGGCTGGAAAATGAATTCAGTGTTGTATTCCATCACTGAGCACTGGCCTCTGAAGGGTTTATTTCCTTCTCTCTGTTGCTTCCATTTGCATGGAAATGGCCAAAGGGACTGCTATGGATGAGAAAGCACGCAACTTCCGGAAGAGAAGGTCACTACTTTTTGGTAACCATGAAGAGGTTTAAACAGGGACTGTTAAGTGAAATATGGTTCTATCTCCACAGCCATTTTCTTGAGGTTCCCAGTTCTTACCTATAGACGTGCTGCCTCCTGGGCTGACCTCAAGCAGAGGAGCTGTGACTTGGAAGCCTGGTGAGTGCTGATCAGCGCGGAGTAAGTGAATGGTGAGGGCCATCTCTGGACTTGTGTGCTCTCCATCAGAAACTAGAAAGGGCACACACGCACACACAGGCATAAATCACCTTGTAGTCTGGTCACCTTTAGACAAGTTCTATACATTTGTACCTAGAAGTTTTTTTTAGATTATCTTAACACTCTGAAGAGATGCTCACAGATGGAAAGAATAAGGCAACAAGTTAAAGATACTGTGAGCTATTCTACAAAGCTCGTTCTACTGAATAACAAAGAGGCTAAAGGACCATAATAACACAGTCATTTTAAGAAGCAACTTTCACAACAAGATGATATTGATAAAAGTTAGTGGAAAGTAAAATAAAATACGTGCTCATAGGTAATGCGGATAAAAGCTTTTATTTGTGGAATTATTGTAGATTCAATTCATTCTTCCAGTGTTCCAGAGAAATACTTTTTCAAGCAATCTCTTTGAGAAATAACTTTTCTATGTCTCATTAGAAAATAATTTTTTAAAAGGATAGAAATGTCTACACAAGTAATTCTAATGGTATTTGTTTGGAAGTAAGCAGACTCATTTTTACCTGGTCAGTATGTCCAGTGCAATAAGTGGAAGACAACTTTGTGAATAAAGCAGTTACCTTAAGATTTTATTTGGATTACCTGAGACATCCAAATGAAAGCTGATCACTGGATGGAAATGAAAGCAGAGTTGCCAGACCCTTGATTCTTATTTCCATTTTTCCATACCCCACATGCCTTCCCTTCCCTAAAAGTCAGGTTTGTAGGAACACCAGCACCACCAACTCATCAATGGGTTTATATGCAGTGCCTACTGAAAAAACTTCACTGTTGATACTTTAAATGCAGGGTCTGCTTATACATGGGTTCACTACAAGAAACTTGTTTCCTTTTCTACTTTCTCCTGGACTCAGTAACAAGTCAGTGGGAATCTGACCTCTACTTCAGCCAAGTAAAGCATCACTTAGTGACTTCTGCTAATGAGTCCATACAGGTTTTAGATTTGTCTTTTCCTTGAGAACACAACTAAAAGATATGGTTGGATTTTACAAGGTCTGTCCATGTCCTTAGAAAAGTCCAGAAATAGCCCTCCTGAAGGAGAGACGACATTATCCCTGGAAGAAATGATGGTTTTATGACTAGGGTCGTTTGGTCAAATGTCAAAGTTATTGCATCTGCTTCTTTGAGTTCAATCTTTCGTGCTCTCTGGATGGCCAGAGATAGGGATCAATGATTCTTCTTTTTTGTTTTTTCCTTAATGTTTCCTCTATTTTTCTTTAGATTTTTTTTCTCTTTAGATTTTTATGTGGGCCATTTTTGAAAAGTATTTACTGAATTTGTTAAACATTGCTTCTGATTTATGTTCTGGTGTTTTGGCCATGAGGCAGACGGAATCTTAGCTCCCTGACCAGGGATCGAACCCTCACCCCCTGCATTAGAAGGTGAAGTCCTAACCATTGGACCACCAGGGAAAGCCTGGGCCAACGATTCTTAATTTTGGGGAGCTTGTGGACAAGAATACCAACTTTTCCATACATTTCAGTGGATTCAGGATCCTCTGAAGTGCTTGGAATCTAAGTTAAGAAGGCCTTTTGTTAAATTAAAATAAATGATTGCAAAGTATAATTGCTTAATGTTTTACATTGATTTTTTTTTTTTTTTTTTGGAAGTGAGGAGCACCTTTAGGAGCCTTCACCATCCTTACCCTACAGAAGAGGAGGAAAGACCGAAAACTTAAACAGCTTTGGTCATATCACACAACTGTTGGTGTGATCAAGGTATATCCTTGCCTCTATAAATAAAGGGAGGAAAGTTATTTTTTAGTACAAATTTGTGCATGCTTAGTTGCTCAGGCATGTCTGACTCGTTGTGACCCTATGAACTGTAGCCCACTAGCTCATCTGTCCATAGGATTTCTCAGGGAAGACTACTGGAGTGCATCGCCATTTCCTCCTCCAAGGGGATTTCTCCCCACCCAGGGATAGAACCTGCATCTCTTGCATCTCTTGCATTGGCAGGCAGATTCCTTACCACCAAGCCATATGCAAAGCCTAGTACAAATTTCATAACAACAAAATATACCATGATGGTGCAGGGTTTAGCAAGCAAACATAAGAACTTACACAATCAAAATGTTAATTGCATGTCTAACCTTATCTTTAAGCAATGTTTTTGATTTCTCTGAGAAATAGTCAAATTGTTTCTGGTCTCATACTTTTTAGATTGGTCCCTTTCACTAAAAGGTCTACACAAAAAATCTGCACACAGATGGTTAAGCACCTTTATTCATAATGGCCCAAACTTGGAAGCACCCAAAATGTCCTTTAGCAGGTGAATGGATAAATAAACTATGGGACAGCTAGACAATGGAATATCACTCAACACTAAAACAAATGAGCTACCAAGCTCTGAAAATACACGGAGGAATCTTAAGTGCATATTACTAAATGAAAGAAGCCAGTCTAAAAAGTATGAGTTCAACTAAATGATATTCTGAAAAGGGTAAAACCATGGAAGGCAATAAAAAGAATAGTGTTTGCCAAAGGTGGGAGGTAGGGGTTGCAGGACGTGCATAGGCAAAGCACAGAAAAATTTTAGGGCATTACAGTATCAACTCTGTATGATACAATGATGGGTAAATGCCATACACTGGTCTAAACCCATAGGAGGCAAAATGACAAGAGTGAACTCTAGAGTAAACTCGACTTTGGGTGATTACGTGTCAGTGTTGATTTATCCTTGGTGAGAAGTGTACCATTCTAGTGACTGATGCTGACAACAGGAGAGGCTAAGCTCTGCATGTGCTGGGGTGGGGGCACAGGGAAAATGTCTCAGCCTTCCTTTCAATTTTGTTGTAGACCTAAAACTGCTCTAAAAAAATGGTCTAAAATAAAAATTTTTTAAAATCACTGAACAGTAAAATAAAAGAACCTCAGGCAGAAACAAGATAAATTAATTTAAGGTCAACCCAAGGTCTATTTTCTTTACTCTGTATAATAGGTTCATGGATCATTTAACTTAAAGTCTGGGGGAAGTTAATAGTTAACCCCTTCATCTATTCAAGCTTTCAGATGAGTGTTGAGGCTTAAAATCTAAACTGGCACACTACCATGATACTTGATTGTTTTTCATGACCAGAACACATACAGACCAGAATAAACTCAGAAAAGTCAGAAACTTGTATTAAAATCCTGGTTGTACTATTTACCAGGTATAGAAACTTGGGCAGATTACTACTATAATGAGCCTTAGTTTTCTCAGCTTTAAAATGCTAAAATAAAACCTATATTTACAATATTGCTATAAGGCTTAAATGCAACAAGTAATACTGCAAATTGTTTTATAATCAAGAAGTCTAGAAATAAGCCGACAATGGGTTCTTTTCAACAATGACACAATACTAGAAAAAGAAATAAAAGGTGTCTACATCAGAATAAAAGAAAATTGTCAGTATTTGCAGATGAAATATTATATATAGAAAACCTTAAAGATTTCACCAAAAAACTGAGAGAACGAATAAAGGAATTCAGTAAAGTTGCAGGATACAAAATCAATACACAAAAATCTTTTGCATTCTGTACACTAATAACAAATCATTAGAAAGGGAAATTAAGAAAATAACCTCATTTAGAGTTGTATCAAAAAATTAAACATGTAGGGATAAATTTATTAAAGGAAGTGAAAGACCTGTAATATGAAAACTATATGACACCAATGAAAGAAACTAAAAAGACACAAATACACGGAAAGATATTTCCTTATCATGAAATAGAAGAATGAATATTGTCAAAAAGCGGTTCCCCTGGAGGGTCTTCATACAGTTTGCTTTGAGGTTGCAAAAAGCCAGCCATGACTTAGAAATTGAACAATAACAACAATATGGTGATTATAATCATTAATCAATTATTATTATTAATATAATTTTATTATGATATTAATAATATGATAACATGATATAATAATATAATATAATAAAAATGATATTATTAATAATATCATTTGGCATATTTGAAAGTTGCTAAGAGAATAAATTTAAAGCTTTTATCACAGGAAAAACATTTACTACATGGTGACAGATGTTAACTAGAGGTATTGTGGTGGTCATTTCACAGTATATACAAATATCACTCATGATGTTGTACACTGAAATGTTATACGTCAACTATATGTTTTACATACATACATATACATCAAATAAATCTCAAAAAATAATAAAAAGTAAAAAAAAAAACCAAAGATGGAAGACTAAAATTTACTGTTGCTTCAAGTGTGATTTTTTAGCCCTCAAAGAACAAATGAATATCTGAGAATTTTAGGGAGATGACATTCTTTCCCACCAACATTTAGTCCTACATGAACTATAATAGGACATGTGGATGGTTGACTCTAATGAAATAGTCAATCCCAAGGAAACAGCAATGTATGGATGCCATTTATGGTCAATCAACTTCACTCTAGACCTATATAAGAAAGTGTGTCTCTATTTTACATCAGCATAGATGCCAGCTCTGATTCTGTTTTTGCTTATTGGCACTAAAACTAGGATGCTGAGATCTCTCACACACAGCTACCACAACTTACTCTCTGGGTCACAACGCTTTTGCTTCCAGTAGCAAAGCATTCAATGAAAGGCTCTATTTAAGACTATGAAAAGTGAAAACGTTAGTTGCTCCTTGTGTCTAACTCCTTTAGACCCCCTGGACTGTAGCCCGCCAGGCTCCTCTGTCCATGGAATTCTTTAGGCAAGGATACTGGAATGGGTAGCCATTCCCTTCTCCAGGGGATCTTCCTGATCCAGAGATCAAACCAGGGTTTCCTGCATTGCAGGGATATTCTTTACCATCTGAGTCACCAGGGAAGCCCATTCATTCAGTAGCTGAGCATCACGTAGGGATGATTATAGGCATGCTTCAGAGATATTTCAGGTTTGGTTCCAGACCATTGCAATAAAGTGAATGCTATAATAAAGCAAGTCACACAAACTTTTTGGCTTCTTAGTGTATATAAAAATTATGTTTATACTACACTGTAGTCTAATAAGTGTGCCATAGCATTATGTTAGGCATTATGCATGTACATTAAAAAATAATGTACATATCTTAATTAGAAAAATAATTTATTGCTAAATATGCTAGCCATCATCTAAGCCTCCAATGAATTATAATCTTTTTTGCTGGTAGAGGACCTTGAGTCAATGTTGACGGCTGCTGACTGATCATGCTGGTGGTTGCTGAAGGTTGGGACGGTGGTGGCAATTTCTTAAAATAAGACAATGAAGTTTGCTGTACTGATTGAGTCTTCTTTTTGCAAAAGATTTCTCTGTAGCACACAATGCTGTATGATAGCATCTTATCCACAGAATATCTTGCAAAATTGGAGTCAGTCTTCTCAAACTCTGATGCTGCTTTATCAACTAAGCTTTTTGCAATATTCTAAATCCTTTGTTGTCACTTCAGTAATCTTTGCAGCATTTTCAATAGGAGTACATTTAATCTCAAATGACCACTTTCTTTGCTAATCCATAAGAAACAACTGGAATGAAGATTGCTGAGAGAAATATCAATAAACTCATATATGCAGATGACACCACCATTATGGCAGAAAGTGAAGAACTAAAGAGCCTCTTGATGAAAATGAAAGAGGAGAGTGAAAACGTTGGCTTAAAGCTCAACACTCAGAAAACTAAGATCATGGCATCTGGTCCCATCACTTCACGGCAAACAGATGGAGAAATAGTGGAAACAGTGGCAGACTTTATTTTGGGTGGCTCCAAAATCACTGCAGATGGTGACTGCATCCATGAAATTAAGACCCTTACACCTTGGAAGGAAAGTTATGACCAACCTAGGTAGCATATTAAAAAGCAGAGACATTACTTTGCCAACAAAGGTCCATCTAGTCAAGGCTATGGTTTTTCCAATAGTCATGTATGGATGTGAGAGTTGGACTGTGAAGAAAGCTGAGTGCCAAAAAATTCATACTTTTGAACTGTCGTGTTGGAGAAGACTCTTGAGAATTCCTTGAACTACAAGGAGATCCAACCAGTCCATCCTAAAGGAAATCAGCCCTGAATGTTCATTGGAAGGACTGGTGTTGAAGCTGAAACTCCAATACTTTGGCCACCTGCTGCGAAGACCTGACTCATTGGAAAAGACCCTGATGTTGGTTGGGAAAGATTGAAGGTGAGAGGAGAAGGGGACGATGGAGGATAAATTGGTTGGATGGCATCACTGACTCAATGGACATGAGTTTGAGTAAACTCTGGGAGTTGGTGATGGACAGGGAGGCCTGGCGTGTTGCAGCCCATGGGGTTGCAAAGAGTTGGACACAACTGAGCGACTAAACTGAACTGAACTGAAGAAACAACTCATTCATTAAAGTTTTATCATGAGATAGCAGCAATCAGACATATCTGACACTCCACTTCTGATTTTAGTTCTCTTGTTATTGCCATATCTGCAGTTACTTCCTCCACTAAAGTCTCAAACCCCTCAAAGTCATTCAAGAAGTTTGGAATGAACTTCCTTCAGTTCAGTTCAGTTCAGTCGCTCAGTTGTGTCTGACTCTTTGCAACCCCATGAATCTCAACATGCCAGGCCTCCCTATCTATCACAAACTCCCGGAGTTTACTCAAACTCATACACATAGAGTCGGTGATGCCATCCAGCCATCTCATCCTCTGTTGTCCCCTTCTCCTCCTGCCCCCAATCCCTCCCACCATCAGGGTCTTTTCCAACGAGTCAACTCTCTGCATGAGGTGGCCAAAGTACTGGAGTTTCAGCTTCAGCATCAGTCCTTCCAATGAACACCCAGGACTGATCTCCTTTAGGATGGACTGGTTAGATCTCCTTGCAAGTCCAAGGGACTCTCAAGAGTCTTCTCCAGCACCACAGTTCAAAAGCATCAATTTTTCAGCCCTCAGCTTTCTTCACAGTCCAACTCTCACATCCATACATGACCACTGGAAAAACCATAGCCTTGACCAGATGGACCTTTGTTGGCAAAGTAATGTCTCTGCTTTTTAATATGCTATCTAGGTTGGTCATAACTTTCCTTCCAAGGAGTAAGTGTCTTTTAATTTCATGGCTACAGTCACCATCTGCAGTGGTTTTGGAGCCCCCAAAAATAAAGTCTGACACTGTTTCCACTGTCTCCCCATCTATTTCCCATGAGGTGATGGGACCAGATGCCATGATCTTAGTTTTCTGAATGTTGACTTTTAAGCCAACTTTTTCACTCTCCTCTTTCACTTTCATCAAGAGGCTTTTTAGTTCCTCTTCACTCTCTTCCATAACGGTGGTATCATCTGCATATCTGAGGTTATTGATATTTCTCCCGGCAATCTTGATTACAGCTTGTGCTTCTCCCAGCCCAGCGTTTCTCATGATGTACTCTGCATATAAGTTAAATAAGCAGGGTGACAACATGCAGCCTTGATGTACTCCTTTTCCTATTTGGAACCAGTCTGTTGTTCCATATCCAGTTCTAACTGTTGCTTCCTGACCTGCATAGAAGTTTCTCAAGAGGCAGATCAGGTTGTCTGGTATTCCCATCTCCTTCAGAATTTTCCACAGTTTATTGTGATCCACACAGTCGAAGGCTTTGGCATAATCAATAGAGCAGAAATAGATGTTTTTCTGGACCTCTCTTGCTTTTTCAATAATCCAGCAGACATTGGTAATTTGATCTCTGGTTCCTCTGCCTTTTCTGAAACCACCTTGAACATCTGGAACTTCCTTCAAACTCCTGTAAATGTTGATATTTTGACTTCTTCCCACAAATGAATGTTCTTAATGACATCTAGAATGGTGAATCCCTTCCAGAAGTTTGTCAATATATTTTGCCCAGATCCATCCCAGGAATCCCTATCTATGTTAGCTATAGCATCACAAATTGTATATTTTACATAATAAGACTGGAAAGTCAAAATTACTCCTTGATCTATGGGTTGCAGAATGGATGCTATGTTAACAGGCGTGAACACAACATTAATCTCATTGTACATCTCCATCAGAGCTCTTGGGCACCAGATATACTGTCAATAAGAAGCAAAATTTTGAAAGAAATCATTTTTTCCCAAGTAGTAGATCTCAAGACTGAGCTTAAAATATTCAGTAAGCCATGTTGTACACAGATTTGCTGTTATCCAGGCTTTGTTATTCCATTTATAGAGCACAGATGGAGTAGATTTAGTAGCTAGTTCTTAAGGGCCCTAGGATTTTTGGAATGGTAAATGAGTGTTGGTTTTAATTTAAAGTTAGCAGCTGTATTAGCCTTTAACAATACAGCCTGTCCTTTGAAGCCAGGGACTGACTTCTCCTCTACAGCTATGAAAGTCCCAGATAGCATCTTCTTCTAGCGCAAGGCTGTTTCACCTACACTGAAAATTTGTTCTTTAGTGTCACCACCTTCATGAATTAGCTAAGCTAGATCTTCTGGATAACCTGCTGCAGTTTTTATATCAGCACTTGTAGCTTTATCTTGTACTTTCTTGTTATTAAGATGGCTTCTTTCCTTAATCCCATGAATCAACCTCTGCTAGCTTCAAACTTTTCTTCTGTAGCTTCTCACCTCTCTTAGCTTTCACAGAATTGAGAGTTAGGATCTTGTACTGGATTAAATTTTAGCTTAAGGGAAAGTTGTGGCTGGTTTAATCTTCTACCCAGGCCATTAAGACTTTTTTCCCTATCAGCAACAAGGCTGCTTTGCTTTCTTATCATTTGTGTGTTCATTGGAGTAGCACTTCTAATTTCCTTCAAGAACTTTTCTGTTGCATTCACAACTTGGCTGTTTGGCACAAGAGACCTAGCTTTTAGCCTATTTTAACTTTTGACATTCTTTCCTTCCTAAGCTTAATTATTTCTAGTTTTTAATTTAAAGTGAGAGATGTGTGACTCTTCCTTTCACTTGAACACTTAGAGGTCATTGTAGGGTTATAAATTGGTTTAACTTCTATATTGTTGGGTCTCAGAAAATATGGAGGCCCCAAGGGAAGGAGAGAGATGGAGGAATGGCTGGTTCAGACAGAACACACACAACATTTATTAAGCTTATTGTCTTATATCAGCAAGTTCCTGGTGTCCCCAAAACAATCACAATATTAACATCAAAGATCACCGATCACAGATCACCATAACAAATACAATAATAACGAAAAATTTGAAATATTACAAGAATGATCAAAATGTGACACAGAGGCAGGAACTAAGCAAATGCTTCTAGAAAAATGGCACTGAAAAACTTGTTGTATGTCGGGTTGCCACAAACCTTCAGTTTGTAAAAAAAACATGCAATATCTGTGAAGCACAATAAAGGGCAATAAAATGAGGCAGGCATGTATGTGCCAATCACTATTTTGGGAACTCCGTGTGTGTGTGCTAAATCACTTCAGTCATGTCCGATTCTGTGCGACCCTATGAACTGTAGCCCTCCAGGCTCCCCTGTCCATGGAATTCTCCAGACAAGAACACTGGAGTGGGTTGTCATGCCCTCCTCCAAGGTTCAGATGCTCTACACATATATAATTATTATTTATTATCCCCATTGATGGATAGGCATGGAGGCACAGAAAGGTTAAGAAACTTTCTTAAAGCAGGCTGAAACTGAGACAGACTGAATTCAAAGTCTGAGATCTTAACCATTGTTACCTCTTTTTAATAAATAATAGAACAAGTTGAAATTGGGCTTAAAGAACACTAATCTTCGTATCATTGGTGGAGCATTTTTCCTATGAATACAAAGTTGAGCTATAACTATCTAACTAGCCATGTGATTATTTTAGAGGAAACTTGTGTTATGTAACTTTTAAATAGTTCTTAGAAAATAGCTAAAGTAACAATGAAGAGAGCAAAAAGAAGGTTTCTTGAAAGACTGCGATTAAAATTTTTACCTGTGAAGTGGAATTTCACCGATTCTGGGAGACCTGAAAGAAGAGAAGACAGAAAATGATTATATTGAACATTTGGGGGCCAAAAATGGATGAAAAAAGTATAAAATAATTAGGGGAGAAGTTAGAAAAGTAAATTATTATGGTTTAAGGGGGGCTTCTCTGGTGGCTCAAATGGCAAAAAATCTGTCTGCAACCTGGGTTCAATCCCTGGGTAAGATCCCCTAGGGAATGGATACCCATTCCAGTGTTCTTGCCTCATGGACAGAAAAACCTGGTGAGCTATAGTCCATGGGGTTTAAGGAAAGATCACCAGATTGTTAGCTAAAATTATGTTGAGTTTAATGATGCCAATACTAATTTTAAGTAACAAAAAGAACCACAGAGTGGAATAATTTTATATCATAGCAGTTAGAGTGATTTATAATAGATTCATTCAGGTTCTATTTTACCAGTACATAAAATCCTACAAATGGGTGAATGTGGGTAATGTCGTATATCACTGACAAGGCTTTCTGGTGGGTCAGTTTCACTGTAGAATTGAGTGATGCCTGGGACATTGATTTACACACTGTAACAGTGTGAGAGATTTACCTCGTGGCATTTATCCCATAGATTATACAGGATACAACTCTGCTCTCTCCAAAATGGCTCCAGAAACACAGGTGATTATAGTGGATTCGGAAATAACTTCAACCAGGGCTGACATGTTTTCTTTTCCTCTAATCTCTGGATAACCTGAGTTTCTTGTAAAAAGTGGGTCTTGTAAAGTTGGGGTTAGAGGACCATGAACATTTTCACTGGCTCTGAGTTATCCAGCGAGTAAACATTGGGGATTAGAGAAGGAAATGGAAATCCACTCCAGTATTTTTGCCTGGGACTCCCAGAGGAGTCCATGGGGTCGCAAGGAGTCGGACATGACTTAGCGACTAAACACACACACGAACATTGAGGACACTCCTTAGAGAAGAGGTTTATCCCAATGCTTAGGGATTTTTAATCTGAGTTAATTATCTTCTAGACAATTGCATCTTTATAAATAATGGCAAATATTACTTTAAAACTTTGCCATACTATAAAACATAATTCTAAAACTATTCAACCAGTGTTCAACTCACCATTAGAAAACACCAACTGTTCTGTATGATTAAAGCTACTATAGAAAAATAATTCTCTATATTAATTGTGTTGAAAGTGTGACAGTGTTAGTTGTTCAGTCATGTCCTGCTCTTTGCGACCCCAAGGCCTGTAGCTCAACAGGCTCCTCTGTCCATGGGATTTCCCAAGCAAGAATACTGGAGTAGGTTGCCATGACCTCCTCCAGGGGATTTTCCAACTCAGGGGTTGAACCCCAGTGTCCCACATTGCAGGCAGATGCTTTACCTCTGAGCCACAAAGGACATAAACATCTTAAAGATCACGAAGAAACAGGCTTCAAGATTTTTAGAGGCATTCCAAAGCAAAGAAGTGTCAAGGCTGACCAAAAAGTTCGTTTGGGCTCTTCCATAAGATGTTATGGAAAAATCTGAATGAATTTCTTGGTCATCCCAATATCTAGTGGAAGGGACTAAAAACTTAGCAGCTTTGAATACTTGGTCAATGGGAGACATAAGGGGGTGGCAAGGATTAAGGCTGTCTTGACTTAACAGAAGGGCATACACTTGAATTGCTTGAAATTCTCTTGGTCAACCTTTTCTTTTTTTAAAAGGTATTTTTGTCAAATCCTGGTTTTAATCCCCAAAGGTGCCTGCATGGGATCCTTCTCACTTGATTCCTGTCACACATGCCCATCTGCCATGGCCTCCTCTTCAAATTCTCTCTCTTCACTGCAGTCAAAGAGTTCCTTATGAAAAGCCAGCCCCCTGTATCTTAAAACCCCCACCAGGTTCTTCTTGTTCTTGGGATAAAGCTCCATGTCTCCACAGGCTCACAGGGCCCCTGCCCTCTCTCTTCCCATCCAGGCTCATCCCCGCTCTGCTCAACCCTCCACATTCCAGACACAAAGACTTTTTTCAGTCCCCAGGAAGTCCTATTCTCTCTCTCCCAGGGCCTCTGCCCAGGGGTGCATGTCCTTCTTTCCAGAATGTTCTCCCAATGATCCCAACACACACCACTCAGCCTAGTTAGCTCCTACTCACCCCTCCACCATCAAGACCTCCCTGAGGCAGCCTCCGGTGGACCCTCAATCTAGGTCAGACTTGTTACATCCAGTTCCATATCTTTAGAACACTTATCTCAGCCTGTGATTGAACATCCCTTACTGAGGGATAAGCTTTCTTCCTTATTTTTAGAGCACTTATTTCAGCCTGCAATTAAACCTCCCTTAGTGAGATTATTTCTCAAATTCTGTCTCTATACCTAGATCCCCAAACTTGCCAAGATGCCTCTTTTTGCTCACCACTAGCTCTCCAAGGCCTCATCCAGGCCTTGCCACCTAGGAGACACAAAATAAAGATTTATTGAAAGTATGCCATGAAGATTCACAGAGAGCAGTTTGAGCACCTCAAAATAGAAGGGAATAAAAGCATTACCAGCAAAGGAGAAGGCCCTGATCTCCTGGAGGTGGGGGGCTGCAGTGGGTGGCCGGTACATGATGTTGCCCTGGTTAACGTCTTCCTGGGAGAAATACCGGATGGGAGAGTGAGGCTGGTCCCTGTGTTCGATGATGCCTGGAAAGAAAGAGAGTCTGCATGAGCATCAACAGTAATTCTGATGGCTGACAATGATTAGAGACATAAAGCTGCCTTTCCCACTGGAGGAAGTCATCCATCAGGAACAATTGCTCTCAGGGTGTTCTTGGCATACTATTCTCTAGTTATTCAAGAAAGGGGCAAATCTGAAACCTAAATACTCTTGCCTAGGATTCATTGCAGGCTTCCCGGGTAAATTCCTCTGGAGAAGAGATAGGCTACCTACTCTGGTATTCTTGGGCTTCTCTGGTGGCTCAGCTGGTAAAGAATTCATCTACAATGCGGGAGACCTGGGTTCGATTCCTGGGTTGGGAAGATCCCCTGGAGGAGGGCAAGGCAACCCACTCCAGTATTCTTGCCTGGAGAACGCCCATGGATAGAGCAGCCTGGTAAGCTATAGTTGATGGGGTCACAAAGAGCTGAACACAACTGTGAGGCTAAGCATAGCACAGCACAGGATTCGTTGCTCACAAACAATAGTAAGATGCAAATGACTGCCCTCTAATGTGTCTTAGACCAGGGAATCCTCACAAGTCATAGACAATGAACTGTAATTATGAGGTTCTCTCAATTAAATTCAGGTTCAAAGGTGAAAGCCGCTCCAAAATGGCACAGACTGGTCTCCTGGTGAGGCTATAATGATTTTTCTTCAATCTACTTTCTTTCCTTCAGTCTCTGTGATGATTTCTGGCAACAATAACGTGGATCTTAATTATTCAAAGAACTGGATTATCATTAAGTTACAAAAGCCTTAGGGGCTGACTGTGGTTTCTAAATTTCACAGGTACAGAACTGATGGGCTTCCCTGGTGACTCAGCTGGTAAAGAATCTACCTGCAATGTGGGAGACCTGGATTTGATCCCTGTGTTGGGGAGATCCCCTTGGAGAAGGGAGTGGCCAACCCACTCCAGTATTCTGGTCTAGAGAATTCATCTAGGTGACCGATAATGCTACTGTAAATATATTTGTTATTTTTTTAAGCTCACAGGGTATTAATATTTAGAAGCACTATGTAAATTTAAAGAAGTCATAAACAGTGTTTATTACCTTGGTTAAAAACAAAGAGGAGGAGTAACCTATCCACTGAGGGAAAACTGAGTTTGTGTGGGTCAGCCCCACTGGTTGTCTGGCAGAGCTCCTTGTTCTTTGTGGTTGTTCAGTTGCTAAGTTGTATCTGACTTTGCAACCCTATGGACTGCAGCATGCCAGGCTCCTCTGTCCTCCACTATCTCCTGGAGTTTGTTCAAATTCATGCTCACTGAGTCGCTGATACTCCCTAACCATCTCATCCTCTGCCGCCCTCTTCTTTTGCCTTCAGTCTTTTCCAGCATCAGGGTCTTTGCCAAAGAGTAGACTCTTTGCATCAGGTAGCCAAAGTACTTGAGCATCAGCTTCAGCTCAGTCCTTCCAATGAATATTCAGGGTTGATTTCCTTTAGGATGGACTGGTTTGATCTTGCTGTCCAAGACCCTCAAGCGTCTTCTCCAACACCACAGTTTGAAAGCATCAGTTCTTCAGTGCTCAGCTTTCTTTAAGGTCCAACTCTCACATCTGTATGCGACTAGTGGAAAAACCACAGCTTTGACTATGTGGACCTTTGTCAGTAAAGTGAGACCTCTGCTTTTTAGTACACTGTCTAGGTTTGTCATAGCTTTTCTTCCAAGGAGCAAGCATCTTTTAATTTTATGGCTGCAGTCACCATCTGCAGTGATTTTAGAGCCCAAGAAAATAAAGTCAGTCATTATTTCCACTATTTCCCCATCTATTTGCCATGAAGTGATGGGACCGTATACCATGATCTTAGTTTGTCCTTAGCACATGCTGACTCTGTTCCACTCTCTTATGAGAGCCTCACCAAGGCCGGCTCTGTCCCTACAGGTGTGCTTAGATCTGGCCAGTTGTGCCTGCACATGGGAGGGAAGCTCAAAGAGTGATGAAGTTATTTGCACCCCGTGCTCTCCAGCACAGCTCTGTCAGTACCGAACCTGACACATTCATCTCCACCTGTCTGACCATAGTGTCTCCCTTTCAAATGGCTCTAAACTCAGAGGTGATGAATAATTGTTACTCCTTAAATCATCAACAAGTAGAAGCCGACAGAATCCCAGAGCTTTTAAGGCTGGTCAACAATAGAAGACAAAGAGCATCACTCAAAAGATCACTTACTGCCTGTCTTACCTTGATTTGGATGCAGAGGTAGAGTGATGTTGTATATTATCTTTCTGCTTGGCCTCTCAGAGTTTACAAAGGAGAGAGAATGAGGCTGAATCACGGTCAGACCATCTTCCCGAGCCTACACAAAATTTGAGAGGGAAGAAGAAAAAAATGGCGTGATGAAAACAAAAGTCAGAGGCAAAAACAAAACCCATTTAAAAAAAAAAACAACTTCCTCTGGGTTTTTAATTTATCACAGAGAGTAAAATTTTCTCTGAGAGTTCAAAAGAAGGATCGGTTCTCCCACATCACAGACTTGTCCCTGCCTTAAGCATCTCACGGGGTTACAGAGTTCTCTTTGAGTCTTGCACCTGACCCTTCTCTCCCCTGCCCTTGGCCTCCTGGGTTTATGCCGGCACATGCTGTGGGAGTCCCAACATGATCGCTTATTCCTGGTTGGAGCTCACAGCGGTACATGTTTGGAACTAAACCATCACAGTTAGTGATTCTCCTGTTCACAGCTGGATCCTCACAGCCCTCTAATTTAATGGGCTAAGATGGGATCTGGTGAAAATTTCTCCCATCCCCCAGCTTGCTGATGGGAACTGTGATGCATTCTTTTCTTTAACTTTGATGGTTTCAGTGACTAAAGATGAACTTGCCTCAAATGCCAAAGAGGCTCACCATTTGTGCTCAGAGGTTTAAGAGCTACGTGTTTATTAAAGCTTATAGAAGTAGTATTCCCCTTTGTCTCCATTGTACTGCTCTAAAGAACCAGATATTGCTTTTCGCTTCTAGCTTTCAGGACCCAATGAAGGAGTCAAGTGAAATGAATCGGAAAGTCAATGTGTGTATAGCTCTCACTATCCATTCACCTGTGTGGGTTCACAACCCATTAACAGTGACAACATTAAAAAAGAGAGAAAGATTCAGAATTCCATGACCAGGCTTAACACAGATTTGGGAACAGCAGCAAAAACAGAGTAGAGGGGAGAAAATTGAAAAGGAGAGTGAACATGGGCCCTTTGCCTGGGTCACATATATTGATACTAAAACAGAACAAAAATATCTGGTTCATCACAGGCTCTTTCTAATTGATCCCTGAAGGGTTAGAGTTTGACATGCTCTCCTGCTCTGTCATACTGTTCATAGACTCACTGGAAAAGACCTTGATGCTGGGAAAGATTGAGGGAGAGAGGAGAAGGGGATGATAGAGAATGAGATGGTTAGATGGCAACAACGTCAGTTTGGGCAAACTCTGGGAGATTGTGAAGGATGAGGAAGCCTAAGGTGCTGCAGTCCATGGGGTCACAAAGAGTTGGACACGACTGAGCGACTGAACAACAAACTGCTCTTCCAAACTCAGCTACTTTCAGAAGGAATTTCCCATCTAGGAAAGGAATAAGAAGGGCTCAGGAAGGCTCATGGAGGAGGGCATGGTGTTCTTCCTTTTAACCATGAAAAGACTGAAGGTTGCAGTTGCTTTGTAATTGTCCCCACGCCATACTTGTCTTGGGGAGAGGCAGCACTTGCATGTTAGGACAACCCCCTCTAGTACAGAGTCATATTTCAAGTCATTGCTCAGGTCTGGAATGTAATGAGCAAGGAAAATCAGAATTGCAAATAGCAGCTGGTCTCTCCAAAATAAAACGGGGAAGGATAACACAAGAAAAATACATACCCTATGCAAGGTGTTTACAGTTCATACATGTGTGCATACATCTGTAAACATGTACACATGTAGGCACAGATTCATGGACAAAAAATATAGGCTGGGTGCACTGTTCAATACTGTCTGCCAACTTTTAATCTCAAAACCATCAGAATGACTGAACATTCTCAAGGTATTATGGGATATTTTTGAAAATCTAGATGTCCCTAAAACAATAAAGTGATAAGAAAAGAGAATTATTTTGAAAACAGAATAATGGAAAAGAGAAATGCATTACAGCCAAGAAAGCAGACATTTTATTACGGAATTTATTGATGTAATTTCTTTACTAATAGAAATAGACACTAAGTAGAAAAAGCAAGGACTTGATTCTCTCAAGAAAGCAAAATTGAGGTGGAGGTACATCAAAGAAAAATCAATTTTAATATTGGCTATTTGGAATGTTCAATATTTATCAATGAAACAATAAGAAATGCGAGATTAAATTTCATGGAAATCATTATAGAAGACACTTTTCTATTAAACTGTCTGTCAGCATAAGAAGATTACAGAATAATGACTTTCATAATACCCACATTACCTCTGAATACATCCAGAATCCAACCACTTCTCCCCATGACATTGCCACCACCCTGCGGGAAGCTAGATCCCACACCTGCCTTCCCACCATGGCCTCCCACCTGCTCTTGCCCTCTCCTCAAGAGTCTACTTCCACACAGCCACCAGTGGAGGCCTTTAAAAAGACCATTAGGCGTCTGCTCAACCCCCTGCAATGACTCTCCATGTTGCTCAGAATAAAGTTAAGTCCCTACAATGGTCTGTGTGGCTGGACACAATCTGTTCCCCCAGTCTGCACCACCCTCCACCCCGTTAACTTTGCACATCTGCATTCATGCAGATTCCTCTTGCTGTGTACTCACTTTGATCTGGCCAGACTGACTTCCTGGCTGTTCCCTGAATATCTAAGCATGCTCCTGGCCTGATGCCTCTAAATGCATGGTTCCCTGGGTCTGGAATGCCCTTTCCTAAGGGATTTTCACAGCTCTCTCTCTTCCTCACCTTCTGCAAGTCCTTCTTTAAATGGCATTGTCTTAAAGTAGCCCACTGACAACGTTATTTAAAATTACAACCTAGGTCTCCCCTGCTACATTTCCAATCCTCTTGACTCTGATCTACTTTTATCATAATGCTTCTCCTTAATATGCTTCATGAGAGTTATTTATTTTGTTTATACTTATTATCTATTCATGTAAACTCCATGAGAACACAGATTTTAGTTTGTTCATGGATCTCAAGCACCAAGTGTACAGTACATGGGAGTGCTTGATAAAAATTAACATAACATTGTAAATCAACTATATTTCAATAAAAAAAGAATATAGTCTATATTATGTGATCACTCAATCTCCAAAGTCTTCCACAGAACTTGGCATAAATGAGGGGCCCAACAGTGTTTGTGACTGAATAATTGAATGAATGGAGAAGTAGACGCTTACCCTTAAACACATACATGAATATACCATGTATGAATTTAGCATATGTATTCATAATGTGTCTACCAAATATGTACAGAACTTGTGTGGCTAGCTGAACCCAAATCACTGAAGTGAAAATGCACTTTTGACACAAATTAGTTTGTATGTCCTACAGTAATGGCCCTAATTAACATAAAAAGAAATATAAACCATGTATATTTTAAGAAATGAAACAACAGCCTGATCACATTTTATAGTAGACTAATCTCTGTGATACACTAAATTACACAGGATAGACCTAACTTGAGACCCTCAAGGTTAAGTATGTTTAAAAGTTGTCAGAGGTTCCCAGCCACAGAGGTGGGAGTGACGCCATCTTCATGGCTCCTGGCCCATTTATTTTCCCTTCTAAACTCAAAATAACACTGCATTAGCATTTGGCAAGAAATGTGTATGCACATTTTTCTTTACACTTTAGAGAAAATTCTGATCCAAGTTCCTCTAGTCAGAATGATGAATTATAGACTTTATAGTGTTGCTGAATTATGATTTCTTTAAATTATGGTTTACGGTGGAAATGCCGATACCAGCTAGTCATTAAATACTTTCTGTTTCCCCTTTTATGTCTCTGTCACGTCCCAGACCCATAATTTCTAAAACTCTACCTGCTGTCTTTGTTGCAATTCAGGGCTGCTACACCACTTAGGACTGTAATTATGTGGACGCTAACTAAAATGTGGATCTCTGATGATTCATTGACAAGGACTTCATGCTTGTGGCTCTGTCTAGAAGAGGGGTTCTGACATTACATGTCCTGTAGATATAGGGTTATGGTGGAATTGCTAATTGTCTGAACTAAGCTTCATGCACTAATTTAGCTGTTACCTTGCTTCAAACTTTTCCATGTGTCCACACTCCTTCCCACACAAAGCCCCCCTGTGATCCAGCTCACAGACCTCCATACCCCCAGTCTCCTCCGCCTCTCTTATGTCCCCAGTCCTATTGAACTATTGGCAATTTTCCCAACAATCATATTGTCTCTCTCCTCTGGGTCTTCGTATGTGTTCCTTCTATGCTTGGTGATGCCCTTTGCCCTCATCCCTCAAATCCTTCCAACCTATCCTCCCATCCCCAGACTTTTTGAATATTTGCTACTTGTCTTTCTGGAGTCAGCATAGACATCACTTTTCCCAGGAAACCTTTATAATAGAAGTAAAAGTTGTTCAGTCATGCACAACTCTTTACAACCCCATGGACTATACAGTCCATGGAATTCTCCAAGCCAGAATACTGGAGCGAATAGCCTTTCCCTTCTCCAAGGAGTCTCCCCAACCCAAGGGTCAAACCCAGGTCTCCTGCATTGCAGGTGGATTCTTTACCAGCTGAGCCACAAGGGAAACCCAAAAATACTGGAGTGGGTAGCCTATCCTTTCTCCAGGGGATCTTCCCGACACAGGAATTGAACTGGGGTCTCTTGCATTAAAGGTGGATTCTTTACCAACTAAGTTATCAGGGAAGCCCTGATAAGTCCTGATATTTCTTTTATAATAGAAAACTACTAACAGGACTTTTAAAACAAAGAACAGTTTCTCCAGCTAGGTAGAGCTCTAAACTGACTAAACATTTATACCCAAACAGTAATCATCAAATGGAAAGAAGCCTGAAAATCCATCCAGGTATTCAATGAGTACCTGGTGGCTCAGTGATAAAGAATCTGCCTGCCAATTCAGGAGATTCAGGTTTGATCCCTGGGTAGGGAAGATCCCCTGGAGGAGGAAATGGCAACCTACCCCAGAATTCTTACTGGATAATCCCATGGACAGAGGAGCCTGTCGGGCTACTGTCCAAGGGATTGCAAAGAGTCAGGCATGACTTAGAAATTGAACACCACCACTCAGGGAGTGAGTCCATGATTGGGATGCTGTAAAAAGTTCAGCAGCAATGGATGGGAGGTTGGGGTAGATTTCATCTAATCTTCCTTTCACTCTGGTAATTTTAATTGCTTTTCAAATCAATGAGAAATGTGTTCACAGGGTTGGCATGCATTGGTGACCCCAGGGTCTGTGTTCCAAAATAGGCATTAAGTCAAATCTCATCCAGGTGGCACTAGTGGTAAAAGCAAACTCACTTGCCAACGCAGGAGACCTAAGAGACGCAGGTTCAATCCCTGGGTCAGGAAGATCCCCTGGAGGAGGGCATGGCAACCCACTCCAGTATCCTTGCTTAGAGAATCCCATGGACAGAGGAGCCTGGCAGGCTACAGTTCATAGAATCACAAAGAATCAGACATGACTGAAATGACTTAGCACGCATGTAGATATCAGCAGCCTACCTCCTCTAAGCAAAACTCACGAGCCCTCCCACCCAACTCACTGTCATGTGGAGAGAAGATCCTGGAGACTGTTGGGGTGCTTCTGGAGCGTGAGGCAAGATGGCAATGTTGAACAGGCGGCTCTCCAGATGGGCGTGGGCCTCTGTGGCGCTGGACACCTGCAAAGAGATGGCATGCCGGTGAGACTGATGGGCAGAGTAGTTTGCCTGTGTTTACTTTTTCCCTTTTGAACCATCTGTCTTCGAATTCTATATGCTCCTGTGTTACAATCTTTGTTCTGCTCTTCATATTTTAAGATTCATTTAAAATAAACATCTTAGGCAATTCTGAAATTGCAAGAAAGTATAAATATGGAATAAAAACCATCAAGAATTTCACTACCGATAAATAGTAATGAATATACCACTGCATTTCAATTTAATCTTTTTGCTAGGCATATGTGAATCTTTATATATTCTAAATATTTACTTCATATTATGATATTTTGCTATATCATTAAACATTCTTGAAAACATAATTTTGATAGCTACATAATGTCTCATTATGAACATATACAACACATTACATAAGTGATGTTTATTCCACTTAAATCTTTACCCAGTGCAGATATCTACACTTAGATTATAAATGCTAAATCCCAGCCTCATCACTGCAAGGCAAAATTAAAAGCATTTACAATTAGGGTCAGTCAGTCAGCCAGTTCAGTCACTCTGTCGTGTCCAACTCTTTGAAACCTCATAAGTCGCAACACGCCAGGCCTCCCTGTCCATCACAAACTCCCGGAGTTTACTCAAACTCATGTCCATCAAGTCGGTGATGCCATCCAGCCATCTCATCCTCTGTTGTCCCCTTCTCCTCCTGCCCACAACCCCTCCCAGCATCAGGGTCTTTTCCAATGAGTCAGCTCTTTGCATGAGGTAATCAAAGTATTGGAGTTTCAGCTTCAGTATCAGTCCTTCCAATGAACACCCAGGACTGATCTCCTTTAGGATGGACTGGTTAGATCTCCTTGCAGTCCAAGGGACTCTCAAGAGTCTTCTTCAACACCACAGTTCAAAAGCATCAATTTTTTGGCACTCAGCTTTCTTCACAGTCCAACTCTCACATCCATACATGACTACTGAAAAACCACAGCCTTGACCAGATGGACCTTTGTTGGCAATGCAATGTCTCTGCTTTTTAACATGCTATCTAGGTTGGTCATAACTTTCCTTCCAAGGAGTAAGCGTCTTTTAATTTCATGGCTGCAATCACCATCTGCAGTGGTTTTGGAGCCCCCCAAAATAAAGTCTGACACTGTTTCCCCATCTATTTCCAATAGGGTAGTGGTCACAAAATCAATTTCTTCCTGCTTCAAACATACTGAAAAATGATGGTCTGCCCATGCAGTCTCTCCCCTTCCTCAGTGCTACCTAGCCATCCCTTAAACTTGCCTTCTTTCTTTATTCCTTGTGCTTGATAGAAGAATTGGTCAGGCCCAAGTGGCCATGTAGAATTGCATTCAGGTGGCGCTGGTGGTAAAGAACCTGCCTGCCAATGTGGGAGACATATTTCTGGGTGGGGAAGATCCCCTAGAAGAGGAAATGGCAATCCGCTCCAGTATTCTTGCTTGGAAAATCCCATGAACATAGGAGCCTGATGGGCTACAGTTCATGGGGTCTCAAAGAGTTGGACACAACTGAAGTGAATGAGCACACACGCACACATATGAGAAGGGGCAGGGTTTTGTAAATCCTGAGAAAAAGGCAGGAACAGCAGCCCTTTCTCTATGTCTTCTAAAGTTACATCCTACAGGAAAGCTTACTTCTCTACAGAGCTCAAGTTGCAGAATATCTACATGTTTCGAAGAAGACATCTCATAGTGTCGCCATAAATAATATTAACAACAACAGCTTAGCGACTTAGCGACAGGGCATTTATCATAGCCTCAGCACTGTACAAGCTACTTTTCAAAAGTTTTTTTTATGAATACCCACCGAGTGTATATTATTATCTCCTTTTTTACAAACGATGAAACTGAAAGTCAAAAAGTTATAGGTGTCAAAGTCAAAAGACATTAAGGACTAGTAGTCAAAACTAGGTCAGTGGGTTCCTGATCTTCCTACTGACCACGGTGACTCAATTTGGAAGCTTTAGGAAATTAGGACAGAGGAAGATACATTCTCCTATCTCTTGGAGAAAAGGAATGGAACTCTGCAGGTAGTGAGGTGTGAGCATACTACCAAGCAAGGGACTCAATTCTAGCTTCCCTAGCAAAGATACTGCTATAAAATATTTTGGTCCTTTTCAAACCACATCCCCTGAGGCTGTGTCAACGTGATCTGAATAAGCCAAAAACCAGGGCTCCTTTTCTGGCCAAAAATGTTCCTGGTTTCTTCTCAATATGCCATGCTCTAATTTTTTCACACCATTCGCATTGCATAAATCCCAAGTCTTAGATGCAAAGTAACAGATGGACTGCATTGACAGCTCATGACAGCATATCAACATTAAAATGAAATTAAATCCATGCAACTCATTGTATTGCCTTTTCTGCTTGAAAGGGAAAAAAGGGACAAAGAGAAGAACCATTAGAACCGCATCTTTTAAAAAACAGTCTAAAATCCCAAGGGACACTAAAATGATGAATGGGTAAAGTTGCTAACCCTTTATTTTAGCACATAGCTACAGAGTCTGTGTCACTTCACATCAAAATATGAGGTAAGCCTATCAAATAATGAGGCTTTAAAAACATACACACCAAAGCTTCCACATGCAAGAGAATATGATCTGAGAGTTGTTTCATACTTGCAATAAAGATGTTGTCAGTATTCTAAATGCACTTATCGGAAAGCCTTCAGGAACATGTAAGGAAACTGAGCTTGTTGCTTCATAATTCGTCCTTGTTTTAACCAAAAATAATACTACTCTTCTTTCTACCAGATATGAGTCAGCATGACTTTTGGCTATTGGGTTTTATTTTATTTTTTAATTTTTTTTTAATTTTTTTATTAGTTGGAGGCTAATTACTTCACAACATTTCAGTGGGTTTTGTCATACATTGATATGAATCAGCCATAGAGTTACACGTATTCCCCATCCCGATCCCCCCTCCCACCTCCCTCTCCACCCGATTCCTCTGGGTCTTCCCAGTGCACCAGGCTCGAGCACTTGTCTCATGCATCTATTGGGTTATATTTTAAAATTCACTTCCCAAGGATGATACACTGTCATTATTGAAGATCTTCTAAAGAATATTCCACAGAGTTTGAAGGAGATTTCAGGTAGGCATTCTAAATACATTTTGAGCAAAACATGTGAAGACTCTCCAAAGGGAACCATTTTCTAAGTAATGATGTTTTAGGTCTTAAACTCCAGTGAATCTGTTTTCAAAAAATCAATAACTTTTGCTATTTTCTAATAACCTACTTAGTAACCAACTTGCAAAAGCAATCAAATATCATTTTAGCAGCTGCTGAGAATCTCTTTCCAGGGAAATGCTCCGTATTGATGATGTTCTTCATATTGATGCCTATGAAGGCAAAGGCAGGTCTGATGATTCTAGCTTGCTGAGGTGACTCCTTTTGATTGAGGTCTTTCCCTCTGTTCTGACTCGTTACCTGAGGACTGCTGAGTCCCCAGCTGCTAAAATTGAAATATTAACTTGGGCAAAGGGCATGTCATGTGTGCGCACTCACTAGACATTCAGTGTGCTGAGTGTAATCTCATTTTAATGATTTCCAGGTTTATTTCAGGCAGCTCTCTGGAAAAGCACATTTTTTTTTTACACAATATAAATTGGACAATGAAGATATGCGCACCAGGCATCAGGAACAGAATGGATGATAATTTTTTTTTAAACTTTCTATTTTGCACTGGGATATACCCAGTTAACAATGTTGTGATAGTTTCAGGTGAACATCAAAGGAGCTCAGCCATCCATATGATGTGAAAGTGTCAGTTGCTCAGTCGTGTCTGACTCTTTGCGATCCTGTGGACTGTAGTCTGCCAGGCTCCTCTGTCCATGGAATTCTCCAGACAAGAATACTGGAGTGGGTTGCCATTTCCTTCTTCAGGGAATCTTCTTGACTCAGGGATCGACCCTGGTCTCCTGCATTGCAGGTGGATTCTTTACTGTCTGAACCATCAGGGACAAATATATATTCCTTCTTTTTCAAACTCCCCTCCCATCCAAGCTGCCACATAACAATGAGCAGAGTTCCCTGTGGTGAACAGTAGGACCTTGCTGGTTATTAGTATGGAAGATGATTTTAACAAGGTGAGCTGCAGTGATAGTTTATCCCCAACTGGATTCCTAGACAAAGGAAATGGGCTCAGACTTAGCGGGATTGTTAAGTTGCTTTGACATCACCATGAGGGCTTATTTATATTTTCTCTGATGCTTTCCTAAATTCTTTTCTGTATCTGTGTTTAAATGTTCTTTCTCATTCATACTTCCTCATTCTTTTGTATTTCTGTTCAATTATTCATTTCTGAAAGGTCTTTGACAAGAGGTTTCTCTAACTGTATGGGTCTTTCCAAAAATTCAGATTTTGTACTTATTTATCAAGTCTCAGTTCAGTTCAGTTCAGTTACTCAATCGTGTCCAACTCTGTGACCCCATGAATCGCAGCACACCAGGCCTCCCTGTCCATCACAAACTCCCAGAGTTTACTCAAACTCATGTCCATTGAGTCGGTGATGCCATCCAACCATCTCATCCTCTGTTGTCCCCTCCTCCTCCTGCCCCCAATCCCTCCCAGCACCAGGATCTTTTCCAATGAGTCAACTCTTCACATCAGGTGGACAAAGTACTGGAGTTTCAGCTTCAGCATCAGTCCTTCCAATGAACACCCAGGACTGATCTCCTTTAGGATGGACTGGTTGGATCTCCTTGCAGTCCAAGGGACTCTCAAGAGTCTTCTCCAACACCACAGTTCAAAAGCATCAATTTTTCAGCGCTCAGCTTTCTTCACAGTCCAACTCTCACATCCTTATCAAGTCTAGAATCTTATAATTAGTCAATTCCTCTTTTATGTCTATTGATGTTTTCCTTTTGCTTCTCTCATACTTCACCAGCTTCTTGAATTTAGTATTTAGCCCATTCATTTTCATGCTTTTCTGCTCAATAATAAGAGCTTAAGGCCATCAATTTTCTTCTGAGTATTATTTTGTCCACATCATTTAAGTTTTGATATGTTGTTTCCTCCTAATCAATATTTCTTAACAGTTTTAGAATTAGGAATTATTGAGAAATTCCAAATGGTTTGATTTTTTTACCCTTTTATTATTAATTTCTAATCATATTTCATAGCAGAGAATGTGCCCAGTATAATTTCTTGTTCTGTAATTTACTGACAGAATAAATTAAACAAGCCTTATGGTCTGGTTGCTACAGTTTGCTCAGGCTACTCTAACAAAAATACCATAGACTGGGTGGTTTCTAAATAATAGAAATGTAATTCTCACAGTTCTGGAGGCTGGAGGTCTGAAATCAGGGTACCAGTATGGTTGGGTTCTGGTGAGGGTTGTAGAATGCAGAGTTTTCATCATATCCCCATGGAGGGCAGCAGAGATTGGAAGTAAGCACTCCTATGACTCCTGTAAGTAAACTAATCCCATTCATGAGGGTACAACCCTCTTGTGTGTGTGTGTGTTAGTCCCTCAGTTATGTCTGACTCTTTGCAACCCCACGGACTGTAGCCCACCAGGCTTTTCTGTACATGGGATATGCCAGGCAAGAATACTGGAGTGGATTGCCTTCTCCAGACAACCCTCAAGACCTCATCTAATTCTAATCAGAGGCATCATCTCCATATCCCAACACATAGATGGGTAAGATTTCAACATACGAACTTCGGTTGGACACATTCAGTCTACAGCACTGGTATTTGGCTAATCTAAATAAATGATAGTCACATACCCTTACACAGTAATAGGCAGTATTCTAAATGCTTTATCTGTATTAACTCATTAAATCCTTCAGTTCAGTTCAGTCGCTCAGTTGTGTCCGACTCTTTGCGACCCCATGAATCGCAGCATGCCAAACCTTCCTGTCCACCACCAACTCCTGGAGTTTACTCAAACTCATGTCCATCGAGTCGGTGATGCCATCCAGCCATCTCATCCTCTGTCGCCCCCTTCTCCTCCTGCCCCCAATGCCTCCCAGCATCAGGGTCTTTTCCAATGAGTCAGATCTTCGCAGCAGGTGGCCAAAGAACTGGAGTTTCAGCTTCAGCATCAGTCCTTCCAATGAACACCCAGGACTGATCTCCTTTAGGATGGACTGGCTGGATCTCCTTGCAGTCCAAGGGACTCTTAAGAGTCTTCTCCAACACCACAGTTCAAAAGTATCAATTCTTCAGCACTCAGACTTCTTCACAGTCCAACTCTCACATCCATACATGACCACTGGAAAAACCATAGCCTTGACTAGACAGACCATTGTTGACAAAATAATGTCTCTGCTTTTTAATATGCTATCTAGGTTGGTCATAACTTTCCTCCCAAGGACTAAGCATCTTTTAATTTTACGGCTGCAATCACCAACTGCAGTGATTCTGGAGCCCCCAAAAATAAAGTCTGACACTGTTTCCACTGTTTCCCCATCCATTTCCCATGAAGTGATGGAACCAGATACCATGATCTTAGTTTAAATCCTTACAACTCATTAAATCCGTACAATCCTATTTTACAGATGAGAAAACTGAAGTTCAAGGGTTTTACCAAGTAATTTTTCCAAAGCTAGTACATGGCAGAAGTAAAACACAAACCCAGTAAGTTTGGCTGCTAAACCCATGACCTTATCATAAGATGGTAAATGTTTCAAAAACATGTGAAAAAAGAAAATAAGATTTGTTTCCTCCATATGGCATTTGAACATTTTGAAAATACTTTTTGCCAAACACTTTAGCAATTATCTATTATAAATCTCTTTGCTATGAAATGATGTAGGGATCATAAGGCTGAATTGGCAAATTAATTAAAAATAAATCTCTTGATGCTACTAGTTACATTTTTTCCCTCCCAAATGTGACTTGCAGGCAATCATAGAAAATGACTTGGATCATTTATAATAAGGGTGATGATTTTCATCAGATCATCCAGACATCAGAAAATTCAGGAAGCAGAGGGTACCTGAAAGCGGAAGGAGTCACTCTGGGCTGGGACCCCTGAGTGCCTGTACCACACGATACCTTCGTTGATATCTTGCTGGGTGAAGGTGCTGGTGGGAGTTGCTGTCCTCCCATCAGGCAGGTGCTGCCCTCCATCTGAAGGGCTGTCTGCAGGCATATTAACCAGAAGGACCACCTCCCCTAGGAAAAACACATAGTTAGGGAGGACCCTGGGAAAGGGAAAAGTCAATCAGAACTCTCATCTCCTTCTCTAACACTTTTTTTTTTTTTAACAAAAAAGATATGATGCACTTCTTTATTTTTATCTAAGGTGAAGGAAAGGACATAAACACAGAACTCAGTAGATGTCATCAAAATCACCTTTAGACAAAAAATACCCAGTCTTTCAGTTAAAAAAGCTAAAAGCCATTCAAGGGCAATTCATGTATGAAGTTACTGACTTGTGTCTATTAAAATTATATAAGAAGACTCTAATAGTCACGAACATTGCAAATACTGGGCATCAAATAGATCCATTTTACCCACAACTTCTTATGAACAGCAAATGTTTTCTAATCAGGAAACTTTTGGTGTAAACAAAAGGGGAAACTGGAAAAAAAAATCAGAAAAAAGTATTCTTGGAAGAATTCTATGCAATGAAAATAATAATACCTAATACTGGAATACATATGACAGGTTCTGCATGAAGCACCTCAGCAGTGGTTCAAACCCAGCT
This sequence comes from Muntiacus reevesi, assembly GCF_963930625.1. NCBI lineage: Eukaryota > Metazoa > Chordata > Mammalia > Artiodactyla > Cervidae > Muntiacus > Muntiacus reevesi. The sequence continues at coordinate 22,976,372 of NC_089270.1, forward strand.
TCACCAAATAGAGTTGGGTAAGCTTACGTATGTACTATAAGTCTCTGTCCCTCATTGGTGAAAACAGAATAATAGTACATACTTCATAGGTGCTTAAAAAGAATGTTGGTTATCCTTATTGCTGTTTACTTAATCCTCCTGAAGATGCTACTATCATCTGCATTTTAAAGACAAAATTCTTTGTGCTCAGAAAAGTTCAAGAATTGGTTTGAGGTCACGCAGATCCAAAGTGGAGGAGCTGGGATTTGAATCTGAAGCTCATTTTCCTAGTCGTGAAACCCTGCTACCCATCATGATTATTTTATGTTCACAGGCCAACATTTACCTTGATAAATAACTGATCTTGTTTTTTCCTCCTTCACTCTCTAAACTTTATTAGAATTGAAGTAATGAAATCTACATCTAAACACCACCACAAACACCAATCTGTTTCTATTGTTTATTCTTCTCCTGGAGCTACTATTTTCTTAAAGTGAGATTGCAAATTCAGAGGTGTTATAGGAACAATCAAAATTTCACAAGGAGAATGTTCCTTCAAGTGAAGGCCAAGGAGGAGAATGGATGTGGTTTAGGAGGGAGGGGATATGGGTGTACTTATGGCTGATTCTTGTTGATGTTTGACAGAAAACAACAAAATTCTGCAAAGCAATTATCCTTCAACTAAAAAGTAAATAAAAAAAACAGAAGTCACATTCTTGTGAAAATGAATCTTAACAGTAAATCCGAAAGAAGCCTCTCTACCACTTTGATATTAAGAGGGAGAGAATAGTGTGTGTGTGTGTGTGTGTGTGTGTGTGTGTGTGAGAGAGAGAGAGACAGAGAGAGAGAGAGACAGAGACAGAGAGAGACAGAGAAAGAGAAAGAAAGAAACTGCACATATCTTTTAAATGTTCTGTAGGAAAAAACCAGATCTTGGTGCACTAGACATATTGGGCGATTAACAGTACACTTAGATTACCCTAGAGAAATTAGTTTTCTTTCTCAAAGGAAATACTGATTCTAATATTAACAAGCACTAAATTCAAGTTGAAAATGAACATAATATCCTGGATAGTGATGAAATACTGAAGTAATAGAAAAACATCAATATTCTTATTAAAATAATCATGTGCAAAATCAACTCACTCTAGTTCTTTCTTGGACTGTTTCTCATTTGTACCTAAGTCACAAATTCCATTACCCATCTCTTGCTGGTTCAACTTCTGTTCATAAGACCTTGTTAATAAATATGCTTTCCCAGGATGTGGACTGCTTATGAATGTGGGTAGTTCCAAAATATTCTTAGAGGAGATTTCCACAATGAAAATATGGAGAGTAGAAAAATATTTAAAGATCAATTTCCTAGATATTCTGCTTTGTAACAGGAATGCTAATTAAGCAGGGTTTCCTTAACAAGTCCTAATTAAATAAAGCTATTTTCCAGATTAAAAAAACCCATTGCCCTACTATGCAGATTAACAAGAATCATAAGATATTGACTAATCCCATTAATTTCAACCCAGTAAACAGTCAGTGAGCACCTGCTAGGTGCTAACTACTGTGGTCAGTCCTTTGGGATGGGGGACTCAAAGATCAGTAGGATGCAGTTCCTGCCTCCGGAGATCAGCCCCAGAACCAACTGGGAGCCACTGTGAGAGTTTCAGTAGTCTAATGGCAAGAATTGATTTAGTAGAACACAGAATGTATGAGAAAGTTCTGTGAAAGAGGCTGGATTTTAATTCAGAAAACCAATAACAACAGTAGCTAATATTTATGTGGACAGTTTGACCAATTACAAAGTTGCTGCAAAACCCAGATGAAATAAACTCAAGTAACAGAGGTAAGATCAGAAAGACATAAATAGATACTAGAATCATTAAGGGAGTGGAAGCAACAAAATTTAACAAGTGTGGCTCTAAAGGGTAAGAAAGAGGGAGGAATCAGATAATCACCTATTAGGTTGGGTGATGAGTAAGGAAGCGAGGCCACTAATGGGATGAGCAGGTAGAAAAGAAGATGAGGAATTCAGCACTGGGTATGTGGAATCCAAGATCTCTTTGTGACAAGCCCACAAGTAGACAGGGAGAAATACCAATATTTTGTGGGGTTCACTCCTTGCAGGTGAGAGCTTTTGCATTATAACTCATCTCTGCTTTTATCATAGTGTGACAAAATACAAGGAGATGATTCTCTAAATATATGAGAATCCAGGTTTAAAATACAGTCCAGGCTTAAAAAGCAGAAAATGATATCTACTAGTGATTTCCTTGATATTGAAGTCAATATTTTAACCAAGAATCTTGGAGGGAAATTGTAATAGGTTTTAAGAATTGGAATCACAATGAATTATTTTGGGTTTGGGATAATTTGCATTGAAGTTTCCTTACACTATGCTAAATAACCTAGAATTGGCAATGTAAGTCAGATTCTCCCTCAAATGATACTCAAGTTGCTTCAATAAAACCATCTCATTTAATTTACTCTCAAATTTGCTAAAGGTACACATATTAATCAACTTGCCTAAACTTACATTTGAAAAAAGTGGTGAGTCTGCAAATAGTGGAACGTAGTATATGCATAAAAATGCATATGCATATACTACACGAACAATTTACATTGGATTCAGTTACACAGTCAGGTCTTCCCCAAAGCCTAAAGCTCAACTGGAACATCCCAGTGTGATGACAGAGTGCTTAGTAGCTAGGGTGGCTCTGAGGTAAGGGCTCCATAATTCACAAAACCAGGATAGATGGGTGTAAGTAGATTTGTGTTAAGTGGGCTTCTGGTTCCCACCACCTTTTTCCTCTTGAATGGCTCCTAAGGGTAATGTGATTTGATTATTACCAGTGGGGAGCTCTGAACACACAGAAATAGGATTATGTTCCTAGGAAGAAGTTAATTAAGAGAGTTATGGTAGAAAAGGGTCAAAATCAAGTCTGTATGGCATTTATCAAGCTGAAATGGCTTGCAAATCACCTCATTGAGCATTGTTCCATTTAATACTTTAACAGAATATTGGGATATTGGGATACCTTTAAGAAATTTAACTTCTTGATTGTTTTTATGATCAAGATAAAGGTAAAGAAGACCCAGAGGGATTGGGTAGAGAGGGAAGTGGGAGGGGGGATTGGGATGGGGAATACATGTAAATCCATGGCTGATTCATGTCAATGTATGACAAGACCCACTGCGGTATTGTAGAGTGATTAGCCTCCAACTAATAAAAATAAATGAAAAATAAATAAATAAAAAATTTAATATATCAAATGAGTCAAAGATTTTTAGAGCTGAAAAGACTTAAACATTGTCTAGCTTAAAATCAGTGGGTGAAATATGGCAAAGTTGAATAAGGTCTGTGACCTAATTAGTAGCATTGTAGTAGCGCTGATTTTCTGGTTTTGATTACTGTTCTATGGTGGTGGTGGTGGTTTAATCACTTCTTCATGTCCAACTTTTTGCCACCCCATAGACTGTAGCCTGCCAGACTCCTCTGTCCCTGGGATTTTCTAGGTAAGAATACTGGAATGGGTTGCCATTTCCACCTCCAGGGGATCTTCCCCGTCCAGGGATCGAACCTGGGTCTCCTACATTGCAGGCAGATTCTTTACCAAGTAAGCCACTAGGAAAGCCCATTTTTCTATGGTTATGTAAGATGTTAATATTCGGGGGAGTGGTTAAAGCATATTCAAGAGCTTTTTTGCACATTTTTGCAACTTTTCAGTAAGTCTAAAATTATTTTTAAGTAGTTCCATCTTTCAAAGAAACCTATGGCTCAAGGGGGTCCACTTGTCTTCCTCAAGGTTATACATCTATAATAAACTACAGTTCAGCTAGACTGATTGTTTTATAACTTTGTCAATTATTGATTAGATTGTGACTTTTAATGCCTTCGTGGACTCTAGAGTTATTCTTAAACAATACTGAGTTAATTTTTTCTTCACCAGAGAAAATATATAATTTTAAGAATCTGATAACCTGGGGAAAAATGAATTATTATTTCTCTACCATTTAATCACACCAAGCAATTTTGATGACTATAGTTTTCATTTTCAAGTAATTACTTATTTCTTTTAAAAAATCTGCCTGTCTGTTGTTTTCACTTTTATAACATTTTATCTTCTTACAATTCCAATTCCTTCTTCTGTGTTTTTAAATCTTTTAAAATATGCTTATTTCATAGTTTTTGAAAGCTTGCTCCTTCATTTGAAATTCTTTGGGTTTTAATCTTCTTGTTTGTTTTTGCTATGGTACTACAGATTGTTTCCTCATATGTTCTGTAATTTTGAATTCTGAGCTAATCTTCAGTGGTTATATCTGTGAGAATCTGTGCCATCTGGAGTTAAGAGTGGGCATTCCACAATAGTTTCTACTATTTTCTGCAAGGGACACAAGAAGTATCATTGGCCTGAGATCAATTTCCACATTAATGCCTCAGCTTTGGGTTTCTCAGACAGTATACATGGTGTAATGGAACTTTGGGTCTTCAGGAGAAAAAGGCCTGAAGTTCTGAATTTTTAGCGGGCATTTTTTGTTCTGTTCTGAGCCCTGGGAAACACTGGTAGTTTCTTTACCATCTGTCTGTGCTGGTGAACTTCTTGTCTTAATTCCAGCTTTCTGTTTCAGCATGGGCATTAAATCCCAACCCCCCCCCACGTTATTGAGACACAAACAACCCCTCTCAGAGAAGACATGCCATCAGCTCCTGTCCAGGTTTGCAGTCCCTTCTCTGTTTCTTGCACCTGGAAATTCTTCTATATCCTTGAGGGATCTGCTATGAGAGCCTTTTAGTTCTTCATCTCTTTTACCCATCATTTCTAGGTGAGAATGACAGGTTATCACACTCTACTATCTGTCTGGAAGTGGAAGTAATGATGGAAAACTTGAGAAATGTTTTAATGTAAAGTTTTTTGTTTTTGTATTTTTTTAAAAAGAAAGTCTCAAGAAGAAAGCAGGTGATGGAGAATTTCCTAGTGGTCCAGGGGTTAGGACTTGGCATTTTCACTGCTGGGGCCAGGGTTCAGTTCCTGGATGGGGAACTTTCACAAGCCAGGTGACCAAAGAAAAGAAAAGAAAAAAATCAGTGATGTACCCAAGGTAGAGTTTAAGAGCCTGAACTTTGACAGTAAACTGACATAATGCTCGTCAGGTGACTTTTAACAAGCTATGCTCTCTGTAAATGGGATTTGTTTATTTAAAAAAATTTTTTAGCATCTTGTAATCCTTTTAATTAAAACAGGTGTTTTAGACATATATCTTTCTTCCCATATATCATTATTTTGTAGGACAGATGCCTAGAAGGGGATTATTATTGAAATTATCAGTGAATTTGATACAAAGTGCCAATTTGTATGGTAGTAAAGTCTGGATTAATTTAGCTCCCACCATCTATGAAGAAAGTGACTCAGTTTTTCATATTCCCACTGTGCCCTATCCTCACCCTCAGGGTGCACTGGCTGTAAAGGGAAGTTGTTTTAAAACTTACATTTTAGGTTTAAACATACTATGTTTGCATCAGTCAACATACTATCCAGTACCTGATATGGGCACAGGGTGAAAGAACTCTTTGATTATTCTTTCTTTAAAGGGGATGTGTTTGAAAGACACGTTCATTGGAAACACAACCTTTCTGTGTGACATCACACAGGAGCAAGTCTCAGACTGCAGAAAGCAATGATGAAATCATGACAAAGGGCGGGGGGGAAAGTTACCAAATTGGGGGTGGTCCTGTGTGATTTTGTAGATGATTTCTGAGGCACTGGCACCTGGAGCTTCTGCCTGTAAGATTCTGTTGGTAATCTGCAGCATCCCACCTTCTGGAACCCACACCATTGAATTAGACACAAGCCGAAGACCTCGATCATTCTAGAATAGAGAGAGAGTAGAGCATTAGGTTCCCTGGTTCGTATCCGGGTGCCCCCTCGGTGATTTTGGTTTCCCTGGTGGCTCTGTGGTAAAGAATTCGCCTGCCAATGCAGGACATGAGGGTTCGATCCCTGGGTCAGGAGAAGGAATGGAGAAGGAAATGGCAACCCAGTTCAATACTCCTGCCTGGAAAATCCAATGGACAGAGAAGCCTGGCAGGCTACAGTCCATGCAGTCACAAAAGAATTGGCCACAACTGAACAACAACAACAACAAAAAATAAGGTATCAGTCTTTAAAAATATAAGTTATTAGGTCCTATTCCTGCTAAATGTTGTTTAAAAAGAGAGATTCATAGCTTTAGAGTCACACTGTGAACAATATGTATGTATATGTGTAGATATATACATGCATAAGTTTATAGGTATGTATGTATATATCCTGCTTTTTTCTTCTGATTTCTCATGAGCAAATAACTTGTATCATTTAGAAAGACTAAGTCTTTTCTTTATTTCATTTGTACATCTAACTGTCCTTCCACCCTCCCCATCCACCTATATTCAACAACTATGCATTAAGCATCTATTATATGCCAGATCTTTTGCTGGAGGACTGAGGTATATAAGGCTGGCTGAAATAAGACCTCAGTTTCAGAACCTACAGTCTAGTGGGGCAGGTAGAAATATAAATAGTTAGGATGCATCACAAGTGAGGCTTCAACAGGGCACTGTGAGAGAATAAAGGAGACAGGAGATATCCTCTTTGGGGAAGGAATGTTCAGGAAGGCTTTCCCATGGAAATGCCACTTAATTTTTGAATGACAGAAAAAGGCTTTGTCTAAGAGAATAAGAGAAACAGACTCCAGGAAGAGGGCCTAGCCTAAGCGGAGATATTAGCCAGTGCAATGTGTGCTTAATAAATTATCCAAGTGTCTGTACAAGAAGAATCTAGGGAGCCAGGGGAAGTGAGTGACAGTCGCTCAGTCGTATCTGACTCTTCGCGACCCCACTGACTGTGGCCTGTCGTGCTCCTCTGTCCACGGAATTCTCCAGGCAAGAATACTGAAGTGGGTTGCTATTTCTTCCTCCAGGGGATCTTCCTGACCCAGGGATCCAACCTGGGTCTGCCGCATTGCAGGCAGATTCTTTACCATCTGAGCCACTAGGGAAGCCAGAGCCAGGTGAGGGGATGAATAAAAAGTGAACTTAATGTTGGCTAGGAGAAGGTAGAAGCTGCACTGAAAGTCTCACTTTAGCTTGTAGGCATTGTAAAATCAACATGAATCTTCAGGGAAGGAGGAGGATGATCAGGTCTGGGTTTTAGAGAACCTCCAACAGCAAGAGATGGTAGGGACTAGAGTTGGGATGAATCTGGGGCTGGAGAAAACATTTAACAAGTTCTTGTAACGGCTTAGTTGAGGGAAGACAAAGATGATTGCGGTGGGAATGAATAGTGTTTTTAATTTCTATCTCCTATACTTTAAAAAAAGAGGAACAGATTCCAGAAACACTACAGAGGCCAAACTGATGGGCCTGGATGACTGATCGAAAGTGAAGCCCTTAGAAGCATCAGTATGGAACAGCTGACTGGTAGAAATCAGCTCGTTAGTGGCCCCGAGAAGGCAACCATTCTAATTGCTAAAGCTAATGTCATTAAAAAGTGCTGCCACTCTTGATTTGCAAGCGCACACCTCTTCCAAAGGTTCCTAATTGACATTTTCCACAGGATGGGATTAGTGAGACAGCCTGTGTTCTGTTTTCACTTTTCCTACTTGCACAATCGGTAAATCTGATGTTTCAAAATAGGGCATTTCAGAAGGGATGTTATTTTAAATGATTGCTGTTTCAAATATGCCAATAAATAGGACAGAGCAAACAGCATGCCCAGGAGGAGAATATTTGGAACAGAAGACAACAAGTATTCCTTTGCTGTCACTTGAATGAGAGCATTTCCCCTCTTAGGAGGTGGACACAGCCATTTTTACCACAATCACTGAGAAACTAAGCCGGTGCCCTGGAGAATGTGGTTGCTGTTGCCAACACACCTTCTATGTGATTGGTAATCAAGGGCAAAATCACACTGAATTTTCACAATTCAGATGGCATATTATTTATAGAAAGTGAAAGTGAAGTCGCTCAGTCATGTCCGACTCTTTGTGACCCCAAGGAGTGTAGCCCACCAGGCTCCGAGGTCCATAGGATTTTCCAGGCAAGAATACTGGAGTGGGCTGCCATTTCCTTCTCCATATGAAAACATCAAGACACACCAAAAACTTGGCCTGTCACCTACCAGAATTCTGGGGGAAAGGGCCCTATTAACTCTCTGTGTGTTTATTAGTTGCTCAGGCATGTCTGACTCTTTGCAACCCCATGGACTGTAGCCCGCCAAGCTCCTCTGTCCATGGGATTCTCCAGGCAAGAATACTGGAGTGGGTTTACATTTCCTTCTCCACTATTAACTCTAGCAGAGTTTTATAAAACATAATAATTACCTAAACCCAGGTATATTAATTGCTAGAAATCTTTCTAATAGCAGCAGCCTCATCACACTTGATTGTGTGATGGAGATCAGTCACACACCAACCACCATTTTCTTGGACTGATGAGTAGTGTGGTTTTTCACATTCCAAACAGGTAAATAAGCACTGTATCCTGAATGCACATCCCCAGATATCTCTTCTACTGCATTTCTATATCGACTACACTTTATCAATGTAATTCTTTATAACTCCTGAGTGTCAATTTTTAAGAAACAGTTCTCTTTGCAACTCAGTGTTCAGAAACCAGTACCATCTGGAAGCTTCTTACAATTTCAGACTCTCGGGCTCCATCCCAGATCTTCTGAAGTAGAATCTTCATTTTAACTTTTTACTAGTTTTATTGAAGTATACTTGACAAAGAAAAATTGTATATATTTAAGTATATAACTTCCCTGGTGGCTCAGAAGTAAAGAATCTACCTGCAATGCAGAAGACCTGGGTTCAGTCTCTGGGTGGGGAAGATCCCCTGGAGGAGGGCATGACAACCCACACCAGTATTCTTGCCTGGAGAATCCCATGAACAGAAGAGCCTGGCATGCTATAGTTCATGGGGTCACAAAAAGTCAGACACCACTAAGCAACTAACACTTACTTAGTTAAGGTATATAACATGATGTTTTGATGTATGTATAAATTGTGAAACGATGAACAATCAAGCTAAATAAGTCTTCCACCACCTCACAGAGTTATAGATTTTTGTGTGTGATGAAAACACTGAAGATCAACTCTCTTAGCAAGTGTACAATACAGAATTCTTAAGTATAATCACCATGCTATACATTGGATCTACAGAATTATTCATCACTTATGACAGAATCTTTCTACTCTTTGACCAACATCTCCTGGTTTCCCCCACCCCTAGCAGCCATCATTTTACACTATTTTTATGAGTTCAAATTCTTTAGATTACAAATGTGAGATAGTGCAGTCTGTATGGGCTTCCCTTGTGGCTCAGCTGGTAAAGAATCTGCCTGCAATGGGAGAGACCTGGGTTTGATCCCTAGGTTGAGATGATTGCCTGGAGAAGGGAAAGGCTACCCACTCCAGTATTCTGGCCTGGAGAATTCCATGGACTGTATATTCCATGGGGTTGTAAAGAGTTGGACATGAATGACCAACTTTCACTTTCAGCTTATTTTATAAACTCATGTCTGCAGTCACAAATGACAGCATTTTTTTTTTCTTTTTAAAGGCTGAGTAACATTCCATTGTATATACAACCACATTTCCTTTATCCATTCATCCACACTTAGGCTGTTTTTATATCTTGGCTATTGTAAACAGTCCTGCCATAAACATGGGAGTGCAGATATCTCTTTGAGACACTGACTTCATTTCCTTTGGACATATATCCAGAAATGGGATTGCTGGATCATACAGTGATTCTATTTTTAACCTTTAAGGAACACCCATACTGTTTTCCATAGCAGCTGTACCAACTTAGAATTCCACCAATGGCATATAAAGGTTCCCTTTTCTCCATACCTTCACCAATACTTGCTATTTGTGTCTTTTTGAGAACAACCTTCTAACAGATGTAAGGTGCTATCTCATTATGGTTTTGATTTATCTTTTCCTAATTAGTGATTTTGAGCCCCTTTTCATGCATCTTTTGGCTATGTGTATGTCTTCTCTGAAAAATGTCTATGTACCTTCTTAGCTCCTTTTTTTTTTTAAGCTTTTTTAAGCTATTGAGTTGAGTTCCGTGTATATTTTAGATATTAACCCCTTATTGGATAGATGTTTTCAAAATTTTCTCCCATTCTTTACTTTGCCTTTTCATTTTGTTGATAGTTTCCTTTGGGCACAGCATTTCAGTCCCACTTATGTTTAAATAAGATCCCCAGGAGATATGGAATCATGCTAAAATGTGAGAAGTCTGGCCCAAGGACAGAGATCACAATGGGTTTAGAATGCTTCTCCCAAACTCCACAGACAAGCCTTTAAGAATATTTACATTTATAACAGAGTAATACATATGTCTCTGTTTGGGGACTGTTTGTTGACAGTACTTAAGAAGAAATGGACAACCATCCAAAGAAAAGAAGTATAATTCTCCCCATTTATTATGATGAAGATGATTTTATCAGTTGCTTTCTTTTGGGAAGATTCAAGAAGAGAAGAATAGAAGTCTGTGCACCATCTTTTTCTACAGCTAATATGTCCTAAACAAATTTGAACCTACTTTCCCCAGTGGTTCTGACATTTTGTAATTTCTTTATCTCCTTATACAGGCACACCTTGGAGATACTGTGGATTTGGTTCCAGACCACTGCAATAAAGCAAATATAGCAATAAAATAAGTCACACAATTTTTTTTTGGTTTCCCAGTACATATAAAAATTATGATGTACCTTATGGGGCTTCCCTGGTGGCTCAGATGGTAAAGAATCTGCCTGTAATGCAGGAGACCTGGGTTTGATGCCTGAGTCAGGGAGATCCCCCTGGAGAAGGAAATGCCAACCTGCTCCAGTATTCTTGCCTAGAGAATTCCATGGACACAGGAACCTGGTAGGCTACAGTCCATGGGGTTGCAAAGAGTTGGACATGACTGAGCAACTAACACTTTCACTTTACATTATACTATAGTCCATTAAGTGTCTAAAAAAACCAATGTACATACCTTAACTAAAATTTATTGCAAAAAATGCTAACCATCATCTGAGCCTTTAGCATGTCATAATCTTTAATAGTAACATCCCAAATCACTGATTACCATAACAAATATAATAATACTAATTCAAAACCTTGAAATATTGCAAAAATTACCAAACCGTGTTACGAAGACATGAAGTGAGCAAATGCTGTTGGAAAAATGGCCCTGACAGGTTTGCTATAAATCTTCAATTTGTAAAAAAACATAGTATTTGCAAAGCACAATAAAATGAAGTATGCCTATAGGTTTTTTTTTTTTTTTTTTTTTAATGGTACACATATCCTTCTAAGTTCAAGAAATTAGCCATAATTTCAGTTGAAGAATCTTCTGCCTAGTGATGTTTTATATATCCTTCAGGGCACCACATGAGAAGGGAATGAAATCTCAACAACGGATATGGGGGGATAATTAAAACAGTGATTTAAATTAAATAGTTCTAATTAATTTCATAAAACAACAGGCATACAGAAATGCTGGTAATAAAGTTTAGCTATTATATGCTGTATCACAAACCAAGATTTTAATTTTGTAAACTAGAAGTAAAGGCATATGACTTTATCATTTGGAGGAAAAATCTCACAAACAAAATGTAAACTTCCTCCCTCCCTCCCCAGTTAAAAGATTGGAACATAAATGATGAGCTCAACTATGATGGCGCATCCCAACCTAACTTTATTCAATAGAAAATGGTTATAATTGGATATAACAGCAACCTTCACATATTATTTATTCCGTAAGAAATAATTTGTAATGGCTCATTTATACCATGGCTTTTAAAATTTAATCTTGGAATCTGAAAGAGACACGTGCACCCCAATGTTCATTGCAGCACTGTTTATAATAGCCAGGACATGGAAGCAACCCAGATGCCCATCAGCAGATGAATGGATAAGGAAGCTGTGGTACATATACACCATGGAATATTACTCAGCTGTTAAAAAGAATTCATTTGAATCAGTTCTAATGAGATGGATGAAACTGGAGCCCATTATACAGAGTGAAGTAAGCCAGAAAGATAAAGACCATTACAGTATACTAACACATATATACGGAATTTAGATAGATGGTGGCGATAACCCTATATGCAAAACAGAAAAAGAGACACAGAAGTACAGAACAGACTTTTGAACTCTGGGGGAGAACGTGAGGGTGGGATGTTTTGAAAGAACAGCATGTATACTATCTATGGTGAAACGGACCACCAGCCCAGGTGGGATGCATGAGTCAGGTGCTCGGGCCTGGTGCACTGGGAGGACCCTGAGGAGTCGGGTGGGGAGGGAGGTGGGAGGGGGGATCGGGATGGGGAATACGTGTAACTATATGGCTGATTCATGTCAATGTATGACAAAACCCACTGAAATGTTGTGAAGTGATTGGCCTCCAACTAATAAAATAATATTAAAAAAAAAAAAAAATTTAATCTTGGAGGTCATAGTGGATTTTAGGGAAGGATTATGTGAGGTGACGCCTATAAGGTGAAACACAGGTGCTGCCTACCAGAATGAAGAACAATGAAAAGATAATTGTACTGTTTTGTGTTTGCCAATGCGTGTATATGGCTCAGAAACTGCAGCTTTGGGTCAAGAGTACAGAACCACTGTTCCATGTAGATTTCAACTGCTTTATAAACAAACAAACAAATACATAAATATTTTGTAATCGACAAACACTTTTTGAGAGTATACTCTGAGTGATGTACCTTACAAGATACTAAATTGAACCACCTCAACAAGTCCAAAACAGGTGAAAACCTGATATGTGGTGAGGCTTTATTTATTTATGAGGTAGGAAGACTCTTTTTCAGGGAAATAAACATTTTCATGCCATTGATATTTATAACTCTCACCAACACCCTTGTAATCAAACTGTGTCCCTGTAAGACAACCCATGGGAGGACAGGTTTTAAGAAAATTGAAGGAAAGCACAACAGGGCTTTTTAGCTGCACATGAGTCTTACCAAGGTCAAACAGCCATAGAAGGCTTTCAGCAGTAGAATTTCCCATCCAGGTCATAGCATGACACTTGGGGGTTTTTAACATCAAAGCATTACCCAGTTGCAGAAAACTGCTCAGACAACAACAAATGAGGTCAGAAAGATCATCAGATTTATTGCCAAAGTAGAAAAAGAGGCATGATTTCCAGAGATGCTTTAATTAATGAAAAAGAAGGTAATTCCTTGAAAGCCCAGCAGTGGAGAGAAATCTGCCAATAACTAAGGCTTCTCCCTGCCCACATTTTAGCCCTTATTAGACCTCGATTGCTTTAGAATCGTATCTCTACAGGCTTGAGTTTGGTAATCCACCCAATTAATGAAAGCCTATTCAGCAGAGCATTCTTTATTACCTTTTAATCTTTTTGAATTCTTTTGCCTCCTTCCCCCAACAGAACATGTTTTAACATCAGTCTTGGGCCTGTTTTCTCCTCAGCAACTCAGTATAAGCCTGGAGGGTAGCAGTCAAGTTTACTCACTGCCAGGCCAAGGATAAAAACATAAAGTTGGGGAAAGTGACATAGAATCTGGTAAATAAGAGTGGAACCGACAGCTCTGAGCCACGGTTTCAGATAGGCCATTCCAGCATCAGCAGAAGAGCCCAGTAGGCTGATGAATCTGATGCAAGGAATCTACTCAAAGACAGGAACATGGGCACCAGCCTACCTCCAGCTGTTGCCTCCACCCATCTATCTCTCCATCCAACAGAAACGTACTAAGCTTCCACAATGTGTTTGGCTCAAGGCTCAAATACTGAAACAGTTCCTGCTCTCAACAAAGCTTCTTTTTCCATCCCTCCTTCCCTTTCCATCTATCTTACTAGATTAAGTTTTATGTTGAACAACACTGGGATCAATTTGTACATTCATTCACTAGGAATTAGACCTAAAATCCTTGGTCATTCTATTTAAGCCACCAGCTAGATATAGGCCAGTAACTGTCCTCACCCCAAATTTAATACACAGGTAGCTTGGGGTAAGGACTTTGATGCTCTCTTCAGAAATGGCTAGCAGAACAAAATCAATCATGGCTGACTATGTACCTGTTGGACACCATTAGCAGTTAAGGCAATTTTTTCTTCTCCAGCTTGAGTAGACATATGATTATAAATAGCTTCACTCATTTCAAGATGTGGTTAAGTCTACAGGGAAGATTTGGAGAGGCTTCGGGCCCAGACTGCTTGGATAGGACATTGAGAACTGGCTAATTATTGTCTCCATTCTGTCCATTAAGGGGATAAGAATATATATGACCAAAAATACTGGGGGAAAAATGAGCTAGAATGTAAAAAAGCCATATGGTCAAGTGTGAGGAGACAGAACATGCTTGATTTGAAATCTCAGATCCATCACTAAATAACTTTTGGGGAAATAAACATTTTTAAACCTCTTAAAATGCTTTTAAACCTCCTTTATTTCAGTTTCCTCTTTTGGAAAATTAAAGATAACAATTCGACAAATTCCCTATAATGATCCTGAAGATCAAAAAAAGTAATTCACATCAAGCATTACTGCCCAATGAAAGATAAAAAAAAATTCCTTCCACCAAGAGTAGAATATCCTTTAGAGGTAATAAGGTTACATAGCCTCTATTTTAACCTTCTTCACTAGGATATTGTAAAGATGAGCAGAATAGATGTGAGAAAAAGCACTCTGAATTCCTAAAAGAAGATACAGTCTACATTTGTAAAATATTTTCAGGATGAGACTGACATGTTTATTATTCATGCATTCTAATGGCTGCCGGGGCTCTGGGACCTGATTTCACTTTTCTAATTCATTGGCTTAGAAGCCATTAGTTCACCTGATGGACAAGTAAGCAGAGCACCACAGGACATGGAGGCATGGGAGGGGGAGGGTGGAAGGACAGTCACATGACCCCCAGCTTGTAGGCAGTATAAGAATTCTCAAGTTCTATGCTTAAGCCTAATTTATAAATTAAAATTCTGTTCTTTGTCATATTTTGGTATTCAAAACATCTAAAATCCTAGAAATACTCTTCAGTCGTGGGCCATGATGGTGCAACATACTGTACTAAGCTCCAAACATGGAGATTGAAACGTCGATAGGAAAGGCGGCTGCTAGGGTTGCACCGAAATCCTGTAACAATCTTAAAGAGACCAAGAAGGAAGAACAGAAAACTTTCTGTGTCTGTCTAGACTTCATCTCTTCAGAAGTAAGCCTCATCTCCCAGGGCAATTGCAAGAGGGTGATAATTAGGATTAGCTTCAAGGTGGCTACCTGCCAACCCAATCTCATCATCAGCCTTCGCTTCCTCCCACCCATCTCATCCCACCATCACTGTTTTCAACAGCTGAAAGTAATGAGACCAGAGACTGAGAAACCATCTGGCAAACCATATTAGATTCAGCTCTTCACCTTCGCGAGGATCAGTGACAAATTGTAAGTGATCGCTGGTGAGAAAGTGACAAGTGATTTCTAAACTGTCCTCAGCAGACCAATCTCTCTAGCTAATCATCAGTGACACCTCAATAAGTGCTGATATTTGGAATGAGAAGTTATAAAAAAAACTATAAGTCTCCCAACCTGCCATCATGAGAAAGAGTCATTCTTGCTTTTACAGAGAAAAGAGCTTCGAGTGAAATATCAAGTAATACATGACTTTGAAAATATTTTTTGATTAGCATGGGCTAGCCCATTTGTATTTCCCTAAATGCGGTGGCCATCCTATTAGCAGTATCCAAAGCCTTTTATGTTGTACGTGGATGAAATTGTGTAAAATGGCTATGTGTTAATTTTAATAAGTTGGAAAAAAATTTAATTCTACATTAAGTCCAGGATTTCACAAGTGTTATTTATTAGGAAGAAGTCATGATTTTAAAAAAGTAAGTTGAATCACTAATCATTAGGGAAATATAAACCAAAACTACAATGAAGTATCACCTCACACTGGTCAGAATGGCCATCAATAAAAAATCTATATACAATAAACGCTGGAGAGGGTATGGAGAAAAGGGAACCTCCCTACATTGTTGGTGGGAACGTAAATTGGTACAACCACTACAGAAAGCAGTATGGAGGTTTCTTAAAAACTAAATACAGAACTATGACATGGGTGGGAGGGGGGATCAGGATGGAGAACACATGTAAATCCATGGCTGATTCATGTCAATGTATGGCAAAAACCACTAAAATATTGTAAAGTAATTAGCCTCCAACTAAAAAAAAAAAAAAAAAGAACTATGACCTGATCCAGCAATCTCACTACTGGGCATGTACCCTGAGAAAACTACAATTAGAAAAGATACATGCGCCCCAATGTTCCCTGCAGCACTATTTACAATAGTTAAGACATGGGAGCAACCTAAATGCCCAACAACAGAAGAATGGATAAAGAAGATACGGTATATGTACCATTGTGTATATGTGGTATATGTGGTACATGTACACAATGAAATAGTACTCAACCATAAAAAAGAATGAAACAGTGCTATTTATGGACCTGATGGATGGACATGAATGGACCTGACCTAGAGATTGTCACACTGAGTAAAGTAAGTCAGACAGAGAAAGACAAACATATGAGATCACTTATATGTGGAATCTTAAAAAATGGTACAAATGAACTTATTTACAAAACAGAAACAGTCACAGATGTAGAAAACAAACTTATGGTTACCGAAAGGGAAAGGTGGGGGGGTGGGGGGGGATACAAACTAGGAGATTAGAATTGAGATACACACACTACTGTATATAAAATAGATAACTAACAGGGACCTGTTGCATAGCACTGGGGACTCTACTCCATACTCTGTAATGACGTAAGTGGGGAAAGAATTTAACGAAGAATTGAATATATGTATATGGATAACTGATTCATTTTGCTGCACACCTGAAACTGACACATTATAAATCTATACTCCATAAAAATTATTTTTTAACAAACTGGTGGTCATGGTGCTTTAGTCACTAAGTTCTGTCCGACTCTTGCAATCCCATGGACTATAGCCTGCCAAGCTCTTCTATCCATGGGATTCTCCAGGCAAGAATACTGGAGTGAGTTGCCATTTCCTTCTCCACTTAAAAAAGTAAGTTGATTCAAATAAAAGTATTCAGTAAAAAAGAAAAAAAAAAAAAGTATTCAGTAAGTAATAGGACAGGCACTCATGGATACAACAAAAACACAGGGAGGTGGCATGGGGATGACTTAAGCTGAGAACCACTGCTCTTTACTGGGTACCTACCCTCTAGGCCAAGGATTCCTATGATTACTAAAGAGAGAGTTTCCTCATCCTGCTTCAGCTGGGCTAACAGATGGCTGAACTCATCTTTTTTTGATTCATTACAATAAGCTGACTATAATAAGCTTCATATCACATAAACTATTTTAAAAGAGCAGATAAGAACAGGGATATACTTGATGCTTATGATCATGCTCAGGAAGGAAGCCAAAAAAATCAGTGGACAGTGAGGTATTTTCATGGCAGTAAGTCAACACAAAGGTTCAGAAGTGTCCCTTTTGCAGAGAACATGGGGACAGTTCTTTTGGACCAAGGGTGCTCCAAACAAACATCCCCCTGAGACTGAGTAATGTGTTCTTGTAATCTTTGAATGTCCTAAAAGAACCTCCATAATAGGTGCGTAATAAATGTTTGAATACATAAATAACTACCTGCATCTTAAATTTATAAACATTGCAAAACAACATCATTGATATAACTTTACATCTAGCTGCAAGGAAAGTGTAGCTTTAGGAGTGAGGCCTACCTTGGGCACGGTCCTCACGTGAAACAGTACATTTTGGAAGGAATGTCCATCGTTGGCCTGCAAGACTGTGATGTCGGAAGTGCTATCCGAGCCGTCGTGAACATACTGGAGAAGGCCCCTGGAGAGCTCGTCCAGACGAAACTGATAGACAGGGGCCGCGGAGGCCTGGAGCGCTTGGAGCAACTGGCCGTGAAGTGGAGGATCGAGCACTTCGACCACCACATCCTGTGGGTTGTCGTCATCTCTGATGTCAAGCAGCTGGGTGGTGATGGTTCCCCTCTCTCCTCTGTTGATATGGAGGACCTCATTCCTCAGAACATAGGGGGCCTGTGGAGTTGAAGGGAAGGAGGAGAAGAGGCACTATTAGCAGGAAAAGAGAGGACACTCCAGGGGACCAGAAGTCAGTTGTGTGTGGCCTGATTGCTCTTTCTGAGCTTTTTAAGGAAATCTAGATGCACCTGCCAAATGCCGAACTCTTGCATAGTCAAAGCATTTGTCAAAGGTGCAGTCAATCATAGTAAGCACTGCAAAGGAGGTTACTTCACACCTCTGGTTCTGGAGGTTTCCAAAGCCACTGACTTGATTAACACAATATCCCCTGCATTGTAACTGAGATCAGTGTTAGGGAACTCAGTTGCTTCATTCAGGAGACGATAATTCAAAGAGATACATGTACCCCTATGTTTATAACAGCACTTCTCACAATAGCCCAAATATGGAAACAACCTAAATGACCATCAACAAATGAATGGGTAAAGAAGAGGTGTACATAAAAAGTTAGAGAAAGACAAATATCATACAATACTACTTACATGTGGAATCTAAAATACTGCACAAATGAACCTATCTACAAAAGACTCACAGACCTAGAGATCTGACTTGTGGTTGCCAAGAGAAGGGGGAAGGGGAGGGATGGACTAGGAATTTGGAGTTAGTGCATGCAAATTATTACATTTAGAATGGATGAATAACAAGGTCTTACTGTTTACCTCAAGGAACTATATACAATCTCCCAGGAAAAACCATAATGGAAGAGAAATTTTTAAAAAGAATGTGACCATGTGTGCGTGCTTAATCTTGTCCAATTCTTTGCAACCCCACGGACTGTAGCCCACCAGCCTCCTCTCGTCCATGAGATTTTCCAGGCAAGAATACTGGAGTGGGTTGCCATTTCCTTCTCCAGGGGATCTTCCCAACCCAGGGATTGAACTCGTGTCTTCTGTGTCTCCTGCATTGATAGGCAGGTTCTTTACATATTTAGCCACTTGGGAAGCTCAAAAAGAACGTATATATGTGTAAAATTGAATCACTTTTCTGAGCAGAGATTTGCACCACATTGTAAATCAATTATGCTTCAATTAAAAAAAAGAGAGAAAGGGAGACTAGCAAGAGGTATGGAATTTTGGCATTTGTGTTGGGAATCGTGTATTTCACTCCAGGCTATGTTGCAACATGCTGACTTGAAGTAAGATACTTCATTGTGAATTCCTGCTATTCTGGTCTTTCTCAGTAATTTTCTTTAAGCTGTCACATCCGTATCTTGAAGGGACCCACCCCAACCCAGGTTATAAAGCCTGATAAGATCATGATCTGTGTAAGGCAACCACCTGGCTAATCCTCGTGGCAAATTTTAATATGTTTTCCTTAAGATTATCATGTTTCCCCCCACCAACTTCAGTAAGCAGATAAAATGTTCTTTCAAGAGATAAAACGTAATGAACCACAACAGAGAAAAAAAACAAAAAAACTCACCAAAAAAAAAAAAAAGGTGAGAAGCCAAAGAAAACATGATCTTAGTTTTTTTTATCATTTGAAATTGAACCATCTAGGACTTTTTCAGCACGCTGCCTTCTTGACTCCAAACAGCTTTCTTTTAAAAGTACCCTCCCTGGCCTCCTGCAAATTTCAATATCTATTAAAATAATTTCTAACTAATGCATCTCTATAATAATCACATAATATGAAATGAAAAGATAGCTACTCCTCAGGAATCCTGAGTGAGATTTCAAAAGCTGCAATCTCATACATGGGAATGAATGGCCCCTCAGAGTCCGAAAGAAGAGAGGTCAAAGGTGATGTCAAAAATCTATAAATGAAAAAGATCAAATTAACTCACATAAGAAAATTTCAAGGAGGTTCAAAATCATCTTGAAATACCACAGAAAAGTAAAGAAACAAAAAATAAGTTAAAATTAGTTTCTAAAATTCCATTTTTAAAAAGTTAAAATGACAAAAATTTCTCATGTAATAAATAAAAAGATGCCTTTACTGTCTACTCAATTGGTTTGGGGAACGCAAACAAAGAACAGAGAACCACGGCAACTCAGCATCTCAGATTACGAAGTCACTTACCAAAACCTACCCAAGTCTTTTATTCACCTAGTTAGAGTAACTATATTAGCACAAACAAAAAGAACAAAACAGAACATCTGAACTTAAATACTGAGAAACATCTAAGTCGGTAAATCCTGAGACTTGGTAGCACTCTGACCCATATTTACAGAGATCACATTTTTGTTTAATTAAAACAAAATTCATGCTCTTAGCCCAACCCGGAGGTCAAATTAATTTAAGATTAATTTCTAATCATTCCGCAACTTCAGTCATCACTGAAGTGAGAATGCCATCAAGAATCGCTGAGCTGGGCTGTGAATACCATTTGGCAGCCACTTCTGGTTCAAGTCTATGGTCTTTTCACTTTTGAACCAAAAATATAAAAATAACAGTTTTAAAAACAATGATCTCATATATCCTTCCTTGATCCTACCGAGATCTACTATTTAGGCAGTTCGAGTTCCCACATGTTGATACCCCAGTCTCTCGCTGTTCACAATGTCAGAATATGTTGATCTTGCTCCTCTCTTTGCACATTTCAGCTGTTCAATTCTCCAAGCCTTGGGACTCAGAGCATATAAGTACAACTTAACAGAGATGAGCGATGAGACCAGATGTGCCATCACACTGAACTTTATAGTATCTACCAGGATTTCCTCTGACTTATGTTAGCCTGACGACCACACTGGACCCTCATTTAAGAAGATCCTTAATAAGGCTTAATAAAGCTCCCAGGGCTTCTCTGGTGGCTCAGCTGGTAAAGAGTTGGTCTGCAATGCAGGAGATCCTGGTTTGATTCCTGGGTCGAGGAGATCCCCTGGAGAAAGGATAGGCTACCCACTCCAGAGTTCTTGGGCTTCCCTGGTGGCGCAGACAGTAAAGGATCCACCTGCAATGCAGGAGACGTGGGCTCGATCCCTATTGTTGAGAAGATCCCCTAGGAGAGGGCATGGCAACTCACTCCCGTATTCTTGCCTGAAGAATCCCATGGACAGAGGAGCCTGGAGGGTTACAGTCCATGTGATTGCAAAGAGTTGGACACGATTGAGCAACTAAGTACGAGGTCCTCTAATTCCTGCAAACTGAGTTAAATGCAGTTCAGCTACATGATAGTCAAAAGAGGCCAACATAATTCCATATCCTGGGGAGAGAAATATTTAGACAAAACAAACTTATCCACCTAGGGATAGAAAAGTCTTAACAACTGGTACAGCTTCAAATCATTGTGAAGGGGTGGTATCAGATTCAGCATAGAAAAGTAAGGTACAGTTTAATGGTCAAGAACACAGATTGCGTAACCATTTTCACTGGGCACAGATCTTTGCTCTCTGTTAGCTACATCACCATAGATAAGTTACTGGACCTCCCTGGGGCTTAGTTTTCTGGCCTGTGAATTGGGGCTTTTAATACCTTACGGGGCTAGCATGAGAATTACATGAACAACAGAAGAAGAGCATTATATGTGTAGTAGTAATTATTGTTGTTGTTACGACCCACAAGTACTAAAAAAATTACTCCAGTGGCATTTCAAGAGGAAACTAAGGAACAATTAATCCAGCTCAATCATTTTTGCTAAAACTACAGAAAATCTGAACTTGTACTTGAGAATGAGTTGTTGTTGCAGTTTGATCACTAAGATGTGTGTGACTCTTTTGCAACCCCAGGCTCCTCTGTCCATGTCATTTCCCAGGCAAGAATCCTGGAGTGGGTTACCATTTCCTTCTCCAGGGGATATTTCCAACCCAGGGATCGAACCTCCATCTCCTGCATTGGCAGGCAGATTCTTTACCACTAAGCAACCTGGGAAGCCCATCAGTAGGCATGTGAAATTATTAACTCTATGGCATTTTCTTACCTGTGTTGAAAATGCTTGTATGTTGATCAGCTGTGGCTCAGAGAAGAACTGCTGGTCACTAATTTTCAGGGAAAAGTAACCTTTCCTGAAAGAAGCCCCCAAGAAAAGAATGAGACAATATAATCATTAAATTGGTCTTTAGAAAGACAAGGGTTAAAAATATTTTCAGGTTATGTGCATATATGAATTTGGATCAAACCACTACAATAATATACTAGTCACGCCATAACTAGAAAGGAGCCCATAAAGATTAACATAGTGAGATGCAGGTAAAAGCACTGTATATTCTTCTATCTCATTATAATAATGTTTCTTTTTCTTTTTTTTTTGGATTTTTTATAAGTAGAATATATAAAAGGTTGAAAAATCAGTTGTTAGGCCAACACCAGTTGGTGATATATTGAAGGTTAACGATCAAGCTGGAGAATGGGAAGGAATCTTTCACAGTCTTTGATTAGTTCTCAGCGACTCCATCTTCCCTGCGAATTCTTTCCAACCGATGCCCAATTCACGTGAGTGGACCCCGTTAACAATTTTGCACTGTTTATATTACATGACTCTATGCCCATCCCTCCCTCTAGCCACATGCATATTCACTGTGGCCTGGACTAGGGAAGAATGACTGACTCCAGCTTCCCTGGAAATTTGGAATTGGCCTGAGAGCCTCATTTGACTAAGGCGGAACCACAGTCTACCATGTTGATGAGAAAGTGGAGCAAGTTGGT
Organism: Muntiacus reevesi; assembly: GCF_963930625.1. Lineage (NCBI taxonomy): Eukaryota > Metazoa > Chordata > Mammalia > Artiodactyla > Cervidae > Muntiacus > Muntiacus reevesi. Next base: position 22,999,038 of record NC_089270.1, read on the forward strand.
CTCTAGGAGAGAGGTGATTGTAGCCTTCCAGCAAAGCAATTGAGATGAGAGGAGAACTGAGTCCTGCTTCCCATTTCCCATTCTAACTCTTGAGCTTGCCCTAGAAGCCCAGTGGTCCCTGATGTGTCTGAGATCTGAGCCATACCTGCAATGTTATAACAGGTCTTAAAATTTTGCTTAATCTAGTTCAAGTTGACTCTCATTACTTGTAATCAAAGAGTCCTAATTAATAGAATAAAATAAGACTCACTCTCTGCTGTGGTTTTTATTTCCTGTAAAAGAGTGTTGTTTCAGCAGCTTCAAAGACTACTAGGAGGAAAGGTAGGAGTTACCCACCTTCAAAGCCAAAGCAAGTTCAGAACTCACTTTGTGCTGGTAAGATGTATGATTAACACATTATGGGAGTTTTGAATTCTGGCCTACTATAGGAACTATTGTTTTAAAGATTCTTTAAAAGGCATTCAGGGAACTGACTACTGAAACATGAAAGAATGTGGATGGATCTCAAAAGTATTATGGCAAAAGCCAGAACCAAAAGATTATATACTGTACGAGTCCATTCGCATGACATTTCAGAAAGGGCAAGACAATAAGAATGAAAAACAGACCAATATTTGCCAGGGACTGTGGGGAAGGGAATGCTTGTAAAAATGAGGTGGGGACAGGGTGACAAGACTGTTTCATATCTTGCTTGAGGTTTCAAGACTGCAAGATTATATATGTATTTGTTAACACACATAGAACAGTATAGCTTAAAATGAGGGATTTTATTAGATGCAAATTATACCTCAATAAATCAGATTTGTTTTAAAAAAAGGAATTCGTGTCTTCCTTCTCATTCCACCCTTCCTTTCATTTTTGGTTCCATTCAAATCCTATCCCTCTCCCCTCCTACCTCCAGACTTCAAGAGAATACAGGTGATGAAGCCGCTGAATGCAGAGAGAAAGGGTGGCTACCTGCAAACTACGGGGGGAAAATGATTTTGGTGGCCCTTAGATTCTAATAACTGTGTTCAGCCTCTAGGCAATGCCAGCTAATCAGGGTCACTAGGACTATATTTCCAAGTCATTTCACACTCCACAGAGGGATTCCAACCCAAAGGAAGCCAATCCTAAAGAATCCTAGTGGGCATGTGCATGGGAAAAACAACCACAAGCCCATGTGGCAGGTAGCCCCTTTAGCTTCTGTATCATCCAGAGACTTAGATAATTTCCTTTTAATGTGAGTTCCTACTAACCCTGTTTTACTATTCCTCTCATTCTTTCTTTTAAAAAATTTTTTTAGATAAGAAATCCAATGTTAAAATGGGTCAGTTCAGTTCAGTTCAGTCGCTCAGTCGTGTCCGACTCTTTGCGACCCCATGAATCGCAGCACACCAGGCCTCCCTGTCCATCCTAGTTAAAATGGGTACTAAAAAGTAAAAAGAATACTGAAAGAAATCTCTGTAAAGTAATTGCCACTCTTTGCCCTGTTTAAGGATGCAAAGCTGACCCTGGAAAAAATCAATGATAAGGGATTAAAGAGATCAAACAGATGAGAGGCTTAACTTTGGTTGTCTATGGATCTTTATATACTTCACACACTTTTCATAAGTGATTCTGAGACATATGACTACAGGTTTTGAACTGTGCATGTGTGTCTGTGTATGTGTGATGCAAACACTGAAGAACTATACTTAAAGGAAATGAATGGAGAAGACAGAACTCAAAGAGATTCTATGGCGTCAGACACCAGAGTTTTAAGCACCATCTCTGGAGCAATACTTTCCTATAACAATGAACTTTTGCCCCCGGAGGATGGAAGCACATCTGTTATACTACTAAGTACTACTAATGAGGCAGAAATCATTGAGTTTGAAGGCATGGGGTGTGGAATCAGAGAGCCATAGGTTGGAGCCTCAGCTCTGTACTCATATGCTGTGAGGCCTGGACAGGATTGCATGTATGCTCAGGGCCTCAGTTTTCCCATCTGTAGCCTGGGAACATAAATATACATAATTCACATCAAGCTCGCCACACAATGGCAGGGAGGGTCATGGTGAACAAATACTAGTTGTCCTTACATCTGTAAGATGGGTCTTTTGAGGTTATCAAAATCACTGGCTCTGAACTGCAACAGGAAACATATGATCTACTTTTCTCCCCACTTGTCCAGATCTTAAACATTTTAAAAATTCTCAAATTTAGTGGTGATAGTAGAAAATCTTCACTGCTTCCTTTATCACTGTTCCACAGGGTTCAACTCCCTATCTACATATAGAGTCCACTTTGAAATAGGCTATACTAGTGAAGCAGAGCAGGGAAAAGGATAATCCAAGAGGCTAATCTTTGGGGTGCATTCCTTGATTTCTAGTGAGGAGATTTGCTCTGCTAATTATATGGCTCGATTTGCTCGGGTAAGTGGTAACACTCAGCTGCATTCCTGAAGCATATGTCAGCTGGGGTGGGGGAAGACAGCCAGAATTGTGTTAGGCATCAGAAGAAAACTGGATCAGGCTTTAAAATTAACCACAATTAGTCCCAGAAAGTGGATAATAACAAGTTAACCATGACTCCTCATTTCCTTCCAACTCTGAAATTCTAGGAACCACACAACGCCTTAAAAAGTATGCACCCCATCCTCTAGCCATGCCCTCCCCTCTGGCAGAGAACCCTAATGCTGAAGTAGCAGCTGCATCAGGGTATAGAAGTGATTTTGTTCCTCCCGGGCCAAAAAAACTGGATAATTGTACTAGGAACTTCCCCGTCACATCAGAGAATTACCCACAATTATGTGATAAAATGAAAATGCCTCTAACAGAAGCACTCTCTCTGAGCAATTACAGCGAAATGATGACAGGCAGCTGAAAGCGGCACTTGCAGAGTATTGATCTCCCCCAGAAGAGGAGGGAGAGTTCTGAGGGGCAGAGGGTAGGGAGCGCAGAGAACTGATGGGGAGGAGACAGGAGGAAAATAGCAGAACGCTGGCTCACCTGGGCTTTTCTCTGCTGTGCACAAAACGCACTTTTTTCTCCTTCACATCTTTCCAACTGAAGTGGCCAGCCTTGTCGAGCTGAACCTCTTTTCCATTCCTCGAGAGCACGAGCTGACCATTGGTGGGGGTGCTCACCACATGGAACAGTAGGTCTTCGACCCTGCCACCCTGGTCTTGAACATTCAGGAGGAAAAAATCCAGAGGCTTCATTGAACCAATTGCAAGGGTGAGGGAACCATTCACGTGAAGACTAGGAGTGTGTATTTTGCCTGGAAAACATACGAATCCAAAGGTCAGGCTTGGTACAGTCACTAATTAGGCTATTATTATTAGTTTTTTAAAAAAATATACGTGTAATATTCATTCAGAACTACAAAGATGGGGTTTCCCTGGTGGCTCAGTGGTAAAGAATCCACCTGCAATGCAGAAGACACAGGAGACGTGGGTTCGTTGGTTCAATCCCTAGGTCAGGATCACCAAGAGAAGGGAATGGCTACCCACACCAGTATTCTTGCCTGGAGAATTCCATGGACAGAGGAGCCTGGCAGGTTATAGCCCATGGGGTTGCAAAGAGTCAGACATGACAGAAGGGTAATGTTGATTCAGAACTACAAAGATGAAACTCTAGACTACTGTATTCTATAAGCATCCTTCTATTCCAGTGGTCCTCATCCTAGATGTGCATGAGAATAACATAGGGGGTCAGTGTTAAACTATAAAACTCCTAGAAGAATATTTAGGAGAAAATCTTTGTGATCTTAAATTAGGCAATGCTTTCTTACATATGACACAAAAAGCACAAGTGACAGAAGAAAAAATAGATACAGCTGACATCATTAATACTAAAAACATTTGTGCTTCAAAGGACATTAGCAGGAAAGTGAAAAGAGAATCCACAGAATAGGAGAAAACATTTGCAAATCACATATCTGAAAAGGGATTTGTATCTCCTTTGTATCCAGGATATACATAATGAATTCTTACAACTCAGTAAATGACAAATAAATCAATTTTAAAGTAGGCAATTAACAGACATTTCTCCTAAGAAGATATATGGAAGGTCAATAAGCACATGAATAGGTACTCAACATTATCAGTCATCAGGGAAATTTGAATTAAAATCACAAGATATCATCATCTCACACCCATTTTAGGAAGCAGAATAAAGTGTTCCTGAGGGTGTAGAGAAACTAGAAATCTCATATATTGCTGGTGGAATGGAAAATGGTAAGCCACTTGGGAAGACAGTCTGGTGATTCCTCAAGCAATTAAACACAGAGCTACCACATGATCCAGCAATTCTGCTCCTAGGCATATACCCAAGAGTAATGAAAGCATAGAAAGTGAAAGTGAAAGTCACTCAGTCATGTCTGACTCTTTGCGACTCAATGGACTATACACACAGTCCATGGAATTCTCCAGGTCAGAATACTGGTAGCCTTTCCCTTCCCTAGCAGATCTTCCCAACCCAGGGATTGAATCTAGGTCTCCTGCATTGTAGGCAGATTCTTTACCAGCTGAGCCACAAGGGAAGCCCAAGAGTAGTGGAGTGGGTAGCCTATCCCTGCTCTAATAGATCTTCCTGACCCAGGAATCAAACCAGGGTCTCCTGCATTGCAGGCAGATTCTTTACCAACTGATCTATCAGTGAAGCCCATTGAAAGTATATGTCCATACAAAAACTGTAACACCAATGTTCATAGCAGTGTTATTCACAAAAAACAAAAGTGGAAACAACTGAAACAATCAAGCATCAATTGAATGAATAAACAAAATGTGGTATGTGCATACAACGGAGTATTATTCAAGCATAAAAAGAAATGAGGTACTGATATACGTGTTCTAACACAGAGGAAACTTGAAAATACTATGCCAGGTGAAAGAAGCCAGATGTAAAGGCCACATATTGTATGCCTCCATTTATGTGAACTATTTAGGATAGGCAATTCCATAGAGCCAGAAAGCACTGTAGTTTCTGTGTTTAGCAGGAGCTAAGGCAATGGGTCAGTAGAGAGAGATTACTAATGGTTACTGGATTTCTTTTTAGGATGATTAAAATGACCTAGAATTAGATTGTGATGATAGTTGTGTAGCACTGTGGATATACTAAAACCTCATTATATGCTTTCAAGGGTAAGTTCTATGGTATGTGAATTATATCTCAATAATAACAATAAAGAATCATAGAGATTTTTTGAAACAATATTGATACTTAGGACCCACCATCAGAGATTCTAACTTAGATGTTCTGGGATGGGGCCTTGGTCATTTTATAAGCTCCACAGGTAATCCTAATTGGTTGCCACATTGGAGAATACAGTCTTCTCTTAACACATCTGTCATATCTGACCATCAGACCTTCCCAGGGCAAGAGGAGAGGCAAGTGCCGGATACCATTTGCAGGAACCGCACCAGTTAGCCTTCAGTGAAGTAGGATTATCGGTGGCTTACATTCAGAAGTCAAGTGAAATATACACACGTTGCTTTAAAAATTTACGATCTCTGTTCACAGGAAACATATGATGGATGAGTTAGTATTTCTGACCTTGATGTGGAATTCATCCCATCTCCTGCAAGTTGTTTTGCCGGAGCTTTAATTGGCAGTGCTTCCTTTTACAAGTAGGACAGACAGGGCAGTTTAGGAATGCCAAGTTTCAGGGGAACTACTTCTAATGTAAGATTGCTCTAACGAAAGTCGAATTCATTTGCACAAGTTGACTTGTATGACATCCCAAGTGGGGTAAGCTGACTCTCAAGTATGTAGGGCTTCAGAAGGATCCCAATAAAATAAGCCAAAGATAATTTTTCCCATGGGAAGTTTTAATATCATAGGAAGTCGGAAATACAGTGATGAAAAATATGATTGGCTGCAGGTGATAAAACATGATTCATGTTATTGATGAAAGACACTCAAAAGCCAAGAAATGCTCAGAACTCCCAATCTTCTTTCACTTGTAAAAATTTGGGGGTCCAAAATTAAGCCCGAATTTAAATTTTATTCTCTTTGTTGTTTAAGGTAAAATGTCCACTGATGTGTTAGACAAGAATAGTTCCATTTCTTTGACATGTTACCTAATTCTTAATGGTACACAGAGAGGCTTGAAATCCATCTACTTCCAATATGTGAACCTAATGGGGCAGGCTCCTGATTAGGCACCATTCACTAATTATTTATCATTTATCTCCAGTGTGCACAAAGAATACATCATTGAACCTGACCATAATTAGTTCTACATGTTGATAAAAATATAATAAATTATATCTATTAATATAAACATATATATAAAATGTTCTATAACATGGCTGTAGTTCAGGGACATAAATGAGTTTTATGTCAAATTATGATCTGATAGTTGTGACTTTTAAAGTGCAGATGACTTCTTTTTCCCTTCCAAAGATCTTAGAAGTCGAATTCTCCCAATTTTTCATTGTCTCTAAATAAGTCCCTTACAGTAGCACCTAGGGTTTTCCCAGAATGGGAAGCCTGCATTTTACATCACATGAGCCAACTGTATCTGCAAAGTCAGCCTCTACATGGAGAAATTACGGGTGATTTCACCAGACCATCGGGGGAGAAGCACTTACCAGCACATGTCTCATTAGAAGAGTGGGCAGAGAAGCCAGGAACACAGTTGGAGAGACAAAGACCGCTCTTCAGAAAGAAGCCCTGGTCACAGAAGTCACACCAGTCTCTGCGGCTGCACCGCAAGCACCCCTTAGGGCAGGCTATCAAAGACAGGACACATCAAATCAGGCAGGATGAAGGCACAGGCACTCAGCGAGGGCCACCAGTGACAAAGAAATGAGGAGTGAAAGCACAGCAACATATGACCCCTAGCTGTAGCAGAAGAGAATTCTGACTATTGCCTATAGAATTTCATAGACAGCTGGTCTACCCCAGCAAAGCCGTGAACAGGGAGGAGCACCTTTGCTTTACACACTATGACCTGAACATGTTGCACATAAACGGATTGTTTAAAAAGTTAACCATACTGACTTGTAAGGGAGGCAGTTTCTAGGGATTAAGAGCATAAATCCTGTTGGGGTATCATTCCTCTTTTCTACTACTTAACAGCTGTTGAATTCGGGCAAGTCGTTTTAACAGCCTGTGCTGTAATAATTTTCTCATCTTCAAAATGGAGATAAATAGCACCTAACGCACTGATGTTGGTTGGATTACAGGTGCTCTACATAATGAGAAGTGGCCAGAATAGTACTGGGCACACCAAAGAACTCAAAAGTACCACTATCATGGTTTTTCTTATTTTTATTATTTTAAATATATTGGGAAAGCAAGCTTTCTAAAAAGACCATAAATTATTTCTTTCAATCAAGTCAATTATCTTCTATAAATCAAGTGTTTGCCACTTATTATTCTGCTTCCTCAGTTGAGCTGTTAGAAAGAGGTGGCATAGGATAGTTTTAAAAGTCTTGAATCAGAAAATCTGAGTTTAATATCTGATTTTATGTTGTGTTGGTTAATTCTTAAGCCTCTTTTTTTTTCCACTTGTAAAACAAGATTCATAGTGTCTGCCATATTTTACCAAGTGATTGTGAATGCTAAATGAGATAATGTAGATGAAGGAAATTTGGGAAAACATAAAATGCCATGCCTGGGTAAAGGCATTATCATTAAATATCACTTGTCCTTTAAAGTATGGCCTTCCCAGGAGGCTCATGGTAAAGAATCCATCTGCGAATGCAGGAGACACAGGTTTGATACCTGCGTCGGGAAGATTCTCTGGAGAAGGAAATGGCAAGTCACTCCGTATTCTTGTCTGGAGAACCCGATAGACAGAGAAGCCTGGTGACTGACAGTCCATGGGGTCGCAAACAGTCAGACACAACTTAGGGACTGAACAATAACAACACAGTACCAAGTTTTGATAGAAATGATGAGAACAAATTGAGGAAGCTCTTGTGAATAACTTAATGGACAAGAGATTAAGACTTTGGGTTTAACTTCAGTTTAACATAAAAGTTCAACATATCTCACTAAAATGTTCCCCAAATTTCTATTCTTCAAGCATATAATGGCAATAACAAGGTCAAGGGGTAATTTAGTGAACACGTTGAACACCCTGGCCCCATGTTAATAGGGCTGACCTACTCTTAATGGACACCTCACCTTAGTTCAATATAAGCTTTCTATTCCATGAAATATTGGTTTCGTTTCCATGCAGACCTTTAGGGACAACATTGATCTGTACAAAAGAATTATTGGTCTGCTCTTCCACATTCTATTTAGCCAGCCATTGGCAGGGGTGCACAAGAAGCCATCAATTACTTTAGGCCAAACTCCCTGGGTTTTCATTCTACTCCTAATTCAGATTGTCCCTGGCTACCTGAGAATCAACACACCCGACTTCCTTGCTGCCCTCACTTCTTTCAGAGAATGCAGTACAGTCTCCAACTCACCCATGCATTTGTGGTTAGCGTGGTCTGCAAAGAAACCCTTCCCGCATTCCTGGACACACTGGGCTTCCAAGAGGAGAAACGGCTCCTCACAGTGGGTGCACTCACGGGGACCTTGGCACTGGAGACAGTGGCTGTCACAGCCTGAAAGACACAAATCAAGTCGACAGGAGTGTGTATGGCTTTCCAAGGGGCTCCTGGCCCTCGTGGTGAGGCCAGGCAACCTAGTGGGCCAGGCAGCAGACTGGGAGTCAGGAAGCCAGGCTTCTGATGGTGACTGCTGTGCTGCCAAACTGGGTGACTTAGCACTAGTAACTGTACTTCTCTGAGCCTCAGTGTTCTCGCCTGTAAAATGGAAAGAACACGTTGCTCCACCCAGCTCTCTGGATAAATGAAAAATACTCTGCAAACTATAAATTGACAGATATTTTCCAGCAGTCATGTATGGATGTGAGAAGTGGACCGTGAAGAAGGCTGAGCCCTGAAGAATTGATGGTTTCCAATTGTGGTGCTGGAAAAGACTCTTGAGAGTCCCTTGGACTGCAAGGAGATCAAACCAGTCAATCCTAAAGGAAATCAACCTTGAATACTCATTGGAAGGACTGATGCTGAAGCTGAAACTCCAATACTCTGTCCACCTGATGTGAAGAGCTGACTCACTGAAAAAAGACCCTGATGCTAGGAAAGCCTGAGGGCAAGAGGAGAAGGGAGCAACAAAGGATGAGATGGTTGGATGATGGCATCACTGACTCAATGAACATGAGTTTGAGCAAACTCCAGGAGATAGTGAAGGGCAAGGGAGCCTGGCATGCTGTAGCTCATGGGGTGGCAAAGAATCGGACATGACTTAGCAACTGAAGAACGACAAGCTAGTATCATTAATACTGTCTAGTCCTTGGCTCTCTGCACTGTTCTCTGAAGCGTCAGTCTTTCCTGGCTGGCCTGGTCGGTTATCAGAGTATCACCCAAGGATGTTCCCAGAAACGCTGCCTGGGCACTTTGGGTGGCATTTCAGGATGTAAAGATTTTGTGGTGTTAAATTAATGCTGAAGCAGGTACTGGACCAGAGTAAGGTGATAGTTAGATACATATGGTATACAGAGGCTTTTGGGAGGCAGATGGTGGAATAATATGGTCTTTTATTTTTTTTTAATTTTTTTAATAATATGGTCTTTTAATGTGCTCAGATGACCAGAGCACACCGACCCCTCCATCTGGAGCACAGCACTGTTCAATTTTTAAGGAAATCCAAAACTAATGGTCAAAACATACCTGTTTGTGTGGCCATACACCCCTAAGATTCCCATAAGGACTTCAAAATTATCGAATGTTGTGTTAGAGCATGGGCTTCCCAAGTGGCACTAGTGGTAAAGAACCCCCCTGCCAATGCAGGAGACATAAGAGACACTGGCGAGGTTCCTGGTTTGGGAAGACCCCCTAGAGGAGGAAATGGCAACCCACTCCAGTATTCTTTCCTGGAGAATCCTGTGGACAGAGGAGCCTGGCAGGCTACAGTTCATGGGATCTCAAAGAGTTGGACACGACTGAAGCAACTTAGCATACAAGTTGGGGCATGGGAGAAGGAAAGAGGGGACATTTTCATGATAACAAAGTAAAGCTCTTATAAGGAAACCAGAAATCGGATAAAAAGCCACAAGGAAAACTTTCCATGGACTCCTTCCTTCTCGGAACAGTGGCAATCAGAAGAGATGGAAGCTTGGGTGAGCACAGAGAAGGGCTGCAGACACTTACTCTTGCAGAGGCCCCAGTCCTGGTAAAATGATGCTGAGCACTGCTCCATGCAGGCGCCATCCTGGAGAACATAGCCGTCCATGCATTGGAGGCAGTCTGTCCTCAGAGGCCCGCTGCACACATTGCAACTCCAGTCACACTCTAGAAAGAAAGTTCCTTCAATCAGCTTCCTTTCTGTCCACCCTCAGTCCCAGAGACTAATTTACAAGGACGTTGTCGGCAGCTACACGGGGTAAAGTGAGGACACCATAAGAGATGTCAGGTACATGAGCTCTAATGAGGCTCTGCTTGTAGTAGCCTGCACGCCTCTCTGAGGTTGAGTGTTTCCTAATTATGTTAGACACGGCACATACACGGCACGTACAAGGATTGCTCCACGCTTCTGTGAAGCCTGCTTGTCAGCGGGGCTGCTGAGGAGCCAGACCAACTGGATCTTATTCAACATGGGCTCTGGAGTTCTATATCCCTGAGACACAGCATCTTCATGCAAAGCCTGCTCCAGAGAGTGGCCAATTTTCTTCCACAAACCTAACAGGATCTCCTCTAAATGCCAACAGGTAAAGGAAGTCAGGGGCTTTCCTAGTGATTCAGACAGTATAGAATCTTCCTGCAATTCAGGAGAGCTGGGTTTGATCCCTGGGTTGGGAAGATCCCCTGGAGAAGGGAATGGTAACTGACCCCAGTATTCTTGACTGAAGAATCCCATGGACAGAATAGCCTAGCAGGCTACAGTCCACGGGGTGGCAAAGAATTGGATATGATCGAGGAAATAATACTTTCACTTTCAAAGGATGTCAGAGACTCAAGGAAGGATGCATCTGCTCACTCCACTAATACCAGCTGCATGACTCCCTTCCTCTCAGAAATCAGGCAGTGACCAACACAATGCAAGGGAGCATTGACACTGGAGTTAAAAGGGTGTGAAAGAACAGTACAGAAAGAAATTCCTGATATAAAACAGATCTCATGCAGAGCAGACTTGATTCCTTTACATGTTCATTGACTCAAACAAACAGCCTAGACCCAGCTTATCAAGTGGTGGGTGTAAACCGTCCTCAAGAAGCTTATGTTCGAGTGTATCCCAGCCCAAGTCGCCCACACAAGTGATCCAGGGGGATTGTTAGAAATACGGATCATCAGGTTCACTGTCAGAACTACTGAATCAGGCCTGGGGTGTGGGATGCAGGAAAACGTGGTACTGTGGCTATGACTTTGGTGATTATGATTATTCTGGTTGTTGCTGCTGTTGTTTTGGCCCAGGCAATTCCAATGCTGTCAGAAAATGCAAAGTTCTAGCTCGAAAGGTCAGTCCTTCATGCATGGATGACAGGACAAGAAAGCAGAGTTAAGTACTTGGTTTTGAAATCAAGTCGATCTATATTCAAGTCACAGTGGAAGTTACAAATAGATTCAAGGGGTTATATCTGATAGACAGAGTGCCTGAAGAACTATGGACCAAGGTTTCTGACACTGTACATGAGGCAGTGATCAAGACCATTCCCAAGAAAAAGAAATGCAAAAAGGTAAAATGGTTGTGCGAGGAGGCCTTATAAATAGCTGAGAAAAGAAAAGACATGAGAGGCAAAGGAGAAAAGGAAAGATATATCCATTTGAATGCAGAATTCGAAAGAATAGCAAGAAGAGATAAGAAAACGTTCCTCAGTGATCAATGCAAAGAAATAGAGGAAAACAATAGAATGGGAAAGATTAGAGCTCTCCTCAAGAAAATTAGAGATACCAAGGGAATATTTCATGCAAAGATGGGCACAATAAAGGACACAAATGGTATGACCTAACAGAAGAAGAAGATATTAAGAAGAAGTGGTAACAATACACACAAGAACTATAAAAAAAAGATCTGCATGACCGAGATAACCACGATGGTGTGACCACTCCCCTAGAGCCGGACCATTTTGGAATGTGAAGTCAATCTGCCCTTAGGAAACCACTACAAACAAAGCTAGTGGAGGTGATGGAATTCCAGTTGAGCTATTTCAAATCCTCAAAGATGATGCTGTGACAGTGTTGCAATCAATATGCCAGCAAATTTGGAAAACTCAGCAGTGCCCACAGGACTGGAAAAGGTCAGTTTCATTCCAATCCCAAAGAAAGGCAACCAAAGAAAGTTCAAATTACCGTACATGTGCACTCATCTCACATGTTAGCAAAGTAATGCTCAAAATTCTCCAGAAGCCAGGCTTCAACAGTATGTGAACCATGAACTTCCAGATGTTCAAGCTGGATTCAGAAAAGCCAGAGGAACCAGAGATCAAATTGTCAACATCCGTTGGATCACTGAAAAAGCAGGAGAGTTCCAGAAAAACATCTACTTCTGCTTTATTAAGTATGTCAAAGCCTTTGACTGTGTGAATCACAACAAACTGTGGAAAATTCTTCAAGAGATGGGAATACCAGACCACCTGAACAGTCTCCTGAGGAATCTGTATGCAGGTCAAGAAGCAACAGTTAGAACTAGACATGGAATAATAGACTGGTTCCAAATCAGCAAACGAGTATGTCAGGGCTATATATTGTCACTATGCTTATTTAACTTATATGTAGAGTACATCATGAGAAATGCTGGGCTGGATGAAGCATAAGCTAGAATCAAGATTGCCGGGAGAAATAGCAATAACTTCAGGTATGCAGATGACACCACCTTTATGGCAGAAAGTGAAGAAGAATTAAAGAGCCTCTTGAGGAAAGTGAAAGAGGAGAGTGAAAAAGTTGACTTAAAACTCAACATTCAGAAAACTAAGATCATGGCATTCGGTTCCATCACTTCATGCCAAATAGATGGGGAAACAGAGGAAACAGTGAAAGACTATTTTTTTGGGCTCCACAATCACTACAGATGGTGACTGCAGCAATGAAATTAAAAGCCACTTGCCCCTTGGAAGAAAAGTTATGACCAACCTAGACAGCTTATTAAAAAGCAGAGACATTTCTCTGCCAACAAAGGTCTGTCTACTCAAGGCTACAGTTTTTCCAGTAGTCATGTATAGATATGAGAACTGGACTATTAAGAAAGCTGAGCACAGAAGAATTGATGCTTTTGAACTGTGGTGTTAGAGAAGACTCTTGAGAATTCCTTGGACTGCAAGAAGATCCAACCAGTCCATCCTAAAGATCAATCCTGAGTATTCATTGGAAGGACTGATGCTGAAGTTGAAACTCCAATACTTTGGCTACCTGATGCAAAGAACTGACTCACTGGAAATTATCCTGATGCTGGGAAAGATTGAAGGCAGGAAGAGAAGGGGACAACAGAGGATGAGATGGTTAGATGGCATAACTGAGTCGATGTACATGAGTTTGAGCAGGCTCCAGGAGCTGGTGATGGACAGGGAAGCCTGGTGTGCTGCAGTCCATGGGGTCGCAAAGAGTCAGACACAGCTGACTGAACTGAACTGATATTCAAGTCAAGGCTTTGTCACTTTTAATATGCATGTCTTACACGCCTTCCTTAAGTGTTTGAGCCTTAGTTTCTTTATCTGTTAAATATGGAAGAGAAGAGCATCTTCATAAGGTTATTATGAAGATTGGAGAAGGAAATGGCAACCCACTCCAATATTCTTACCTGGCAAATCCCATGAACAGAGGAACCTGGCGGGCTATGGCCCATGGAGTCTCAAAGAGCTGGACATGACTTAGTGACTGAACAATAACAATAACAGCAAACTGTGAAAATTAAATGGAATAATGAATAGAAGGAACTTAGCACAGTGCCTGGTACATGGCAGTTTAATAAAGGTTTATGGTTGAACTAGTTTCGCTGGAGAAAGTCTCACCACTCAGAGTTGGCTTGTTCCGTGTCGCCTTCACTAAGAAGCTAAGGAAACCTCTTGTTAGTCACCTTTCTATCTTCTCTGAGGCAATATGTCTAAGTCCCAGAGAAGCAAGTAAATGTGCAAGATAGTACACGTGCTTCTAAGAAGATTCATAAAGTTAATCTCACTCATTTATTTGACTGACTCAGTCCTGAGGGAAGATGACTAAAACAGAGCCTTGAAAACCGCCAGTACGGTTATGAAATCACTTTACAACAGGGAGGATTTGTTGGAATCTTGTTTTTCATCACAGACTGAAAACCATCGGTGAGAAAAGAGAAACTAGAAAAGGTTTTGCGGTCTTGAGCACAGCAGACCACCAAAGTTAACAGCCAGGTAGAATTTCTTGGAATGGAAAATACACAATTTTGCAAAACCTTAAAGCATCCCAAGTTTATCTGATAGATGTTTGACCTCCAATTCTGAGCCCTAGCTTTTCTGGCAGAATCAGAAAGGGTAAGGGGGACAGTGTGTGGAAACTGGAATGGAGAAATGGAGAAGAAAAATCGAACAGGAGCAAAGAAAATCCACCCTTCAGTTCTGTTTTTCTCCCGGCTGAGTGCTGCCATTGGAAGAACATAAGCTCCAGTCATTCTGAACACTGGAGAGCAAGGTAAAAGCTACTCGGTTTTTGACATTGCTTCCTTAAGAACACCTGGAGAACAAGGACTGCATCTTCACTCTATGAAGTATGTTAAGCAGAGATGAACAAATTAGATACAACTTCCTTCCTCATTAAGCTTAGAGTATGGTAATCTAGAGTTGTAAGTGCAAATGCCTGCAGGCCAAGGAAGGCAATGAAAATCTTCCAAAGAGGCCTGGTGTGATAGAACAGGGAATGATGGGGACTGTGGCAATCTTAGGAGATCATGCTCCCCCAATGGAGACAACTGCTACATGTCTCCAACCTACTGCTGCAAGGAAGGACGCACACCCAGTACTGCCAGAACTTCTGACTCTCAAAAGAAACTGCAAATCTCAACTTTTGTATGTCAAGTCTCCTGATTTTTTAGAAGGCAAAGAGTTGAGAATTTTAAAACATGGTTATAATACCTCTAGTGGGGAGAAAAACAAGTCTTGTACCAAATACAACCTGAGGATTTCTAGTTTGCCACCTCTGGTCTAGTAATTAATACTAATGTGCATGTGTTCCGTGCTCAGGTATTTCTGACTCTTTACGGCCCCATGGATTCTCCAGGCAAGAATACTGGAGTGGGCTGCCATGTCCTCCGCCAGGGGATTTTCCTGACCCAGGGATCGAACCGTCATCTCCTGCGTCTCCTGCATTGGCAGGCAGATTCTTTACCACTGAGCCACCTGGGAAGCCCTCTAGTTACTAACACCTGGCACAATATCTAGGCCATTGTAGGTACTCAAAAGTACTTGCTTCATAGATAAATTAATGAATACATACATACATAATGTCTTCTCACTATCATCAGAGAAAGTCTAAATATCTGATGACAGTATTTTCCAAGTTGGGGGAGTGGAATTCTCCATTAAAGGGGTTTTGCCAAGTAAGAGAGCTGTCATGCAATTCAGGAAGAGTGTTACCTTTGCACGTCTTGGTGGAGAAGTCCAGATAGTATTGCGGGGCACAGCTTTCATGCTGACAGTCCCCGAAGAGCAGGACCTTGCTTGGATCTCGGCAGGAGGTACAGCTGGCCTGGGAATCACAGCTTCCACAGTGCACGTTGCATGCTGAGCAGATAGGAAAAGAAAATGACCAGATGATTAGAATTGCAAATACGGAAGCACTGATCAAACCTAGACAGATGCTGTGAAGGAACAGCCTCGCTCTAACCTATTCTCTAAATACTGCTCAGAACCCTCCCTTGTGATCAACAGTAACAGAAAATGTTAGTCTTATCTTCCAAAATCAGGGAAATTTTATTTTCCAGAGAAGATAAATTATGAACCCAAGAACAGAAATCCCACATCCAAACTGTACCATGCCTCAGCCATAGAATTTATACTTATTCCAAGATCTCTGGAATAATAAACCAGAGTGTCACTGGAACTTTGCTTCTTAAAGAATCAAGGCTCCTACAGTTCGCAATGTAGATTTAGATTTTTGTGTGATGCCAAGATTAAAATTGGGTACTGACTTAATCTGGAGCTCGGGAAATCCCATATTTTAAGATACAAAGGACTCTAAGGTGACCTGGCTTACTGATTTCCCCAGTTCTAATTCTTAGCAGCCACGTATTTAGGCGTTCATAGATGATCCCCAAATCCCATCACCTGCCATGCTTCCATCTCTCTCTGATTAACAACGAGCATTTCTCCACCTGCTCAGTTGTTGACTCTAGAAACCTTAGAATCTATTCTGGCACCTCTCTTTCTCTCGATCCTAATTCATCACTCACTGGATCTTATTTACATGAATTCTCCTATATAATTCTCAGAACTTTTTGCTTTTCTCCATGTCCACACATGCAAGGACATCCAAGCCATCATCATTTCTTGCTGGACCACTATCATAGCCTCCTAATTGGTTTGACTCCTTGCATTCTATTCCATGAATCCCCAAAAGTGACTTTTTTCTAAAATTCAGACTTTTCAAGTGTCAGAGGGCACTTTCGTCTATGAACGCATATCTTTCTTCAGTCTTGGAAAAATTTTAGCCATCATTTCTGCAAATATTGCTCCTCCATCATTCCCTCCATTCTTCCCACCTAGAAATCATAGTAAACATATTTGAATCCTCTCAATATAATCTCCATGTCTCTTGTCTTTAACTCTTACTCATTCTTCTGTCTCTTCCACATAAAGGCCTTCCCTGACCCTCCAGTCTGGAATAAGTCTCAGGTCTCCCAGGTACAGTTCTTATACATTTCATTCTTGCCATTAATAGAAATGTTCTATTCAGTGATTATTTACCATCTTTATCATTTAAAGTTGTAAGACTTGTGGAAGCAAAGACTAGATTTGTTTTGTTTCTTTCACAATCCCCAGTACTCAGGTGGTTATCTAAAATATGTCTGTGCTAAGTCACATCTGACTCTATATGATTCCACCGACTGTAGCCTCCAGGCTCCTCTGTCCATGGGATTCTTCATGCAAGGGTACTGGAGTGGGTTGCCATTTCCTCTTCCAGGGGATCTTCCCAATTCAGAAATAGACCCCGTGTCTCCTGCATCTCCTGCATTGCAGGTGTATTCTTCACCCACTAAGCCATTGGGAAATTGGTGTTCAGTAAATACTAGCAATATAAATGATAGAAGCCAGATACTATAATCATATATACTCAAGCACAAGCATCTTTGCCTCACTCTAAAATTTTCTCAGTAAGTTTCAGATGAAAATTCTAGAGAGCAATCGTGAGAATTTTAGTTCTAAAGGATATCAAATGCAGTAAAATTACCTCTCACTGAAATAAAAAAAAAAAAAAACTCCTTTTGTTTCACCTACAAGAAAAGCCACTGGTATAAATCAGTTACAATATGTAAACTGGTAATTAAAAGTCCTAGGAAAATTCTAGACTGGAATTTAAACAGCTAGCTTAACAATAATTAGGAAAGGAATAATTGCTGGAAACTTATATCAGGCTAAAATTTATCATTTTGGGAGGTAGGATTTCTATACCCATTGTATCTTAATTTTGTCAAAGGGTCTGACAAAAATCTCAAAGATACACCCGTGAATACAAAAATGAAGTGGTGTCTAGCAGTCGTAGGTGGATTTGAAGATAGTTGAAATACATACTCAAAAAGTTGTCGGTAAATCATTGTAACTGGAAATGAATGTCCGTACTAGCATATTATGATGAAGTCAATTTCTTACTCGATTACTTTTATCAATGACTTTAATGAAAACAGAGATCATGCTAATGATATTTAAATATGCCACATACACTTATACTGAACATATACTACCTGAAAGAAAAATTCAAATTTACCTTAGCCAGTTGTAGCAGTAAATTAGGATTCCCTGGTGGCTCAGTGCTAAAGAACCTACCTGCCAATCAGGAAATGTGGGTTTGATCCCTGGGTTGGGAAGATCATGTGGAGGAGGAAATGGCAAACCCACTCCAATATTCTTGCCCAGAGGATCCCATGGACAGAGGGGTCTAGCAGCCTACAGTCCATGGGGTCACAAAGAGTTGGATACCAGTGAGCAACTAAACATAGCAATAAACTAAAAACAATCAGCTGAAATTTAAATGGGTATATCTTTCCTTTTCTCATTTGCCTTTCGCTTCTCTTCTTTTCTCAGCTATTTGTAAGGCCTTCTCAGACAACCGTTTTGCCTTTTCGCATTTCTTTTTCTAGGGGATAGTCTTGATCACTGCCTCCTGTACAATGTCATGAACCTCCATCCATAGTTCAACGGGCTCAGTGGACATGACTCAATGGACATGAGTTTGAGCAAACTCTGGGAGATAGTAAAAGACAGGGAAGCCTGGCGAGCTGCAGTCCATGGTGTCACAAAGAGTCGGACATGACTGAGTGACTGAACTGACTGACTAAATCAGGTGAAATAAGCTACACTGTAAGGAGAGTCCTGCATTTATGTTCCACGACCAATTGTAGAAACAGAGGAGACAGAAGGCCTGTTTAAACAGCAGTATTATAAAAAAAAAATCTAAGAATCTTAGTTGATTAAGAGCTTACTAAAAGTTGACATGGTACGAAAGAAATGAACACAGTCTTAAGCTGAAGAGCCTTCATGTAAACCTCAATATCAGCTGGACCCCCTGTTGTATGTA
Source organism: Muntiacus reevesi (assembly GCF_963930625.1). Taxonomy (NCBI): domain Eukaryota; kingdom Metazoa; phylum Chordata; class Mammalia; order Artiodactyla; family Cervidae; genus Muntiacus; species Muntiacus reevesi. Next base: position 23,017,720 of record NC_089270.1, read on the forward strand.
AAGCTGCAAAATGAAGCCTCAAGGCGTTTCTCCGCATGGGGGTGACAGGTCAGTACCCTGTGCCGACAGCTTAGAGTTTCCTGTAGTTTACTTCCTCAACCTTCCGTCGGCCTGTGTGTTCTCGAGTCCTTCCGTGAACTCTCTCATTCCAGAAGTATAACTCAGCCCCTTCACTGACTGCCACAAGAAAAGGGCTCCTGCTGAGCGCTATGAATTATTAAGACTATATGGAAGATCTGGAGGGATGCAGTGGTGTCAGATTACAGAGCAGGGGGCTTCCATCATTTCTCTTTGAATCTTTCTTCCTCTCTTACTGAACTCCTCATCCTCCTCTAATCCCCGCATGACCTTGTCTCACTCAAATTGGTTCTGAAGATTCCAAGCCCCTTGGGTTCTCAGCGTCCCCTTTCAGAGCAGTGTGGGTGCGGGCCCTTTTCTCCATCTTAGGACATTCAGACCACAGAGGGTATTAATCCTATTGCAGTCACATTGGTGACCACATCTTGAGTAACAGTTGCAGTTCTCTGAGGTCAGTGACCCCATGGAAAACGCAAAGAAGATAGTGAAGATGGTGGCAAGTGGACCAGGGAGCAGTGAGGGAAGCAGGGATGTACCTTAACCATCATTCACAGAAGAGGAAGCGATCTCACAGCCTATGAAGTCCATTCTCCCTTCTGAATAGGCCTGTTTGCTACTATACCTCTGAGATGGTCCTCTCTTTTTCCTCCTATATTCCACTGACTCCAGTCCTGCCAGGAGCAGAGAAGTCCAACTGGGAGATGATGGCTAATTTCCAACTTTTGAAGATAACAGCCTAAATGAATGAGCAAGGAGCCATGCTAAACTTCCCTTGAGGGAAGTTCTAGGGCTGATGAGAAAGAACTGTCCAACAACTATGGCCCCCACCAATGGACCTCCCTTCCTAATCTGCAGATGGCTGTGAGGGGTGAGAGAAAACCTCTGCCCTGGGTGTGAGGTTGGCTCAGACATCCTGGAGTTCTCCTGCCACCCTAGGGCCCTATGGTTTCAAGTACTGAGATCCTCAATTATCATCTCTTCTTTACCTATTCAACTGGTTGTCCTCTAATTTTAGAGCTCAGTATGCAATTTCTAAAGGTTTCTGTAACCAGGCTCTAGACAGTTCTGCAGTTCTTAC